>NC_140170.1:156977357-157328339 GCF_963971535.1 Notolepis coatsorum | reverse complement strand
GACAGACAGACAGACAGACAGACAGACAGACAGACAGACAGACAGACAGACAGACAGACAGACATACAGACAGACAGACAAACTGACAGACAGATAGATCAATTAAGCAATCAATCTACAGTATCCTCTACAGTAGTGAATGGCCTGTACAAAAAAGAAATAGAAAAATCCTGAAAAGAAAAAAAGAAGCGTGCCTCATCCCTGCCTGGGAGAAGAGGATGTATATGTAGCAGCAGACAGAAAGAAAGACTGACAGGTTAGCTCACAGCCTCGCCAGCTCACACTGACGTGTGCTGAGTGCTCTCTCTTTGTTGTCGCTCAATTGGCCAACGACCTATTTCAGAGGAGAACCCGTTTTGAGAAGAACTCAGGCATTGTATCCTGGACAGTCTCTGCCGTCATTGGAAGGTCAGTCATTATCATTACGTCCGGTGATAATTTGCTTATGTTTGGCCGTTGTTTTGCCCGCCGGCGATGCCGTATCTCTGACGTGATGCAGGGTGACACACTCGCCATGATTATTGTGTGACGTGCCAAGCATAGGGTGACAACCCTGCTGCGATGAAAGGGCAATGGCACAGAGAGAGAGAGAGAGAGAGAGAGAGAGAGAGAGAGAGAGAGAGAGAGAGAGAGAGACAGACAGAGTGAGAGACAGATAGAGAGAGATAGAGAGAGATATAGAGAGTGAGAGTGAGAGAGATAGAGAGAGAGCAAAAGAGAGAAAGAAAGAGAGGGTGAGATAGAGAGGGAGAGAGAGAGAAAGAAAGAGTGTGCGTGTGTGTGTGTGTTGGGCGTGGGGGTAGCAGTAAGTAGATAGCATGTGGGAGATATCCAGTTGGCTTGCTGTTGACTCCGGGGCTCAAACAGACAAGAAGCATGTCAGTTTGTACAAAAAGGAGATCATGAGAATTTTTTCAAAATGTACTAGAATCATGACTGGAGTGGCGTCGCTAATCGCTCGGTTCATTCACTTTCTCCCTGGAATTCTAATTGATCACTTCTTTCAGTAGAGAGATTCATTATGGAGATATTCACTCTGTGGAAATACTGGTTATCATCAGATTGGAGATTTCCTTTGGCAAACGACCAACACCTGTTACAATCACACCACGTAGCACACAGAATCATCAAAAAACTATTTGTGTGGTAAATGGGCTGAAATTATATAGCAGCTTTTATCCAAAGTGCTTTACAATTTATACCTCACATTCACACATTCACAGACCGATGGCAGAGGCAACCACGCAAAGTCCCAACCTGCTCATTGGGAGCAGTTGCGGGTTAAGTGTCTTGCAAAAGGACACATTGTTGCCCAAGAGGAACAGGAATCAAACCGGGAACCTTCCGATTACCAGATGACCTCTGGCAATGACCTCCTGAGCCACTGTCGCCACACTCTTATGTAGTGAGGCTGAGCCTCTGTCCATAGTCAATTCCACTGTATATGTGTGCATGTGCGTGTGTGTGTGTGTGTGTGTGTGTGTGTGTGTGTGTGTGTGTGTGTGTGTGTGTGTGTGTGTGTGTGTGTGTGTGTGTGTGTGTGTGTGTGGGCGTGTGTGTTGGTTTTATGAAGATGCCGTGAGATTTTTGTGTCTCTACTGACTGTTTTTAGTTGAGATGTTTTAATAAAGAATATCAAAAGTCAAAAGTCTCTCTCTCTCTCTCTCTCTCTATCTCTATCTCTCTCTCTCTCTCTATCTCTCTATCTGTCTCTCTCTCTCGCTGTCTCTCTCTGTGTGTGTCTGACTCTGTCTCTGTCTCTCTAACTGTCTCTCTCTCTCTCTGTCTCTCTCTTCCTGTCTCTCTATATGTCTCTCTCCGTGTCTCTCTCTCTCCCTATCTCTGTGTCTCTCTCTGTCTCTATCTCTGTATCTAGCTCTCTCTCTGTCTCTCACTGTGTGTGTCTCTCTCTCTGTCTCTCTCTGTGTGTGTCTCTCTCTCTGTGTCTCTGTGTGTGTCTATCTCTCTGTCTCTTTTTCTCTGTCTCTCACTGTCACTGAGGGGTAGGAGTCTCTCTCTCTCTCTCTCTCTCTCTCTCTCTCTCTCTCTCTCTCTCTCTCTCTCTCTCTTTCTCTCTATTTCTCTCTCTATCTCTCTATCTCTCTCTCTCTCTCTCTCTCACACACACACACACACACACACACACACACACACACACACACACACACACACGCACACACACACACTCTCTCTACGTACACACACACACACATACACACACTGGAGTTTAACACTTTGGTCGCCAGGCTTATATTCTTAATATACCATCCTCCGCCAGCTCTATTTGTCTATGGAGAAGTTCCCCTTCTTTGCAGGGCTATAACTTTTTAAATTGTATTGCTAAATTGACATTACTATGGCCCATTCAACATCAAGTATCTATTGTTCAGGGTGTAGCAACGTTATACTTTTTCATTCACATATTCATACTAAAATACGGTCTAAAGTATAAGTATGTTTTTATCGTTTTCTGCAGCTTTTTGCAGAACGTGATTTATAGCCCCAAATGCATTATATTGATGATCAAATACAGTTTGATAGGAATCTGCGCGAGATAAAAAATGTCAAATGGACGTGCTTCTAGAAGTTACTACTGATCATCTGATGTTGACCGGATGGGGGGGGGTCGTTTATAATTCCGTGGCCAACGTTAGATGATTCATCTAGTGTGGGTGATATGATCATTAGAGCAGTTAGTATCGAACACGGTAAAAAATAACGCTGAATCTTACCGTAGCTTCCTAATAGCGTTGGGCGATGAGCGTGGAACAGAAATATTCCTATTATGGGATGTAGAAATATGCGATCCATTTCCAGGTTGTATAATAGTATATACGTCCAAATCATGTTGTTTATCGAGTTATTGGTAACAGATTGCTATCCGTTGTGTCTAGCTCGAGTCCTGGGACTATTACCGAGTGATCGGACCGAATTCGAATGAGCACCAGCTTCCATTTCCTGTTTCCGCTCTGGGCGATCCGCCGATCGGCCACCAGATGGCGATCTTGAACCGTTGGAGAGTTGAGAGGGGATCAACAGTAGATGTCAAGTCTCCGGGGGAGAAATATGATTTCGATCACAGATTTTTGAAATATTGATATCAAAGACGTGGTACGGCGTCTTTGGCAGAATGAGCATGGCGGGGAATGACGTGGTACGGCGTTTTTGGCGACCATAGTGTTAACATATCCTTCCCTGGGACCCTGTAATTAACAATACAGTATAAGCTGGGTGTAGAATTTCAAAACTCCCAGAGGTAAAGTAATAATACCGCTTTGATGTCAGATAGAAGGGGGGAGGGGTGGATGCCCTTCCTACACTGAACCAAGCTGCTGATTGACAGCCTGAAATTACATTACCGGTACATAAGACATTCCGAGACTCCGATCTTCTTTCTTTTTTTTGCACGATGATCTAAATTAACTCAGTTTTCAATCATGCAGGCTCCCTTGGAAGTCGTCTTGCAGTAGACACCCCTCGTATCCAATATTCTTCTGAATTTGCATTATTCAGTTCTTGAAGTGGCATTTTTATAGCTAAGTTTTAACATTGAAGTGAACGGACAGTTCCTGTATGTACTTTATCTCTCTCCATGGCCTACATACAGTAGAATATGTGTACTTTATATCTCTTTCTCTTTATATAAATATTAAGGCTGTCAAAGTTATTAATGAGCACAATTCTTTTAATGCCACTATTTTTTTAACGCAAGATTCATTAATTACTAGACTTCACTCAGGTGTATTATTGATACTCTCATTGATACTATGTTTGTTTCTGACTCAAGTGTGTGTGTGAGAGAGTGTGTGTGTGTGTGTGTGTGTGTGTGTGTGTGTGTGTGTGTGTGTGTGTGTGTGTGTGTGTGTGTGTGTGTGTGTGTGTGCGTGTGTGTGTGTGTGTGTGTGTGTGTGTGTGTGTGTGTGTGTGTGTGTGTGTGTGTGTGTGTGTGTGTGTGTGTGTGTGTGTGTGAGAGAGAGAGAGGGCGGGGGGTGAGTCCTCAGCCCTTGTGTGGGTGAATGTAACAAGTTCCTAACGTTTTCTTTCCCCTATTATTTCATGCACACTTTATTCATTGTTTTAAATTATTGTTTTCTTTTAAGATATTGTAATGGGAAATATTAAAGGACTAAACGATGAGCCGTTTACAAATCATTCTGAGTCATTATTAATAATAATAAGAAAGTTTATTTCACCGTGGCCACAAATGAAAGGACAGTTTATAGTCAGAGACAATATGTTAACACATTAGCGTCTGGCCATAGACTGACCAAGAGTTCTGTTCAGACATGTTAAATACACAGTTGTCAGACGTAACATAATATCAGATATGATGATGAAGGTAAACAAAAATGGTTCTCAGTCACTGGAAGCAACAACAAAGAAGTTATGGCTGGGGAGATGTCTTCTTAAAGAGACATACACACATTAACCAGTCAAGCTGGTCACACTGAAAGTCACGCTGTATAACATGATATCTCAACACAGATCTATAAGGACATGATAATATATTCCACGACAATATTTATCACTGTTTTGAATTTGATGCAAATTTGCAATGCATGAGGGTCATCCTTTTGTGTTAAATGGCTGCATAAAGCAGGCATTTGTTGATAAGAGTATTAAAACTTCTGTTTAAGGTAGATTTAGAACAGATAAAAAAATATGCGATTAATCGTCAGTTAACTATGGACAATCATGCGATTAATTACATTAAATGTTTTAATCGATTGACAGCCTTAATAAATATAGATAAAGATTCTTAGCTTTGTTTCTTAGAGAGAGACGGACAGGGAGAAAGAGGGGGAGATAGATAGAGAGAGAGAGTGGGGAAAATGGACAGGGAGAGAGAGAGAGTGGAAAAGATAGACAGAGAGAGATAGAGTGGGAAAGACAGACAGGGAGAGAGAGGGAATGGCGGAGAGAGAGAGAGTGAGCAGCAGTAGACAGGCCTAGTTGACACGGATGAATGTGATTGATGGTTGAGTGGGTTAGCTGATATTGCAGATCATTCGATGCATGATTTCCATGGTGCCTCCATGAACTAACAAAATGCTTCATCTTCCATTTACTAAGCACAGCGATTATAGTCAGCCTTTATAGTCAGTATGAGATACAGGTATACAGACTACATTCATCTCGCATGTACAGCAAGTCAATCTCTTCCTAAGAAATACCCACATAACTCTGAATATATGGATATATGGTTGATGATACGCTGTCTACAGGCACATTGTCATGTGTAGCGGCATGGTGGTGTAGTTGTTAACACTGTCGAGAAAGCGAGGGCTCTAACTTGGATTTAACAAGATTAGGCAGATGCTTCAGTATTGGAAGCAGAGGAGCTTAAAATTAAAAGGTAAGGTTGTTGTAGTGAATCATGTATTAATGTTTTGATTTGATTTGATTTGATTTTTTTTGTCTTGAACATAGAAACATAAAACAAGTTTAAAAAACAAAAAAGTAAATAGTCAAAGACTATTTCCATACAATAAGTGTTCAAGAAGGAACAGGGGGAAGTAAAATAACTTATCAAGCCCTGCCCCTTCCTTACAATATTTGACATTATAATTTAATAAAAATAAAAATAATATAACAAATAATAAAAAATAAAATAAAAGTACAGTTTTTTATATATCCAAATATCCAAATGAGAAAAAAATAATAGGCAGTCACATTACTGCTCAAGCTCCTCTCTCAAGTTTCAAGTTTCAAGTTTCTTTAATAGTTGTCATACAGAAGTACAGAATACTTTTATACAAAATGCTTCTTACTGTTGCGCTCCAGAGACTGTGCAAGACAAGATAAGTATGAAATAAAATAACATAGTAAAATTAGAAGTAAAAAAATGAGGTCACAGTGTTCAGTATAGACATATGTACAATGTTCGATGCAGAATAGACGTAGTTACCATACAATATACAATACTGTGCAGTGTACTAATATACAATACTATATAGTGCAAGGCAGAAATGGAGAAATGGGACGAGGTGCAATTTAGGTACAATTCACAGTAGGTGTACGAGTTGTAGTGCAAATCCTTTATCAATAAATATAAATATAAAGTGTAAGTGTGTTTGTGTGATCTAAAGTGTGGAGAGTGGGTGCTGCAGTGTGTTGTTTGTTTGAGTGAGTGTGTGCGTGTGGGTGTGTGTGCTGTGTGCATTTGATGGTTGTTGCATAGTGATTATTGTTCGTTTAGCAGCCTGATGGCCTGGGGATAGAAGCTTCTTCTGAGTCTTTCTGTGCTCGCCTTAAGACTCCGGTATCGCTTGCCTGACCGCAGCAGTTCAAAGAGGCAGTTGTTCGGGTGGCTCGAGTCCTTAATAATTCTCTTAGCCTTCCCCTTGCACCGCTTGTTGTAAATGTTCTGGAGGGTGGGAAGCCCCCCTCCAATTGTGCGTTCGGCTGAACGTGTCACTCTTTGTAGTCTGCTACGGTCTTGTGCAGTGCTATTCCCAAACCAGGAGGTGATGTTGCCGGTCAGGATGCTCTCTATTGTACATGAGTAGAAGTTCCTAAGGATCTTCTGACTGACCTGGAACTTCCTTAGGCGCCTGAGGAAGTAGAGGCGTTGTCGTGCCTTCTTCACAACACTGTCAATGTGTGTGGTCCATGTCAAGTCCTCGGATATGTGGGCTCCGAGGTACTTGAAACTGTTCACTCTCTCAACCGGTGCCCCGTCGATGCTGAGGGGGCTGTAGTCCTTGACCCCTGACCTCCTGAAGTCCACAATCATCTCTTTTGTTTTGCTGACGTTCAGGGAGAGGCAGTTTTCCTGGCACCATCCCGCCAGGACCTTGACCTCTTCCAGGTAGGCCCTCTCGTCGTTGGCAGAGATCAGGCCCACCACCACTGTGTCGTCAGCAAATTTGATGATTGTATTGCTACTCCGCTGAGCCACACAGTCGTGTGTGTACAGGGAGTAGAGGAGGGGACTCAGAACACAGCCCTGGGGGGCCCCTATGTTGAGGGTGATGGATGAGGAGGTGCAGTTGCCTGCTCTCACCACCTGGGGTCTGCCCGTCAGGAAGTCCAAGACCCACTGGCAGAGGTCATAGTAACGGCTGGAAAAGGGAGGAGTGGTCATTTTTATGTGTTATGTGTTGATTGGCTGGTAGAATGACATCACTATGACATCACTGTATTTAGACCAATAGTAAGAGGTCTTGATATGATACAGAACTCGACCAGTCTCGTCGAGTCAGATTTTGAGTTTTTATAGAGCCAGGCAATGTCGAGCGGTGTATGGGGCATGGCCTGGCAATTTTTTAGTAAACCTCCCTAGGAAGAATACTCTTTAGATTTTGAAGAGCTATGCTAAGCTCTTAGCTAAATCTTTTAAATGATAGCGACAAATAGAGTTTTTGCTATGCTATGAGAGATGTTTTGTTTTATACTTATTTTTACTGGATTGGACATTTTCAAGACAGAATCTTTGTAACTTGCTTTTTCTAATTAAAACAACTTTGTTGAAATACTTATTGAACTCGTGGACTGCTTTCTATCACAATGTGCCACAACGCTGGCCTCGCCCTGCTCTCATCTGAGGTAACTCGGTATAGCTATATTCTGGAAGCCATGCAGATTGAATCAATTGCTGGGTACTGCTTTTCAGCTAAAGTTATATAAAGGATATAATATATATGTATATATGGCACTGTTTGTTGTTTGTGGGAGCCGGTATCTCTGTGTTCGACGGGCTCCATTGGATTTGTGGGAAACTGAGAGTCTAGCCACTGCAGGGCATGACGATCGGGCCACAGATTGATGGACCTGTCGAACTGATAAGAGGTTATGGGGCTTGCAAATAATGATTAGTGTTAGTACGCTAATATTACACTATTAGCAGTAGTAATACTTATTAAAAGAGTAGTAATATCATCAGGCTTACAAATGATTAGCATTACAGGCCTTTCCTAAAAAATTATGATAGTGGTGGTGATGGTGATGGTAATAATATAATTACTATTATTATAGGCAAAAGAGTTCTCCCAGACGTACATTCGGTTTATTACAAACAAAGAAGAGGTTAACAACTCTTCTATGCTTATATTTCATATCAACTGGATATAACTAACTAGTGACTATGAAGTAAGCGTGATTAGGAATAGTAATTGACCCGAGAACTTAGCGAGTTTAGCACCTCGCTGGGGGATATCGGGCGGCCACAGGGTTCTATCTCGAGTAGGTGATCTGAGATAGATAAGAGACATCCCGTCGGCATTCAAGTTTCAAGTTTCAAGTTTCTTTAATAGTTGTCATACAGAAGTACAGAATACTTTTATACAAAATGCTTCTTACTGTTACGCTCCAGAGACTGTGCTAGACAAGATAAGTATCAAATAACATAGTATAGCATGTAAATTAGAAGTAGAAAAAGAGGTCACAGTGTTCAGTATAGACATATGTACAATGTTCGATGCAGAATAGACGTAACTGAGTTACCATATAATATACAATACTATGCAGTGTACTAATATACAATACTATATAGTGCAAAGCAGAAATGGGATGAGGTACAATTTAGGTACAATTTACAGTAAGGTGTACGAGTTGTAGTGCAATCCTTTATCAATACATATAAAGTGTGGGGAGTGGGTGGTACAGTGTGTTTGTTTAAAGTGAGTGTGTGCTATAAAGTGTGGGGAGTGGGTGCTACAGTGTGTTTGTTTAAAGTGAGTGTGTGCGTGTGGATGTGTGTGCTATGTGTGTTTGATGGTTGTTGTGTAGTGTTCATTGTTCGTTGAGGAGCCTGATGGCCTGGGGATAGAAGCTTCTTCTGAGTCTTTCTGTGCTCGCCTTGAGACTCCGGTATCGCTTGCCTGACCGCAGCAGTTCAAAGAGGCAGTTGTTCGGGTGACTGGAGTCCTTAATGATTCTCTTAGCCTTGCCCCTGCACCGCTTGTTGTAAATGTTCTGGAGGGTGGGGAGCCCCCCTCCAATTGTGCGTTCGGCTGAACGTGTCACTCTTTGTAGTCTGCTTCGGTCTTGTGCAGTGCTATTCCCAAACCAGGAGGTGATGTTGCCAGTCAGGATGCTCTCTATTGTACATGAGTAGAAGTTCTTAAGGATCTTCTGACTGACTTGGAACTTCCTTAGGCGCCTGAGGAAGTAGATGCGTTGTCGTGCCTTCTTCACAACACTGTCAATGTGTGTGGTCCATGTCAAGTCCTCGGATATGTAGGCTCCGAGGTACTTAAAGCTGTTCACTCTCTCAACCGTGTGCCCCGTCGATGCTGAGGGGGCTGTAGTCCTTGACCCCCGACCTCCTGAAGTCCACAATCATCTCCTTTGTTTTGCTGACGTTCAGGGAGAGGCTGTTTTCCTGGCACCATCCCGCCAGGACCTTGACCTCTTCCAGGTAGGCCCTCTCGTCGTTTGCAGAGATCAGGCCCACCACCACTGTGTCGTCAGCAAATTTGATGATTGTGTTGCTACTCCGCTGAGCCACACAGTCGTGTGTGTACAGGGAGTAGAGGAGGGGACTCAGAACACAGCCCTGGGGGCCCCTATGTTGAGGGTGATGGATGAGGAGGTGCAGTTGCCTGCTCTCACCACCTGGGGTCTGCCCGTCAGGAAGTCCAAGACCCACTGGCAGAGGTCATAGTTCAAGCCCAGGTCCCTGAGCTTGGCTATAAGTTTGGAGGGGACTATGGTATTGAATGCCGAGCTGTAGTCGATGAATAGCATTCTCACATAGTTCCCCTTCCTCTTGTCCATTCAACAGCTACCTTTAAATTTATTGATATTCTTGCTTAATTTTATACTCGCATCCAGACCATTCCAGAGTGATACCCCACAAACTGCAATGCACATACTTTTAAGAGTTTTAGGTTGCTTTAAAGTAGGGATGTCCCGATCGCCTTTTTTTGCTTCCGATCCGATCCCGATCATATGATTTTAAATATCTATCGATCCGATCGTTTCCGATCCGATCTTTCACATTAGTAATCAATTTTGACGCATTTTTGTCAGAAACTGGCAGAGTGAGACAAGCCCATCTGTTGCCTATAATAGGGCGCGAGAGCGGAGGCTTTTGTTATTACATTCACCCTGAGAAATGTGCTTCTGCTTCATATGAGAAATATTAAAAGTTTCAATATATGTTTGCACATTAGTATACATTCAGTGTTCGACTTACGTAATGGTCCATTCTGGTCTGAAACGCCGACGATAATCCTCAGTCACGTAACGTTATCCTCCAGTTGAAAAGTTAGTCTGAAAACTTCGCCTCCAGCCTGCTGCTTCATGAGTTTTTCCTCCACGCGGAATCTCCTCCTTGCAAACATTGCAACTGGCTTGACTTTCTATTTTTAAATGCTTAGTTCCAAACCTCTGACATTAAGTCTAGCTGCTCAAGTCAGTGGATATTAACCGTGTTTCGGGAGCGACGTGTTGTTGTTGTGATGTGGTCGCGACTCGCGTGTAGCGTGTAGCGTCTAAATTAAAGGGAATGTTTGTTGCAACGGTGAAAATTAAAGGGGAATGTGTTTGTTGTGGATAATTATTCTGCTCTGTGTGACAATAAATAATTATATATAATATATAATTAATATATATATATATATTAATATATATATATATATAATATATAATAATTTAAAACCAAAACTAAGGCCTCCGTATGAGTTTAAGACGTGGACATGGTCATGTTTGTTGAATAAAGATTTTCTTTTTTTGACTGCCGATTTTTATTATTATTTTTTCCCGATCCCCGATACTCTGAAAAGCACGTGATCGACGCCGATTCCGATCACGTGATCGGATCGGGACATCCCTACTTTAAAGCTAATGTCCCTCTAAAATTATAAACACTCTCTCTAGCCATAAATTTTTTTTTAATGTTGCTTGGTAATTTGTTTTTTATTGCCAGAAACATAATTTGTGCAGATTTGAATTTGATTAAGTCCATGCATTTTAATGTTTGACTCCTTACAAACAGACTATTTGTGTGATCTAAATATCTACCATGCATGATGTACTATCCGTATGGCTCTTTTTTGCAGTGTGCATATATTTTGTAAGTTGCTTTTATAAGTATTTCCCCAGGTTTCAACACAATATGATAGATATGGTACAATGAGTGGTCAATATAATATATAGAGTTTTCTGATTCAGGATATATCTAGTCTTGCCCAATACTTCTCGCTAACTTTGAACACAAATATTTTATATGGGGTTTCCAGCAGAGTTTGTGGTCTATTACGACCCCTAGAAACTTGTTTGTATATACTCTCTCAATTTTTACATTATCAAATTTCAGTTGAGGATCAGTGTTTATTTTACAATTTCCAAATATCATGAAGTTGTTTTTTTTCAAATTGAGTGATCACTTATTTGTGTCGAACCAACCTTTTAATTTGTCCATTTCTATGTTTGCGACTTCTAAAAGCTGCTGAAGGTCATCCCCCGAACATAAAATGTTTGTGTCATCCGCAAAGACAACAAGTTTCAGTATGTCAGATACTTTACATATATCATTTATGTATAAAATGAACAATTTGGGTCCCAATACTGACCCCTGTGGAACACAATGTTTAAGCATTGTGACTTGTGCTGCCTGTTACTAATATAGCTTTTCAGCCAGTCTAGAGCAACCCCTCTGACACCAAACCTGTCCATCTTTTTCAGTAAAATCTCATGATCTATTGTATCAAATACCTATACCGTCCGTTATTTCCTCTACAAGCTCCATTAATGCCATGGAGGTAGATCTAGCTGTCCTAAAACCATACTGGCTGTCCATTAGGAATGTCAAAGCTGGTATATACGTTGGGAGCTCTGGATATGGCAGAAGCAGTTGAAAATGACATAAATAGAGTGGTTTCCTGTGGGAGGGGAAAGTGAGCAAGATTGCATATAAGACTCTAATAGGTACGTGTAGTGAAGGTGGGTTGAATTGATTTAATGTAAATGTGAGAAAGAAAGCTGAGTTAAATGTGTTCGGAGATATTTGTGAGGACAGCGGCCTCCTAATGGGCTTTAAGCAGCCCATGACAGAGGGAATACCAGAATGCTATAGTAGTACCTGCCCCACATTGAATACGAATGCACAGGGATAGACTGACATCTGGTTTTAAACCAAACAGTGTTCTTGAACCCCAAAGTTGTTAATAATGGTAAAGTATTGTATAATAAAGTGTCCATGTTGTCAGGAATAGTGCAGGTGAAGGACTGCCTATATGAATATGTGCCAGGTTTTCTCCCGGTACAGGCGATGTTTGACATGGTAAATTATTTTGATGATGAATAATAGATATGCAACGGTGGCGTCCAACTATGAAAAGATAAAAGGAATAATGAGGGAATGGAGGGACAGGATAGGGAAAGAGTGCGTGAGAAACAGCGAGTGTAGCTTTCCAGAATTAAAGGTGGGTAGGGGGAGATACAGAAGGGTTTGGGTTGTGTAAAGAGTAAGGAGATCTATAGAGTGCTGATAGAGAAGTGGAAAAAGATTCCAGCATCAGAGCAGGTATGGGAAAGGGTGTTTCCGGGGCTAGTGGGATGGACTATATGGGGGAACTTAAAGGAACACGCCAACATTTTGGGAAATTAGCTTACCGTCTTAGAGAGACAAGAAGATAGATAGCAGTTTTCTCTCTGTGCGTTCAGTAGAAAGCTATCTGGCTGCATGTTAGCCTAGCTTAGCACAATGAATGGAAGTGGACATGTTAGCCTAGGCATTGTCCAACTAACACCTCTCCCGAAGGCTAACCGTCATGTCCGCTTCCATTCATTGTGCTAAGCTAGGCTAACATGCAGCCAGATAGCTTTCTACTGAACGCACAGAGAGGAAACTGGTATCTATCTTCTTGTCTCTCTCTGGAGAAGATGGTAAGCTAATTTCCCAAAATGTTGGCGTGTTCTTGTAAAGTAGAATAACATAGATTGTGAACATAACGATTTTATGATAAAGCATAATCGTATGTACACAAAAACGGTGCTGCGTCAAATAGACAGAACAATAAGTATGTGACTTCTGTGAAGAAAAAGATGAGAACTGTATGCACTTGTTCATGGAGTGTGAGGGGCTGCAGAGGTTTCATGTAAGGCTGAAAGAGGGCCTGCAGAGGTTTCATGTAAGGCTGAAAGAGGGCCTGCAGAGGTTTCATGTAAGGCTGAAAGAGGGCCTGCAGAGTAGTGATGTTAAGATTGACCGATTCACATCGGTACACCGGCATTAACGTTCAAAATGCGAGCGCACCGGTTGAAAAAGTGCACATCGGCTACAATTCAGGTTGAACTCGCGATGCA
This sequence comes from Notolepis coatsorum, assembly GCF_963971535.1. NCBI lineage: Eukaryota > Metazoa > Chordata > Actinopteri > Aulopiformes > Paralepididae > Notolepis > Notolepis coatsorum. The sequence continues at coordinate 157,315,085 of NC_140170.1, read as the reverse complement.
TCTATTGTCTATTGTCAAAACCGATTCATTCATATAATTTCCTCTCATCCACTTCTGTCAGCAGTGCACTGCACTCAGCAGAGACTATCTTTGCTTCGCTACTACGGAAGGCGAGAGCCGCGTCACAGTTATCAACAAACAGTGGAAGTCGAGAAGAAAGAGATACACAGCGCACCGAAAAGTACATACAAATCAAACGTTTGGCAATACTTCGGATTTTTCAAGAAAGACGGACAACTTGACAAATCGCAAGCAATTTGCAAACGATGCCGTGCCCCTATAAAGTACACAAGTAGTACAATGAATTTAGCTATGCACATACAGAGTGGTGTGGATACTACGTTTGCGGCTTCCTCAGATTCAGCTGAAGCTAACCTGGCTAGCGGCAGCAAGACCGGTGAGCAGTGGCGATTTTAGGAATTTTTAAACAAGGGGGCACAGGGGGGGCAATAGCTAGTATGGAGGGGCAAAAAATAAATTAAATAAAGCAGAGGTAAAAAAAAAAAAAAAAAAAAAGCCGGTAAGTATAAAGGAAGTTGGGTTTATCAAGACAGGTAGCCTAAGTGTAGCAGGTAAGGTATAAAGATAAGTATATTAGGTTACATTATTTGACCAATAGCAGATCAGACAACTCTTTTCAGCCATTGGGGTTCATAGAAAATATTTTATTGGCACCACTGCTGTACAAGTCTCTTTTCCCATTCAATTCCCGTTCAAGAACTCAAACAGTGACATAAAATATAGGCTTCAGAAAATGTGACTAATTACTTAATAACAAATTCAAACACACACCAATCAGCGATCTAACATACAGTACACTTTTTTTTTTTTTTTTTTTTTATCAATTTTTTTTATTATTACTTACATGAAACAAGACAACACATTAATCACAATCACAATACACAGAACTGCACAGGAAAATAACAAAAACAATAATAATACAGAATATAACAATTTATAAATTATAAAAACAAAAAGAAAAGAAAACAGAGTTCAACCTTTTTAAATTTTAAATTCAAAATTCCAGGGGTACTATCTAATAGATGACCAAATAGTGAAGAACTAGCTAAACAGCTGCCCCCCAATAAAATCCCTAGTTAAATTCAAGACATCACAAAAGACAAGACAGACAAGACATTTCCTCCTCCCCCTCCCACGAGACCGCCGGACTCCCCCGAACAAGCACCCCAATCCCGCTCAGCCGCACACGGCGGTCCTGACCTTCTCAGCTGCTGCGAACCATAGGTCAATCCCAGCCTGCCCCACCCCAATCACCCGCGCCGTGGATATCTCAAGATAAATCACATCCAACAGTGTTAGGGACCAGTTAATCACTGTGAGCTTCTCAGGCTCCTTCCATCTCATTGCTATTAGCTTCTTCGCTGCTGTGACGCCCGCTAGGACAACCCTTTTCAGTTGTACGGACGCGGGTAGTGTTGTTATATCGTTCAGGAGTAGCGTAACAGCTGTGAATGGGATAGTTAAGCCACACAGATCTGAAAGTTTGTCCGCTATTGACCTCCAGAAGCGGGCCACTGGTGGGCAATCCCAATACATATGCATATAAGTGCCAGTGGCCTTTTGAGAGCACAAAGTGCACCGAGAGTCGGTTATCAGTCCCATAGCAAATAGCTTCCTAGGTGTAAGATAGGTCCTATGAATATAATTAAAATTAATTTGCTGGTGATTGGGGTTGCGGGAAGACAATGCCACATTTGCCCAAACATCATCCCAGTCAAACTCGGGGTCCAACTCCGGGATATCCACACGCCAGATTGTATCCAATGATACATTTTTTTATACGTGGACTGAATTAAGAGCGTATAAAAGTCTGAGACAAACCCTCTGGAGGTCGTCCTGTCCACTATGAGCCTGAGGAAGAGGTGTGGTTGCAAAGCCTGAGCCCACGGCACGCCATGCGCCCTCAGCGCTGACCTTAGTTGAAGGTAAAGAAAGAAGGACTCGCCGGGAAGATCATAAAATTCTCTTAAGTCCTGAAACGCACGGAGGCCGTACTTATCATAAATATCCTCCAGAGTATGAACCCCCCTCCTTTGGGCACAAGCCGGTTAATATTCCTCAATGGCATACAGTACACTTCTTTTAAGATTTTTTTTGTTTCATTTAGTTAATAGCCTATTAATAGTTAATTAAGTTAGTTAATAGCCTAATAGCCTATTTATAAAGGAAAACATCTGACTTTTACTATAATAAAAATTATTAAATGTTTAATTGTTGAATTTATTTAATAATAATTGCGAGCTGTGGGCATGACGTTTGGAGGGGCACAATGCGCCATCTGGGGGGGCATGGCCCGCAAATGCCCCCCCATGGAGCCGACACTGGTGCTACGGACTGGTTTAAATTTGCATCCGCTTGCGCCAATATGGGCAGGGGCACATACATTTAGTCATTTAGCTGACACTTTTATCCAAAGCGACTTACAAGTTCTGTACGACAAGTCATCAGGAAGGGCACAACTCTATCAGCTGAGTAACAATGTTCATCAAAGTGTTGAGTGCTACAGTGTAGGTTAGTATATATTAGGACAAGTGCATGATGACAGTAAGGTTAGTTAGGGTTATATTTTTTTCATAAAAAAATTAATAAAAAAAAAGCGTTTGCAATAACAAATGCTATCGCCTTCTTTATCTGTAAAGATATCCAGCAGCATAGTGTCACAGAGAACGAGGGCTTCCAACACCTCCTCCACATTTTGGAGACCAGGTACCATATACCAAATAGGAGGTTCTTTACCGAGAAACAAATCCCTGCTTTGTATGAAAAAGTGAGAAGAGAGATAGTAGACTCGCTGAGCAATGCCCAAAGAGTAATAATGGATTAATAATGGATTGGATTTATATAGCGCTCTTCTCTGACTGACTGTTGCTCTGACTCAGAGCGCTTCACAGAGTCCATTATTCGTTCATACACAGTCATACCGGTGGTGGTAAGCTACAATTGCAGCCATACTACTGTCTGCCAGGCTGATGTGCTCTGTACTGGGCTCTGTTAAGGAAGGACAGGACACTCTCACTGAAGAAACATTGCTTTATACTGAAAACTAGGGTAAGCCATTTTAAGTCTATTAGTGAATCTTAAAAGTGAGGAACCAGCTGACTTGATTAAAGGGGCGTGTTTAAAACGGCCATTTTGTTTTGTTAAGTGCCCCCATTAAGGGACTGTTTCCTGTTTACTAGTAGCATCTGATTTGCTGAGTGAGCCATTAAGAGCCTGCCCTGTTTAAAAGCAGAGGCCCACACTGTGTTGAAGTCACTCTGTACTGGGCTCTGTTAAGGAAGGACAGGACACTCTCACTGAAGAAACATTGCTTTATACTGAAAACTAGGGTAAGCCATTTTAAGTCTATTAGTGAATCTTAAAAGTGAGGAACCACCTGACTTGATTAAAGGGGCGTGTTTAAAACGGCCATTTTGTTTTGTTAAGTGCCCCCATTAAGGGACTGTTTCCTGTTTACTAGTAGCATCTGATTTGCTGAGTGAGCCATTAAGAGCCTGCCCTGTTTAAAAGCAGAGGCCCACACTGTGTTGAAGTCACTCTGTACTGGGCTCTGTTAAGGAAGGACAGGACACTCTCACTGAAGAAACATTGCTTTATACTGAAAACTAGGGTAAGCCATTTTAAGTCTATTAGTGAATCTTAAAAGTGAGGAACCAGCTGACTTGATTAAAGGGGCGTGTTTAAAACGGCCATTTTGTTTTGTTAAGTGCCCCCATTAAGGGACTGTTTCCTGTTTACTAGTAGCATCTGATTTGCTGAGTGAGCCATTAAGAGCCTGCCCTGTTTAAAAGCAGAGGCCCACACTGTGTTGAAGTCACTCTGTACTGGGCTCTGTTAAGGAAGGACAGGACACTCTCACTGAAGAAACATTGCTTTATACTGAAAACTAGGGTAAGCCATTTTAAGTCTATTAGTGAATCTTAAAAGTGAGGAACCAGCTGACTTGATTAAAGGGGCGTGTTTAAAACGGCCATTTTGTTTTGTTAAGTGCCCCCATTAAGGGACTGTTTCCTGTTTACTAGTAGCATCTGATTTGCTGAGTGAGCCATTAAGAGCCTGCCCTGTTTAAAAGCAGAGGCCCACACTGTGTTGAAGTCACTCTGTACTGGGCTCTGTTAAGGAAGGACAGGACACTCTCACTGAAGAAACATTGCTTTATACTGAAAACTAGGGTAAGCCATTTTAAGTCTATTAGTGAATCTTAAAAGTGAGGAACCAGGAGGAGTTATCCTGGAGTTCACCGCCGAGTGATCCACCGATCCACCCAGTGCTAAGTACACCATAATCCTATATTTCCCTCCCACACTGCTATTTCTCTACTTCCTCCCTGCCACTCTCGACAATACAATGTGTCTCATACCTATATCCACAATCTGCTCCTCCAGAACTGACTCTACCCATCCACGCCAGTTTGCTAGTAACCCGGCTAATCTCTCCTACCCTCCTACAGCCACTAATACACCTGTCACAGTACGGGGAGGCTTATGGAATTGTCAATCAGCAGTCAAGAAAGCTGACTTCATTACTGCCTACGCCCATAGTCTAAACCTGCAGCTCCTGGCTCTAACTGAGACCTGGATAACCCCCAATAACTCATCAACACCTGCAGCATTATCTACAAACTATAACTTCACTCACACACCTCGACCTTCCAGACGGGGTGGAGGCACTGCCCTCATGACATCTCCTTCATGGGCTACAAACGTAACACCACTCCCAGAACTGTCACTCTCCTCTCTCGAATATCATGCAGTATCTGTCTCTAATCCTTTCAATCTCACCATTGTTACACTCTACCGCCCTCCAGGTCCGCTCGATCACTTCACAGATGAGCTGGACATGCTTCTTAGCTCCTTACCGGAAGATGGTACCCCTCTCCTTCTACTGGGCGACTTCAACCTGCCTGACTCATCTCAGTCAGTCATAGTAGTCTCCCTCCTACAATCGTTTGACCTGACTCCCACTCCCATGCCTCCCACCCACAAAGCAGGCAACTCCTTGGATCTCATATTTTCCCGTAACTCCAGCATCATTAACACCACGGTAACTCCCCTACATGTATCTGACCATTCCTTCATATCCTTCTCACTAACTCTCATGCTTAACCGAAAGGTCTTCACCCCAACTCAAACAGTCTCACTCAGACGCAACCTGCCCTCCCTATCCCCCTCCACCCTCTCCTCTGACATACTATCCGCTCTACCTTTGAGTGACACCTTCTCTGCTCTCTCCACAGAGATGGCAACCTCCACCCTCCTTTCAGCCCTTGCAACCTCCTTCGACAAGCTCTGTCCCCTCGTTGAGAAACCTGCCCGCCGTTCCCCACCCAGTCCATGGCTGACAGATCCAGTGAGAGAACAAAGACAGGTCCTGAGAGCAGCTGAAAGGAAGTATAGAAAGTCACGCCTCACTGCTGACATCGACACATATCACAACCTCTTGTTAACATTCTCCAAAACCATCACTAATGCCAAAGCTTCTTTCTTCCACCATAGGATCGAGGCCTCTGCCAAGAATCTTCGCAAACTGCATGCTACCATGTCCTCCCTCCTCACTCCCCCCCCACCCCCCCCTCCCTCATCTTTCTCTGCCGAAGACTTTGCGATCTTCTTTGAGGAAAAAGTGGAGAACATCCGCAGCTCCTTCTCCCAACCCCCACCCATTCCAAATGCTGAATCGAGAACCTCATCCTTCACTCTGTCATCTTTCTCTCCCATTACAGAAGCAGAGACCCTGACACTGGTAACGTCAAACCGTCCGACTACTTGCCAGCTGGACCAGCTACCCTCCCCACTCCTCCAGACCATAGCACCAGACATCCTCCCATTCCTAACTGCAACCATCAACTCCTCACTCAACTCGGGGGTGGTCCCCACCTCCCTAAAACAAGCCAGAGTCACGCCGCTCATAAAAAAACCAACCCTGAACCCTACTGTCATAGGCAACTACCGTCCTGTCTCTCTTCTCTCCTTCCTTTCTAAAACACTTGAACGTGCTGTATCCAACCAACTTACTACTTATCTCTTACAGAATGACCTCCTAGACCCTAATCAGTCAGGCTTCAGGACTGGTCACTCCACAGAGACAGCCCTCATTGCGGTCACAGAGGCACTTCACTTAGCAAAAGCGAAAGGCCTCTCCTCTGTCCTGATTCTCCTAGATCTATCTGCAGCCTTCGACACAGTCAACCACCAGATCCTCCTTGCGGCCCTCGCAGGAATGGGAGTGGCTGGCTCTGCGCTGACATGGCTGTCATCATACCTCAATGACCGCTCCTACCAAGTGTCATGGAGAGGGACCCTGTCGGCCACCCGCCCCCTGCGGACGGGTGTCCCCCAGGGCTCGGTTTTAGGACCCCTTCTCTTCTCCCTCTACACTAAATCACTGGGTAACATTATCACGTCTCATGGCTTCTCCTACCATTGTTATGCCGACGATACTCAACTCTTCCTCTCCTTCCCTCCCTCAGATATCCACGTCTCTGTGCGGATCTCGGCCTGTCTGTCCGACATCTCAGCCTGGATGACGTCCAACCACCTCAAACTGAACCTAAGCAAAACAGAATTGCTCCACCTGCCGGCCAAATCCTCCCCCCTAACCGACCTTTCAATCACAGTCGAGAATGCAGCTGTGACTGCGTCCCCGACCGCCAAGAACCTTGGTGTTGTCCTCGACGACCAGTTGAACTTCTCTGCTCACATCGCAGCGACGACCAGAACCTGCCGATTCCTCCTGAGCAACGTCAGAAGGATACGCCCCTTCCTGACAAAAGAAGCCACCCAACTCCTCGTCCAATCAACAGTCATCTCCCGCCTCGACTACTGCAATGCACTGCTCGCTGGCCTCCCGGCCACTGCCACTAAGCCTCTTCAACTCATTCAGAACGCAGCGGCCCGCCTGATCTCAAACCTACCGAAGTCGGCCCATGTCACCCCACTTCTTAGGGACCTGCACTGGCTCCCCATTGCTGCACGAATCCGCTTCAAGGCCCTCGACCTAGCATACCGTGCGGCAAAGGGAACCGCTCCCGCCTACCTCCGGTCAATGGTCTCTAACTACACACCCTCAAGACCCCTACGCTCTGCATCTTCTGGCCGCCTCAGACCTACTCCTATCCAAGCTCCGGGAGGGTCATCAAAGAGAAGTCGCCTATTCTCAGTCCTTGCCCCACAATGGTGGAATGAACTACCCACCCCAGTTAGGACAGCCGAATCACGTCCAATCTTTCGCCGTCGACTAAAGACGCACTTCTTCAACCATTATCTGAATTAAAAAAAAAAAAAAAAAAAAAAAAAAAAAAAATCTAACCCTAACTAACCGTACTGTCATGCACTTGTCCTAATAAACTAACCTACACTGTAGCACTCAACACTTTGATGAACATTGTTGCTCAGCTGATAGAGTTGTGCCCTTCCTGATGGCTTGTCGTACAGAACTTGTAAGTCGCTTTGGATAAAAGCGTCAGCTAAATGACTAAATGTAAATGTAAATGTACGGACTGGTTTAAATTTGCATCCGCTTGCGCCAATATGGGCAGGGGCACATACATTTAGTCATTTAGCTGACACTTTTATCCAAAGCGACTTACAAGTTCTGTACGACAAGTCATCAGGAAGGGCACAACTCTATCAGCTGAGTAACAATGTTCATCAAAGTGTTGAGTGCTACAGTGTAGGTTAGTATATATTAGGACAAGTGCATGATGACAGTAAGGTTAGTTAGGGTTATATTTTTTTCATAAAAAAATTAATAAAAAAAAAGCGTTTGCAATAACAAATGCTATCGCCTTCTTTATCTGTAAAGATATCCAGCAGCATAGTGTCACAGAGAACGAGGGCTTCCAACACCTCCTCCACATTTTGGAGACCAGGTACCATATACCAAATAGGAGGTTCTTTACCGAGAAACAAATCCCTGCTTTGTATGAAAAAGTGAGAAGAGAGATAGTAGACTCGCTGAGCAATGCCCAAAGAGTAATAATGGATTAATAATGGATTGGATTTATATAGCGCTCTTCTCTGACTGACTGTTGCTCTGACTCAGAGCGCTTCACAGAGTCCATTATTCGTTCATACACAGTCATACCGGTGGTGGTAAGCTACAATTGCAGCCATACTACTGTCTGCCAGGCTGATGTGCTTAACACTCTTTCAGCAGGTAGACTAACTCAGCTGTGAGCCGAAAGTAGTGGTGTGATTTCTATATGAACAATAAAGAATACAAAATGATCTTTCACAAACAGGTCTTTCATAACTGCTTATAATTGTAAGGACAAATTTAAACTAGTATTGGCAGTCACAGGCTGCTGTAAACACCACTCTCACTGAGTGATTTAAACTCATATTATGTCTTACTTAAAGTATTTCTTAACATAGTGCAATGCCCAATGTTAAGAAATACTTTAAGTAAGACGTATGAGTTTAAATCACTCGGTGAGAGTGGTGTTTACAGCAACCTGTGACTGCCAATACTAGTTTAAATTTTTCTTACAATTGTAAGCAGTTGTGAAAGACCTGTTTGTGAAAGGTTATTTTTTATTCATATAGAATAATAATAATTTGTTCACCACACCACTGCTTTCTGCTCACTGCTGAGTTAGCCTACTGAATGAGTGTTAAGCACATCAGTCTGGCAGTTGTATGGGCATTGCACTATGGTAATTGTTATTTGCACATTGTTAATCCTGGGCAATACATCCTTAAATTGTTCAACTGTGAGGTGTTATAAAAGTGTACTGTAAACTGGAGACAGAGAACACTACTACAAAGGACTTGTGAAAAGGCCTGTTTGTGAAAGGCCCAAGTGTTTTTTTAAGGTAAAAAAGAAACAGCATAATGGGATGCGCAGTACTAGTAGAGAGACCCAAATATGTAAAGCACTTTGCTTGTTAATTTATGATTTTCTGCATATAAGGAATAAAACCAAATCCTCTGTCATACCATAGAATTGTATCACTATTTTGCATCGTGTTGAATCGCATCGTATCGCCCCGAATCGCATTATGTTGAATCAAATCGTATCGAACCGTTAACTTGATCTCAACAGGGGTGAATCGTATCTGTTGACAGAATTCGGCTATAGGGCGACAATAATGTGGTCAAGAGGTATGGTTTCTATCTTGAGCCTTAACTGGCGTGGTTTATTATTCACATGGCAGAGCAGTAACACTACAGGTCTCCTCTCACTGAGAGGCTGGGGGAAAGAGAAAGAATGGGAGGAGACATCTATATTTATACTCGCCACCTGGTGGTGTACCTGAGTGGTTCCGCCTAGAGCGCCCTCTAGTGGAAACAGTTATATATGCAGTTAGACAGTTACTGGTGGAAACAGTTATATATACAGTTAGACAGTTACTAACAATCCTACACAGAACCTCTGACTTCAACACTCCCACTTAGGTTTGTATTAGCATACTGGATAACTTCTTTGAAAAACATTTTACAAAGGAAATAATATAATCCAAAACATCAACAGGGTGTGACAGTCAATATTTTCACATTAACACTTTCTCTGCCAAGGACGCCTAAACTCGTCATTCCCCGCCATGCTAATTCTGCCAATGATGCCGTAACACGTCATTGAGATCAATATTTCAAAAATCTGTGATCGCAATCATATTTCTCCCCCGGAGACTTGAGATCTACTGTTGATCCCCTCTCAACTCTCCAACGGTTCAAGAGCGCCATCTGGTGGCCGATCGGCGGATCGCCCAAACCGGAAACCGGAAACGGAAGCTGGTGCTCATTCCAATTCAGTCCGATCACTCGCTAATAGTCCCGGGACTCGAGCTAGACACAATGGATACAATCCGTTACCAATAACTCGATAAACAACATGATTTGGACGTATATACTATTATACAACCTGGAGATGGATCGCATATTTCAACATCCCATAATAGGAATATTTTTGCTCCACGCTCATCGCCCAACGCTACGAGGAGGCTACGGTGAGTTTCAGCGTTTTTTTTTAACGTGTTCGATACAAACTGCTCTAATGATCATATCACCCACACTAGATGAATCATCCAACGTTGGCCACGGAATTATAAACGACCCCCCCCCCCCCCCCATCCGGTCAACATCAGATGATAAGTAGTAACTTCTAGAAGCACGTCCATTTGTATACAATCATCAATATAATGCATTTAGGGCTATAAATCACGTTCTGCAGAAAGCTGCAGAAAACGATAAAAACATACTTATACTTTAGACCGTATTTTAGTATGAATATGTGAATGAAAAAGTATAACGTTGCTACACCCTGAACAATAGATACTTGATGTTGAATGGGCCATAGTAATGTCAATTTAGCAATACAATTAAAAAAGTTATAGCCCTGCAAAGAAGGGGAACTTCTCCATAGACAAATAGAGCTGGCAGAGGATGGTATAATGATGTACATAAGCCTGGCGAAGAAAGTGTTAAACATGACCCTTGCAAATCCCTTCAATTTGAATTTGAAACAGGTTTCCTCATAGTGTCTGCTACCCTGTCGTCCGTTGGACAGTAAATCAGTGTCATCCTTTCTTCCCTGATGACAGATCTGATGAGATGATATTTTCTATATTGACATGTTTACATCTATGTTGACACACTGGGTTCCTAGCAATCACAATGGTTCCCTGGTTGCCCTCATAAACAACAGCCTTCATATATACACAGTGTCCATCATTTTAAATGGTGTTGACAAAACGCCCCTCATCTTCAAAAACCACCTTATCTGGTATAGAGGATACATTCCAATGACCTATTACATATTAAGCAATATACTCAGAATCTTATCTACATCACTTCTAGCAGTTGTTCTGGATAAATACACTCATGTATGGTCATAGCTAGAGCCGTATCTTCGGCTTCACTAGTTGATAGTGCCCCTGTGGGCTGCTGCTTTGTTTTCCCACGAAACCAGTGAGCTGTCTGTATTCAAACTCACGCAAGATCCTGTACCTTTAAGACAACAGAAAAACATGTTTGGCTGTAATCCAAATGCTCCTCGGTGGGGCCAGCAAAATGCTGTGACAGTCCACTCTCTACGAACCATTGGTCAGGGCGGGTACACATTGTTAAATAAATGAGGCTACCCACAGCATCTCTATACATTTTCAGTTTCTGAGCATCCTCCTGATAGTCTAGTCTTTGATCACATGGTGTTTCCCTTGATCTACATTCTTACATGTCTAAATGTTTCAGGGTCTTTCCCACATAGTTACATCATTGAGAACATGGTAAGTCATCCACCTTTGTATTTAAACATGGGATCCATTTTTGTATTTAAACATGGTAAATCATCCACCTCTGTACTTAAACATGGGATTAAACAATCATCCACCTCTGTACTTAAACCTGGGATTAATCATCCACCTCTGTACTTAAACATGGAATTAAACAATCACCCAGTGATTAATAGTTCAATAAAAAAGTATTGGTTTTCTAGCAGGTTTCAGCAGTAGTAGTGCAGGTCATCTTCATCTCGACGGGTGACGCGCTGTTGCTTCTTCTTCCTTGTTTCTTTCATTCGTTCGTCTCCATCCTCCTGGTACCGTGTTTTTTTAAACTATTAGGCCCGCCCTCTTTCCAGCGTCATCATGATGACACAGACACAGATACAGACAACCAGAGAAGCCGAGGGCCATCTTTGAAATGCAAGAGAGAGAGGGAGAGACCTCCTCCTCTCTCTGCCAATGTTTTAAAAAAAAATTCTTAATTGACCAAAAAAGGACTTTTGCATTATATCATATCATCTCTTGTTAAACATTGGTCTCTGGTTTCCTCATAATACACATTGCTTTCAGTTTAGCTGGTCGTTCATACTAATACACATTGGCCGTATTAGGGGGTGGGAAACTGATGGGTGGGGATCGGGCGTTGTGGACAGCGACTCCTACAGGTCGGTTGGTGCGCCTGCGCAGTAGAATCAGGAAGTGTCGGGGGCAGCGTGAGCCTCCCACGCGTTACTCCTCGCCACTGAGAGATTGAGCTGCGCAGGTGAAAAGATGCGACTGCTGTTACCTCAAGTACCGGAGGGGACTTGTGCTATGTATGACTTAGTCCACATTGCAGCCGGCTTGTGGGAGGCAAGAAACAGCGTTCGTGACAGGGGAGGGTTGAATTGGATGATACGAAATTGGGATGGGAGAAAATATAGAAACTGGGAGAAAAAGTGGATAAAAAAATAAAAAATGGAGAAAGGTAAAGTAGAGTTTGATTTTGGATAGGGGGCTATTGTTTGGGTGGTATAGGGGAGGTTTTGGTTATGCTTAATTTGTATTATGTTGACTGTAGGTGAGAAGAAGCACTGATGGATTTATTCTGTTTATGTGTTTGTTGATTTGGGGTATAAAAGTAAAAGCACAGTAGTAGTGGGTGGTTTATGTTGGGAAATGTGTGGTAATCGTAAAATCACATGTTGGACAAGCATGCCTTTTATAAAGAGAGTGTGTCCACCAAAGGATATTTTCAACTCAGGGCTAAACCAAAAAACAGATGGTTTGTAGATAAGGCTGTAAATAGCTACGGCTTCAGTAGAACTCGGCCAACTGTGACCAAATGAGGTGGTTGACCAGGCCAGGCTTAGCCTAAAGCCTTTAAGAGATGTTTAGATAGAACTTAAGGTATTCATGGCCCAAAAAAGACCACCGTTTTCAAGCAGCTGTGGGTTGCGGTGACACAGCCAGGCTAGGATTCAGATTAAACTGTCAAAGACCTGCCCACAAAGCATAGAACATGTTCTAGGCAGTGAATAAGCCTAGAAAATATTATGGGGGCATCCAGCTAAACACTCTGAACACATACATATCAAAAGATGGGTTCAAACTACCAGGGGAACTTGAATGCTATCTAAACATATAGGATCATATGTTTAGATAAAACAATAAGGTCTGAAGCATTACTTATTAGTGTTGACTGACCCTATGATAGTTAAATATATGATTTTATTGGATAACCTCTGTAAGGGAATATTCAAACTGCTTGTCTGATAACCCAATCTTTTCAGGGATTTCACTATGATGTGTATTATGAGGAAACCAGAGACCAATGTTTAACAAGAGATGATATGATATAATGCAAAGGTCTCTCCCTCTCTCTCTTGCATTTCAAAGATGGCCCTCGGCTTCTCTGGTTGTCTGTATCTGTGTCTGTGTCATCATGATGACGCTGGCAAGAGGGCGGGCCTAATAGTTTAAAAAAACACGGTACCAGGAGGATGGAGACGAACGAATGAAAGAAACAAGGAAGAAGAAGCAACAGCGCGTCACCCGTCGAGATGAAGATGACCTGCACTACTACTGCTGAAACCTGCTAGAAAACCAATACTTTTTTATTGAACTATTAAAACAGTGCCATTTTGTGGAGAAGGCTGCTTTTTGTGATATCAACCGTGTTGGAAGATACCAATAAAAGATAGCTCCTTGCTTTTGGGACACTGAAACTGCCTTCGTGAGCTTCCATCTGCAGTTCCGACATCTGCATTTCGGCCAGTGGCCAAACACACACGCAGAGACAATTAGTACATTATTATTAGATACCACAAATGTGTTTTTGCTCTAACTCTGGTTTTGTTTATTGTGTTTATGATTTCGTTGCGTTTATGATTTCTGGGTGATTGATTGGGATGGAGGAAAACCGTACTGAATAATGTATGAGATGATGAATAGACAGTTTATAGTGGATAAGGGAATGTGTGAAAATGGAAATAGGTAAGGATAGGTAGGGTAAGTCAAATATGTATGTGGTGAAAAATAATTGTGTTGACAAAATGTATGATGGAGAAACTGTAAAATATATATAATAATAATAATAAAAAGATTAACAGGGACTTCTGGTGAGCAGCCACATGAAAGAGCTCCCGGTCAATGAATATCAAAAAAAGGAAGTAAAACAATTCAAAACTAAATAAAAAGTGAAGATTCGAGGACAAAATAAAGAAGGAAAATGAACACAAGGACAAATGAAAGAAAAGCAACCCCAGATGAAGTAAATACACAGATGGAAAAGACTCAACACGAGGCAATGATGCAACAGGTAGAACAAGCTAGCGGGACGCTGAATGTCAGTGCAGAGGAGCTACTGTACAGGCTAACATACAAACTAGCTTACAAGCTAACATAGAAGCTAACCAGACCACGCAGATTGGATTAGGAGCAATGCGGAGCATACAATGCAACACTGTAAAATCCAACGGAGGTGGCAAGGAAACGTCAGAGCTATGTAGAAATAAAGAAAATTCAGAAAAAGAAAGGAACCAGGTCCCAACAACGTGCAGGAGGCGGCAAGGGACACGGCCGGAGAGGATGGAAGGAGCTGGGAGGGAAAGGAGAGGCCTACGCTGACGCAGAGGATGGAGAGGGCGCGCAGGTGGACCAGAACCGAGAGACGAGGATGAGGAGAGGAGGACGGGAGGAGGAAAAGAGGGAACCTGAACCGATTCAAAGCAGATCAACTATGAAGAACGACAAAGGGACACGAGAAAGGGGCATGAAGAGACACAGTGATCCAAGGAAAGATACAAGACAAAATCAACGTGGAAGAGTACCCAATACAAACATACACACAGGGGACCTGGGGATGAGAATAGATACAACAGAGGAAAGATAATTGAACAGTTACCCCAAGTAGTATAAAACTATAACACCATAATTTTGAATAATTAACACTATGATTTACAATACACACGTTATAGACAAACAATTTGAAATGTATTTAAAAAAAGGGACACACTGATTAGGAAACATATTGGGGAATAATACACGATGGACTGGTATGAAGGAACTACAGGATTACACGTGACTAGTGTTGTCACGATACTGGAATTTCGACTTCGATACAATACCTTGAAAAGTATCGATACTTCGATACCATTTCGATACAAAAAAAATATATATATATATATATATAATATATATATATATATATTATATATATATATATAAAAAAATATATATATATATATTTCTTTTTAAACAAATTTAGCTTTTGTTGCTGGTTGATTCTCCTCAGCTTCTCTTTGGTACTATAAGAGAAGATAAATATAACACTTTTAAAACCCTTTGTTTATCTTTAGATCACACATTTAAAAATAACTGTTCATCTCACTTCAATCATTTTTATTGCAAATGCAGAACATGGTATTTTCTCAAGCAGACAGATGTAAACACTGTAATCTGTGTTGCATGTACCTGACAAACTGAACTGTTTGTATTACAGTTAGTAACAGTTTCGATTTTTATTTAAAGATAACGAGAGAGAGAGAGAGAGAGAGAGAGAGAGAGAGAGAGAGAGAGAGAGAGAGAGAGAGAGAGAGAGAGAGAGAGAGAGAGAGAGAGAGAGAGAGAGAGGCTATGCTCGGAGCATTTTAGTAACGTTACAACAAATCAGCTGTTGATATTATGCGCCATCAGTAGACAACGTATCATGTATTAAACTAGAGTTAATGGTTTAATGCTTCAGTCACAGTGACGTTGAAAGAGCAGCTGTCACGAACCTCTTTCATTTCTTTATGGAGATCCGCGCTAGCACTGCTAAAATGTTTATTTACAAACTGAAGACGGGCCACGGCTCTGTGACTCTGTGAGGGGGAGGGCTGGAGCAGGCGGAGGGGCAAGCGCGCTCTGAACAGCGTGTCAACAACTTGCTGTAGAACACTCGCCAGCTGGTACCGATACTGCAGAAAGTATCGGTATTTCGGGAAATGAGTATCGAAGCCGTTTTAAATATTCAGTATCGATATGTATCGATACTTCGATATTTTTGACAACACTACACGTGACACACAATACAAATGAACATGAGCATAAGAAAGACAAATTCAGAACATTGACCGGGAGCTCTGAGGCCGTCCACAGAACGAATGTTGGATTTATATAATGCGCAGTCAGTAGGGGGAGCCCTCTCACTAGGAGAGCCATTACTCCTCACCCTTCCAACGGGGAACAACGGGATACGATTAAGATCCTCAATCCGCACCATGGGAGCACCAATGTTGTCTTTTTTCTTTGAGTTGTGTTAGAGTCTGAGTTATGTTAGAATAGCAGTTGCTTTAAATGTGCACATGGACATTTGTGAAGGACAGGAATTCAAAAGATGTTGGACAATGATAGAGGCTTGGAGAATCTCCATCGGGGATATCTCCATCACTAGGGGGGGGGCTTCTCCCATAGGAGAGCTGATTCCCCTCCAACCCGCCAACGGAGGCAAAGAGTGCTAGCCATATAGCTTATTTTATTTTCATCTATTGTGTTTTCAGTTTTATTTTTTAAGTCATGTTAGCATAAATGTATATAGTGATATCGGTGAGATGGGAGGTACAGAAGTGGGCAGGCTGAGTTCAGCGGGGGGGAATGTTGGGGGGATGGGCCATCGTTCCGGCGGTTCGACCCGGGAGAGGGGGGCCTTGCGTGTTGTGGGATCGGTATGGGTGGGGTGGGGTTTCCTGGGGCCCTCGGCCGCCATGGCCTGGGCGGTCTAGTCACCGGGCCGGGGGGACACCGGGCTTGGGGTCACGGGGGGTCGGGGGGCCATTGAGGTGTGGTGCTTTGGCCTTCTGCAGGCCTGGACTTGGGGTTCTCGTGGGCCGGGGGCCTGGCGGTCGGGGCGGGTGGGGGCTCTAGGTGCTCGGCTCCGCGCATGGTGGACCAGGATATGGGGGTGTTCTGTTTCTCGGGGAGGAGGGCGGGTGGGAGGGAGGGGTTTCTCTTATGGGGGTCAGAGCGGCTGAGCTTTGCCCAGTGGGGTCTTGTGTGTTGTGGGTTCGGTGTGCGTGGGGTGGGGCTCTCTGTGACATGGGAGGTAGCGGGCTTGGCTCGGTGGGGGGGAGTCCCCTTCCCTCCCCTCTACTGGGCCTGGCCCAATTAATTCAAGAGACCTGTGTCGCTGGGGGCCCGGCTCTGCGCGCATCGGCCTGGGATATGGGGGAGTTCTACAGGCTTAACTCAGGGGGGGGGGGGGGGGGAGTGGGGTCTTGTATGTTGTGGGGTCGTTGTGCGTGGGGTGGGGTGCTTGGTGACATGGGAGGTAGCGGGCTTGGCTCGGTGGGGGGGAGTACCACCCCTCGCTCCTCTACTGAGCCTGGCCCAATTAAATTCAAGGGACCCAGAGTACAGCAACTTGCAATGGGCCTGGTCTACAAGATACACTATACGACTAAGGTACCCATGTACATGTCAAAATACTTCCCAAAGGTCAGTGAATACCACGACCACAACACCAGAGGAAGCTCAACAAATCATGTTAAACCCAGATTCGGCTCAAACAAGGGACTAAACACGTTTTTGCAATTATGCCACATCAATGTGGAATGCCCTACCCAAAGCTGTAAAGGAATGTGAATCCCTACCCACATTCAAAACCGCTCTTAAAGAGCACCTACGGGAGACTGCAATTCAAAACTGGCCACCGTAAATGTCCAAACCCCCCACCCCCTCCTAATAGACAGTCTCCTCCCCACCGCATGTATATATTCTCTCCACACCATATGTATATTTCTCTCCCACCCACCCACCCCCTCCAAATGTACAGTCTCCCCACCACCGTATGTATATTTCTCTCCCACACACCCACCCCCTCCTAATGTACAGTCCCCTCCCCATCATATGTATATACTCTGTCAGGATCTATGGGTAACAGTACTGTATATTTGAATACCGTTTATGTCACAAATGTATCAGTACTAAATACCTGTATGCCCCTATGCCATAAATGTCATGTATGTTGTGTATGTCATAAATGTCAATATGAATTGAAAATGGGGGACCCTGATGGAAACAAGACAAACGTCTTTCTCAGGTCTGCATCCCCTTAACAATTGTGTGTATTGAGCCGTACTGTATTGTACCCATTCTGCAATCTGTTAAATAAAGTTTTCATTCATTCATTCATTCATTCATTCATTCACCCGTGTCGCTGAGTGCTCTGCCCCACGTGGGACGGACCTGGGATGTGGGGAGCCCTATTTCTAGGGGTGGTTGGTGGGAGGGGGGGGTCCCTCTTATGGGGGTCTGGGAGGCTGAACGCAGCCGTATTACAGTAATTCAAGGGGCCCATGTCTGTATACTGTTATGTTATTGATGTTATTGTAGGTATTGTATAAGTGTTGTATGTCTATAAATGTTAATAAACATTTTAGTTAAAACATTTTAAAAATAAAAAAAGATTAACAAAAACAAAGAAAAAACACTGTCGCCTCACAGCAAGAAGGTCCTGGGTTCAATTCCCGCTTGGGGACCAGGTTACCAGGTACCCAGGTGGGGTATCTCCCGGTCCTTTCTGTGTGGAGTTTGCATGTTCTCCCCCTGTGCTCGAAAGGGTTTCCCCTCCAGAAAAAGAGATAAACCCAATGGAAAAACATGCAGAACAGATCCCTGATGAAGACTGACAGGAGCATTTGGATTGGTCCCCACGCCGCAGCCCATGTCTGCTCCTAGCTGCCCTTGGGGGGAAGGACAACGGGATGGGTCAATCAAGCGCAGAGACTAAATGTAATCAGTGACCCAAAAATAAATTGTGTGTGTTCCTATGTGGTTTCGCCCATCGCATTAAAGACTTCTTAAAAAGGTAAAAAAAAACGTTTCCCGTGGGACAGATGAAACGGACCATTACACATAGGAAAAAGTTATACTTGGTGTCCCGTGAAAAGCGAACAAAGCAGAAAAGAGAATGTGAGGAAAGTGTATCGCACCCTCCTCTGTTTTTGCTCATCTCGCCAGCAGTCACAGGGCGCATCTTAATTTCCCTATAGAGCGAACACAGCAAGAGTAAGATGGTGTTGTCTGTGAGCGGAGCCTGGGCTCACACTCCCCTCCACAAACTCATTAAACACACAGTGGAAGTCAGTAATCTCTCCTGCTACACTATTTTCCCCCTCGTTATATAAAACTCACGGTGGGGACACACTGGCAGCAGAGCACTTGCCTCACTGAACTGCCACTGCTTGAACCTGGCTGTTCACACCAGAAGCTGACCAACAAGAGACCACACACCGAAACTAGCACTAGCCAAGGACACGTGAGACGCTGAAGTGCCCCAAAGTGCCGGGAAGAGCAGCCGGTTTCCTTTCACGCCCATGTCAACAGATCGTACCGATCAGACTGGCGGCCAGCGCGCAATCTTCAGCGATAGTTTCCGCATCTGGTCTATTTTCTCCATGAGTGCCTCTACATGTAATTGTCTCTCTCTCTCTCTGTCTCTCTCTGTCTCACTCTCTACATGTGATTTGTCTCTCTCTCTGTCTCTCTCTCTGTCTCATTTACATTTTGTCATTTAGCTGACACTTTTATCCAAAGTGACTTACAGGTTCTGTACGACAAGTCAGCAGGAAGGGCACGACTCTTACAACTGAGTAACAATGCTCATCAAACGGTGCTGAAACTTGGGTGCTGCAGTGATGAGTGCATAGTAGTAAAGACATACTGTATTAGTATAGTAGGAAGAGTGCATGATAGTATAAGACAGTAAGAATATATATATAATTTTGTATATAATGATTGAAGAAGTGTGTTTTTAGTCGACGGCGAAAGATCGATCGGGTTTCGGCTATCCTAACTGGTAGGAAGTTTGTTCCACCATTGTGGAGCGAGAATAGGTCTCTCTCTCTCTCTTCTCTCTCTCTCTCTCTCTCTCTCTCTCTCTCTCTCTCTCTCTCTCTCTCTCTCTCTCTCTCTCTCTCTCTCTCTCTCCGAAGGCAGTCCGCCCCATGTTCACCACCTGCTAGAGAGACAATAGGTTTCCCCAGTATGAACAACCTGTGCTAGAGAGACCATCCCCAGTATAAACAACCTGTGCTAGAGAGACCATCCCCAGTATAAACAACCTGTGCTAGAGAGACCATCCCCAGTATAAACAACCTGTGCTAGAGAGACCATCCCCAGTATAAACAACCTGTGCTAGAGAGACCATCCCCAGTATAAACAACCTGTGCTAGAGAGACCATCCCCAGTATAAACAACCTCAGGCATTAAAGCGTTCCGTCAATTTGATTCGGAGTTCCGTCAATTTGATTCGGAGTCTGACGGATTTCCCGTCAATTGGCTACCTGGTATAATATGATTTGTAGATGCATACAGATTGAAACTAAATTGAGCCAATCGGAGGTGTCAAATATCATGAAAAAGGGCATTATTTTCCTACCGCGGCTGCACCAAGCAGAGTCATGGCGAGCAATAATGGCAGGATGCATGCAGCGACTTGAGAGAAATGTATAATAATCGCAACATACATTCAGACTGTTCGATCTAAATAAATGGATTTATGGACACATTATTTTATGCCCGGACCACAAAGCTTATTGAAGGGTTAGCGGAGGCGCGGCGGCTCTACCGGAGTCCGTCAGCCTGTTATATGAAAATGTAATAATACTTAATAGTAGAAACGCATGTCAGAAAACACAAGTCTTACGACAGTCGCCTTTTTTGCAGCCCTCGCGCGTCAATTCTCTCCTTGTTTACCGACGTCACATCCACCACCTGCTTGCACTAACGTTACGCACGCCTGCTATACCGATTAGCTAACGTTAGCATAATACCGTTAATGGAAGGAGTAAGCCGTCCACTAAAAAGAAAACCCACCGCAGTTGTAACTGAGGGGTACAATTCCCTGACTGTATTACTAGATATGATACTTACTACCACTACCTTTGTACTTAATATTCGGCCACCCAGTACACGGCATAAATATATTATCATGAACACTCTCACGTAGATGAAACGGATCCAACACAAATGTACGAATTAGAAACAGGTCTTTATTGCCTACACAGCGATGGTGTGTAGACTAAACACTTAATCACTTAATTACATTTATGAATTGAAATAGTATGCACTTTTATGGCAAGGAGTATTCGTCGGTATATCAATAGATAATGTCCAATCTCTGAAGGCGCAGGTGGTAAATATACGACCTGGAATAGTTAAGGAATAACAGCAATGATACTTTAATGATTATAGGCTGGATACACTAGAGGGGGTTAATCCAGTCGATTGTAAGCCGACAGGAGTAGGAGGGGGGGGGGGTAGAATCCAGCTGCCTCGTCCGGCCAAGGGTATCCCAGGAGAACCCACTGTAGTGCCGTTCAATGCGCCGGCGATCCTTGGACCACAGATGAAAGCAGGTGGACTCTTTGTGGGCCGGCTCTCTCCGGTCCACGGGGGAGAGATGTGGAGAGACCTCGTCTTGCAGAGCGTCTCCTCACCTTGTGTCCTCTCCAGGGGGGGGGTTCCAACACACGGTAGTGTCGGGGGTCTTTATCCATAGAATAATCAAAGTATCCAAAGCATAATCCGTGCCTGGGAAGGCGGGCTGTCGTCGGTAGAATAATCCGGTATACAGGTCCACTCGCTCGTCGGCTCTGGGGCTCCTCGGGTGCAGCTTCACATAGGGTCAACCACCCTGGGTAAGCAGCCAGTTCTCTGCCCGAAACGATGGGGTACTGACTACGGTAGTATTCTCACCGCACGAAGCACTATATATTAACAGACTATTATTAGCTTAATAGACTACGTCCAACTCGACGATATAGTGCCAAATATGACTATTCAAATATTAATATACACGATGTCTCAATACCGATGGTAGGCGAACTTGGCCTTACTCCCACACGTGGCATCGCGGGGAGGCTTTACGTCTGTGACTCTATTGGAGGGTAAGAAACTGGACTGAAAAAAAAGTCCTACTTTAGTAGCGCAGTATATATACGCACTATGAACAAATAGTCCCATCAGTGGTGCGGTAGCCAAATTCCTACGCGGAACTAGGACTTGTTCGTACATGTCGATCGGTACGTTTGAACTGGGTCTGAGGGGTATGGCAGCCTGGCACCAAGGTCTCGACCAATAGTAGAATGGAGACTATTATGGGATGTTCAGTAGGCTAGAATGGATATTCAATGCATATTGTACAAGGAATATACAAGGGATATCAGGGAATATTAGAGAATATACAAATACAATTAAATATATATATATAAATAAATATATATATTCGGTTTAATCTGGCCCTTCACAACAGCCACCCCCTGAATAGGTCCCAGACCTAATCAGTTAAACGGAGACAGATTAATCGCGTTGTCTATTTACACATAAGGGTTTGCTATAGGGGTCAGTCAACTTCACAAAGTCATAGGGTTGTAGGGTCATGGTCATCATCGATTGTGTCTGGGAGTCGAGGCAGTTCTATGAGCCTTGCCACGGGACGGGTGTAAGTGCGACCCTGGACGAGCACTTCAGCTGCTCGGACCTTGCCGTCGGCACCGGTGATCACTTTGCTTACGCGGCCGGCCGGCCACATAGCTCTGGGCAGTGATTGATCAATAATCATGACGACTGTTCCTTCTGTCAAATTGTCTCTCTCCTTTACCCACTTCTGGCGGGTCTGTAGAGACGGTAGGTAGTGCAGTAGGAAACTGTTCCAAAACTTGTCGGCTAATACTTGGCTGTACCTCCACATTCGTCGGCCGTTCGCTTCTTCAGGCCGGTACATTGTCTGGGGTAATGTGGGATCTAGCCGCCCCATCAGGAGTGTGTTGGGGGTAACTGGGTCGATATCCGCCACATCACTGGAGACATATCCGAGGGGCTTCGAGTTAAGTACTCCCTCAATCTCCGTGAGGACTGTCATTAGGACTTCTTCCGCCACAGTCTGGGCCCCAAGTACTGCGTACAGGGCTGTCTTTATGGAGCGCACTTCTCGTTCCCAAGTGCCACCGAAGTGGGGTGCGTTTGGGGGGTTGAATTGGAAATCAACCTGTGCTGGAGCGAGGTGGGTCTTAAGTTCTGGGCCCATAGCTTGGAAGCTCTCTCTCAGCTCTCTTTCGCCGCCTTTAAAGTTTGTCCCATGATCGGACAATAGGGTAGACGGTCTTCCTTTCCGTGATATGAATCTACGGAAGGCCATAAGGAATGAGTCTGTGCTCATGGTCGGGAGAAGCTCGATGTGTATCGCTCTGGTGGTCATGCATTTGAATACAATACCCCACCGCTTCTCGGTTCCTCTTCCTTTCTTTATGTGCAGCGGGCCAAAGCAGTCCATACCCGTTGAGTGGAATGGCTTGTCACCGATTCGGAGGCGACATGGAGGAAGGTCAGCCATCCTTGGTATGCTGGGCTGCGCGCGCCACTTGCGGCAGTCTAGACATGTTCGTTGGAAGCGTCGTACCGCCTCTCTTCCTTGTAGGATCCAGTAACGACGTCTGATTTCCGCGAAGACTCTTTCTGCTCCTGCGTGATGTACATCCTCATCGTATTTCTTTATAATCAGCTCTGTGACCTTGTGTCGGCTGTTCAATACGATCGGGTATTTAATGTCATCCGGTAGATTGGGGGCTCTGCGTAGGCGACCACCCACTCTGATGAGGGTGTGAGCGTCGCTCTCGGGGGCCAGATGAATTAATCTGCTGTCGGATGGGACGGGCTTTCCTCCCTGTAGACAGGCCAATTCATCGGGGAACGAGTCTCTCTGGGCTCGCTGCAGTAGAAGCAATTCTGCTTCCTCGTAGTTAGCTGCTGACATATCAGAGGGGGACTTGCACTCCGGGTGGTACCGCAGGAATGTTCTTTGTTGTGCACTCTCTATGGACGTGCAATCGTTTATGTTAGGGTCGGTGGAGGCTACGGTGCTCAATCCACAGAACACAGACTTCTTAATTTCCACCTCCTCTGGACTGGCTTCCCTCGGGATAGGCATGGGCCACTGTCCTTCCGGGAGTCTTAGGAATGCGGGGCCGTCACTGTAGACATTGCGACGGGTGAGGTCATCCAGGGGCATCCCCCGGGTGATGACGTCAGCTGGGTTCTGTTTTGTATCAACGTAGCGCCACTCTGTTTCTCCGGTTAACTCTTCGGTTAAGTCTTGAATCTCGGTGACTCTGACTCCCACGAAGACTTTGTACTTGCATGAGTCCGATTTGATCCAGGCGAGTACCGTCGTGGAATCTGACCACAGGATTGTTCTAGACACCGGTATGGTGAGCTCACGTTGGATGAGCGTGGCTAGGTGCGCTCCGGCTAGGGCTGCGCAGAGCTCTAGACGTGGGATAGATTGTTGCTTGCGTGGGGCTACTCTCGAGCGGGCGAGGACAAATGCTGTGTAGATCTCTCCCCCTTGGTCTTGGGCCCGCAAGTAGGCTACTGATCCGTATGCGACCTCTGAGGCGTCACTGAAGACGTGCAAGTCCATTTTACATGTCTCTGGCCTCACCGTGGGTGGGAAGTAGCTTCGGCGCATATTAACGCCTGGGAGTGAGTGGAGCTCCATCTCCCACTCTCTCCAGGTGGATGCAAGGTGTGCGGGAATGGGGTCGTCCCAGCCCTGGTCCTTGTCCCACAATGCTCGTACAATCATTTTTGCCCTGGTGGTGTACGGTAGAATACATCCTAGCGGGTCATATTGTCGGGCGAGTGTTGTGTACACACTCCGTCTGGTGGTCGGCGCCGCCGCCGGCCTTCCCTGCTCCGTAGTCAGGGGCTTGTGTCTGTAGTGAAGCGAATCTGTTTTGAATCGCCACACCAATCCCAGGGTCATCTCCTGGGCTTCTCCCGGGATTGTAGCCATCCAGGTCTCGCTGCTGGCTGCCTTGTCCTCGGAGGAGAGGCTGCGCAGTACTTGCGGATCGCTGCTGGCCCACTGCCTGAGATCAAAGCCGCCTTTGATCAATGAGGCGCGGAGTTTAATCAGGAGAGCCTCGGCTTCTTCCTGGGTTGAAAGGCTTTGTAGACAGTTGTCTACGTAGAAGCTGTTCTTTACGCTGTGTCGGACCTCTTCGTCCGCTGCTGGGTCCTCTGCTACATGTTTCTGTAGTGCAAATGTCGCACAGCAGGGGCTGCACGTCGTTCCGAAGGGGAGGACTTCCCATTGGTAGATGGCTGGGTGCTCATCTCCTGGCTTCTCTCTCCATAGGAACCGTAACAGGGGCTTGTCCGCCTCTACTAATCTCACCTGCAGGAACATTCCTTTAATGTCCCCGCTGATGGCCACCTTTTCCTGGCGGAAGCGGAGTAGAACGCCGAGTAGGGAGGGGCCGAGTGTGGGACCGGGCAGTAACTCTTTATTCAGATTTTGGGATCCGATCTGGTAGCTGCAGTTAAATACTATGCGGTCTTTACCGTTGTGATGGACCTTGTGGTGGGGCACGTACCACGATTCAGTGGTCTGGTCAGCCTCTTTAATGTCCATCTTTGTGACGTGTCCCGCTGTGATGAGCTTCTCAATCTCAGCGCGGTATACACTCTCTTGGGCGGGGTTCTTGGCTAAGCGCCGCTCCGTGTTCAGCAGGTACCGTTCTATGGCGTCTGTCTTGGTGTGGAAAGTAGGCATTCCTTCTCGCCGCAGGAGTGGCGTGGCGTATCTCAACACGCCGTTGACCGGGACTCTCTTGGTCCCTGTCTCGAGGAGGTGAATGGCGTAAATGTCATCTTTAGAGCGAATGTCTTTCTTTCCATTCTTAAAGGGCATTTGTTCCAAGCTCCATAGCCGCTCTACGTGTTGCAGGAGTGCGGTTTCTCCCTCTGTGACTCGGGAGTGGAGACATCTAGTGGCTGTACTTCGGTTGAGAGATTTGGCGAGCGGGCCTTGGAGAGTCCATCCCAAACGGGTCTCGACTGCTGCAGGACAGCCTCGGGGTCCGGTATGAACCCGGTCTATCGGGACAATGAGGTCTGCATGGTCGGAGCCTATCAACAGGGTCGGCATAGCATTGTCTATGAGCGGGATCGGTAACTGGCGCAGATGTGCATATTTCTCCATCAGCTTGGCGACGGGGTATGTGTACCGCGACAGTCCTATTTCTTGGCTGGTGAAAGCGTCTGCAATCTGGTACCGTCGCTCAGGCTGGCCGCTTGCTGCGATAGAGAATGAGACATTCTCGCCCTTTATCGTCTTCAAATCTCGTCTTATTGTCCGAATTGTCATTTGGGTTTCGCTTCCCAGCAGCCCTAGCTGGGCCGCAGCGGAGGCGAGCAGCAGGGTCTTCTCTGACCCGTCATCGAGGACGGCGTAAGTGTCCAGGACTTTATTCTGGTAGCTTAGTGTCACACGCACTACTTTTAGCAGTACTCGGGCTCCACTGCTGCTGGCGGGATCGATGTACATGACGCTCGCTTTGCGGCTGGATGGTGCAGGTGAAGGGCGCCGTCTGTTACTGTCGTGAAGTATGTCCAGATGGGCTCCATCGCACTTGGTGCACCTTTTCTTTAAGCGGCATTCGGCTGCCATGTGTGAGCGCGCACAGCGAAAACAGCGCTTGTTGGACTTTATCCATTGACCTGCTTCCTCCGCGTTCAGCTTGGGGAAGGAGTCACATTGCGCTAGCCAGTGTTCTTTCTCACAGTAGGGGCACACTATCTTCCACTTCTCCGTTCTGGAGGGGGTACTGTGGCTCCTGCTGCTCGGTACTGACTCCGATTGGTGCATCACAGTCACCGATCTTCTTCCATCATTTAGTCGTCTGGTTCCTTCTCTGGAGCCAGGGGTGCTCCGTCCGAATGTATCTAGCCGTAGGCTGCTGACTTCTCTCGCCAGGAAGTCGGCTAGATCGAGGAGGTTCGGTTCGGGGCCATTCGGGTCTCTGTGGTCCCTCTGCCGCCTAAAGCGCTCCTGACGAGCGGGCGGCAGCTTCTCCAGGATCCTTTCCACATTTGAGTTGGCGTAAAGTTCATACTTCCCCTTCTCTCTTTGCGCTCCCAACATCCCTACCAGGGACTGCACTCTGATGGACAGGTCGTCCAGTGCTCGATTGTCTATTGCTGGGGGTAAGCGGTCGATGTGTCGGATCTCCTGGATCACGTAATCCCATACGCGCCCATACCTCTGGTCCAATGCTACCAGCGCTGCTGTGTATGGGGTGGTGGAAGTCGCGTAGGCGAGCGCTATATTATGTGCGCGGGGCACCTTTAAGTGCTGCAGTAGGATGGCGTATTTGTGGCGTTCATCCAATACATCCACCAACATGGTCTCCAGACACATGCGGAGTTCTGTATACTGGGCCCGGTTCTCTTGGGTGAAGTCGGGTACCATAGGCGTGCCAATGTATGACGCTGACTGTGGATACATCGGCGAGCGTTGGGGGAGAGGCCTCCTAGGCGAGTCTCCTCCCGCTTCTTGGTATGGGCTGGTACCGGCAGTGTACCATGGCCCGCTTGTCCAGGTGCTGTTCCTCGGTGCGGGTCGTGCGTCGTGCTCACCCGTGTATAGAGTCGGGGGTCTGTAGCGCAGCTCCGCGGGAGTATAGCCTGGGCTGTACCGGACCTCCTGGTCTGGTAGAGTACTGTGCTGTCTTCGGGCGTGGTTCTCCTCCTCTTCCTCTTCGTCTTCAGTTAGGTCATCCAGTGCTTGTAGTCTCTGGTTTAGCCTCTCCACAGGATATGCTGCTCCTTCCCGGTTGCTAGGTCTCGCTTGGACCGGTGGGGGGAGGTGGTCTGTGGGGGGTATAGACCTCGTCTGTTGGTCAAGTTCAGGGTTGTTTACTCGGCTAGGGGATGCCGCCCTGGAGGTGTGTCTAGACGAGTTCCTGGAGCCTCTGGCGGAGGGAGAGGGTGTTGTCCGTCTGATCAGCTGTTCTATTAGTTGCGCTTGCTGTCTGTCGCGCTCTGCGTCCCGTTGAGCACCGGCTCGTTCTCGGGCCACATTCTCTTCCATCTGAATGCGTCTTATTTCTAGACGTATCTGCTCGTGTTCGCTTCGCTGCTGGATCTGCAGTCGGTCGCGTTCAGCAGCGGCGTTCAGGCTGATGAGGAAGGCCTGCTGTAGGGTCCTCTCTGCCTCGCTGGGAGAAGGCGGTTGTATAGGGGAGCCTTCCCTCGGGGTACTCCTTGCGGAGCCTTGGAGCTCTATCTCCACGGTGCTCTCCCCGTCTTCTTCCGTGCCGAGTTCTCTCTCGGTAGCGTTGTATTCCTCCCGGGACTCATCGGGGACTACTTCTTCAGTACTGGCGGGGTGTGAAGTCATGTCTGGTTCCCACTGGTCCCCACCGTGAACTTGGTCAGTTACATTAGAGCCCGTAGGGGCCTCTATGGTCGGGGTAGTCTGGGCGTTGGGGTTAGACATACTTTTACTTTCTAGTTTTACCGCGTTTACTGTTAGTAGAAGACTAGGTTGTTGACTGACAGCGTAAGCCTCTAAGTACTGAGGGAGCCGTCGTTCGCGCTGCGGGCGTTGGTTAGGAGGATCGTTTCGTGGAGTGTTCATAATAGGCCATTTCAATATTAATAACACTATATTAATATTACACTGATTACCATCCGGCTCGAAGGACCAATTGTAACTGAGGGGTACAATTCCCTGACTGTATTACTAGATATGATACTTACTACCACTACCTTTGTACTTAATATTCGGCCACCCAGTACACGGCATAAATATATTATCATGAACACTCTCACGTAGATGAAACGGATCCAACACAAATGTACGAATTAGAAACAGGTCTTTATTGCCTACACAGCGATGGTGTGTAGACTAAACACTTAATCACTTAATTACATTTATGAATTGAAATAGTATGCACTTTTATGGCAAGGAGTATTCGTCGGTATATCAATAGATAATGTCCAATCTCTGAAGGCGCAGGTGGTAAATATACGACCTGGAATAGTTAAGGAATAACAGCAATGATACTTTAATGATTATAGGCTGGATACACTAGAGGGGGTTAATCCGGTCGATTGTAAGCCAACAGGAGTAGGAGGGGGGGGGGGGGGGTAGAATCCAGCTGCCTCGTCCGGCCAAGGGTATCCCAGGAGAACCCACTGTAGTGCCGTTCAATGCGCCGGCGATCCTTGGACCACAGATGAAAGCAGGTGGACTCTTTGTGGGCCGGCTCTCTCCGGTCCACGGGGGAGAGATGTGGAGAGACCTCGTCTTGCAGAGCGTCTCCTCACCTTGTGTCCTCTCCAGGGGGGGGGTTCCAACACACGGTAGTGTCGGGGGTCTTTATCCATAGAATAATCAAAGTATCCAAAGCATAATCCGTGCCTGGGAAGGCGGGCTGTCGTCGGTAGAATAATCCGGTATACAGGTCCACTCGCTCGTCGGCTCTGGGGCTCCTCGGGTGCAGCTTCACATAGGGTCAACCACCCTGGGTAAGCAGCCAGTTCTCTGCCCGAAACGATGGGGTACTGACTACGGTAGTATTCTCACCGCACGAAGCACTATATATTAACAGACTATTATTAGCTTAATAGACTACGTCCAACTCGACGATATAGTGCCAAATATGACTATTCAAATATTAATATACACGATGTCTCAATACCGATGGTAGGCGAACTTGGCCTTACTCCCACACGTGGCATCGCGGGGAGGCTTTACGTCTGTGACTCTATTGGAGGGTAAGAAACTGGACTGAAAAAAAAGTCCTACTTTAGTAGCGCAGTATATATACGCACTATGAACAAATAGTCCCATCAGTGGTGCGGTAGCCAAATTCCTACACGGAACTAGGACTTGTTCGTACATGTCGATCGGTACGTTTGAACTGGGTCTGAGGGGTATGGCAGCCTGGCACCAAGGTCTCGACCAATAGTAGAATGGAGACTATTATGGGATGTTCAGTAGGCTAGAATGGATATTCAATGCATATTGTACAAGGAATATACAAGGGATATCAGGGAATATTAGAGAATATACAAATACAATTAAATATATATATATAAATAAATATATATATTCGGTTTAATCTGGCCCTTCACAACAGCAGTGTTCTCAGGCGAAAAGGTTGAGCGGCACCACCCAACAAAAGAAAGTTTCGAGAGGAATGGAAGTTTGAAGATAGCAGTGTTTCAAGAGACTGGCTAGGCTACAGTATGATGCAGGGGCTGTAGACAGTGGTGAGTTGTTAACTTGTTCCGTGTTCCGCAACTATGTCAAAAAGAAAAACAGAAACAACACATTTGTCATTGTCGTGTTACTTCACAGTACAAATACGTGAGTCCTCTGCTGTGGTTGTGACGAGTATCCTTTATTAGCTTAACTCCGTAGCAACATCACACAGGTGTATCTGTAGACAGTCTCCTCCCCACCGTATATTCTCTCCCCACCGTATGTATCTTTTTTCTCCCACCCACCCACCCCCCCTAATGTACAGTCTCCTCCCCATCATAATGTATATAATCTCTGTTAGGATCTATGGGTAACAGTACTGTATATTTGCATATCGTATATGTCACAAATGTAACATTACTATATACCTGTAGTATGTCATGTATGTCCCTATGCCATAAATGTTGTGTATGTCATAAATGTCACTATGAATTGAAAATGGGGGACCCTGATGTAAACAAGACAAACGTCTTTCTCTGGTCTGCATCCCCTTAACAATTGTGTGTATTGAGCCGTACTGTATTGTACCCATTCTGCAATCTGTTAAATATTGATTGATTGATTGATTGTTATTAACAGTTTGCAGAATGGGTACAGGCAGCAAAGGTAGACTGACTCTAACGTTACTGAAGAATGCATCGGCAGTAAGCTCCCCACCCAGGCCGGCCACGTCCACCGCTATCAACACGCCGGTCCCCCGGTCAGCTCCGCGTCAAGTCCAGGCAGACAGACAGCCCAGCCAGGCCCCCAGCCACGCTACAGCCGCCGAGACAGGTTAGAAGAATATAACATTTTATTCGCCATAACCAGTACGAGTAGCCTACAGGTTACATTGGAACTGGAATCTAATCCGTAAATGTTTTAGTACATGGTTTAAGTGGCCGCGATGTCCAGTGTGATGATAATAATGATGTGTGTAGCGGGACGGGCAGTCACGATATTCAGACATGGCACGAGATTATGGGTCATTGTAATTACGAGTTTTTTCTGAAACTGCAAGTAGTGTCAGAGGCATAGGCGGAGGGTGAGCTGGACATTATGGTCGGCTGTTATGAGATCGAGCTCGCGTGGAGCGTGCAAAATCTTCTCACTTTATTATTGATTTAGGGGAGTGGGCGGCACCCCATGGTCTGACCTGCGGGGGGGCCCCGACATATTGCGCAACGCCACTGAGAGAGACCATCCCCAGTATAAACAACATGTAGAGACCATCCCCAGTATAAATAACATGTGCATGTCTCTAGAATGGTGACATGGAGGAGATTATTGCCTGCGTCTTGCTGTCTGTGGACGATGTAAAGACGAATGATGAGACGCTGTGACCAAGTGGACCCAGCAGACAGGCTTGGGGACTAAGCCGTTGCATGTAATGGGATTACAGTAATCTGATTACAACAACTGTAACCCATAAAAATAATAATACATATATATATATATATAATAATAAAAAAAGATAATAATAATAAAAAGACAAAAGAACAATCAGATTACAGATTATGTGTGATTACTAAGAATATAAACTATTTTAAAGAAACGAAAAGAAAATAATTGTATCTAATAATTTTTTTTTTAAATGTATCATCTTGGTGGCAGTTAGATGATGATAGTACAATTATTAAATATGACAATCAATTACAAATAAAATCATGAAAAGACTAACAATGTATTTATTATGTATATGTGTTTCTGTTCCTACAGTATTGCTGAGAAAATTGCCTTTAAATGTACACCGAAATACATTTTAGTTAACTGAAATAAGACCACTGTCAATTAAAGTGCCAAAGCTTACATTCTGAAAGACATGATACAGATTAGGAAATTGGTCAGTTTTCAGTTCTTGGTTTGGCAGATGTGATGGATGGAGGATTTGCAAATTAATACCCCGAACGTGTTTTAATGAAATATGACAAAAAACTAAAAGAAATCATTCATGAAAACATCTGTCATATGCAATGAACCATAGCGATTGAAGATGTGTCACATTTGATCATTTCTATATTAATGTGCCAGCATATTAGCAGTTTTGTGCTATATTGATGTTATCTGGGGGTGGGCGGTATCTTTACTGAAATATTGGGATAGATTATTTCCTCCAAAAGGACTTAACTTTAGTTTTTTTCTCACAAGTCTGTTCATCGAATTATCTTCTGTTCAAGACAGAGAGCCATGAAATGAATTTCCGAACGACTAGCGGGTCTGTTTGGGACGCAGATGAAGCCGTGACCTGGTCCTGGATAAAAATAGGTCCTGGCTGACTGAGTTACGAGGGCTTCAGCGTTGGCAGGCACACAGGGGCGTTGCAGTCTGCCTTTATAGCGGCACGCTGTGCCTGGAATGATAACAGGGGACAGATTGAAAAGAACCCAACAGTCGAGAGGAGATGACTTATACGACAAGCTGTTGCTCTGCCTAAAGGCACATTCCATAACGACTACTGGCGTACAGGGTTTTAACAGCTAACGTCCCAATGTCCCACTTATTCCCCCCAGTGCAGCTCAAATCGACCACTAACCTTCCTGACAGAATGACAGCCATGTTCTTTCAGCGTAATGAAGGGGGGGTTCTTGCTCCAGAGCAGTAATTGGCAGGTTCCTTGGTGGGGGACAGGATATTGGGGGACGCTGCGGGGGGTACAGGGCCTCCTGCTATGACAGATGCCCCCCCCCCCCCCCCCCCCCCCAGCCCACCTCTCATTTGCCCCCACACATAATACTGTACAAGAAGGATTTCGGATTGTGTTCAAAGACAGCTACCTGGCACCCAGCTCAGCCAGCTCCTCACTGCAGCAGATCAAACATAGCTTCAAATGAAAGGGGGGGGGGGGGGGGGTAAGTCAGATCACAGGGCTGGATGGAAGCCCAAATAGGTCATTAAGCGCGCAAATTAAAAGGAGATAGATGGGGGTCTGTGAAGTGGATACCCCTCAGCGTTCTGCCCCCATTTGTAATTAGATTCACAGAAAACCCGTTCCACCCATGCTGTGTTTGTGTATCGTACCGACGCATGTGAACACATTTCACCAATACTGTTCATATCAAAGCTGTCGGATGAAAACATGCTGTGCGCCGCTCAATTCTAGTTGGGTTCTGTTACTACTGGAATATAAACCTCACAGGCATGTGAGAACTCGCACGTTACGGCTCCATAAAATCAGAGCTCCGTTCACCATCCAAGCTTCAGATTTAATATTTTTAAGTGGTAAATGGTATATACAGTACTGTATATATCCCATTTATCCAAAGCGCTTTACAATTTTGTTCCTCACATTCACCCATTCACTCAGACATTCACACACAGACGATGGAGGCAACCATGCAAGGTGCCAACCTGCTCATTGGGAGCAGTTAGGGGTTAAGTACAGTATCTTGCTCAAGGACACTTCAACACGCTGCCCAAGAGGAGCAGGAATCGAACCGGAAAAACTTCCGATTACCAGATGGCGCTCTACCTCCTGAGCCACTCTCTGACTCCTGAGCCACTAAGTGATATTATAAATCCCATGGTTCTCTCTCTGATTTCTAACTTTAGGAGAAAGTGGTGCTGCTCACAACTGTACTGGGGCACAGGAATAAATAATGTGTCAATTATATTAAATGGGTGACATTCCCCTTTAACTTGTAACAATACATGTTTGAGTGAAAAAACAAACAAACATCAATGAAAAAAACTAAAAAACAAGGCTAGTCTAGTTATAGATCCGGATACGTTCCAGTGAGGAATCAGAATATATATATGATTAATGCAAACAGCTACTGTATGTGTAGCGTATATCCTATGTCTAACAATCGGTGGCACTTGATGCATGCACTACAGTTTGGTGGCTGGCTCCTGGCTAGCTAAGCATAAGCCACTAAAGCACCACAACCACCCACCACACTGCTACCCTGTGTGCTTCACTGCTAAGATGCAAAAGAGAAAGCCAAGCTATAAAATGTACGATGAATTGACACACGTCGCAGCATTTCACGGTCTGCTTATGCTAATGTTAGCAGCTGGTGTCCGTCACCGACATTATGCTGAGCTAAAGGTGACCAGTACTACTAGGCAAAGCTGTTACCCCGAGGTAGTATCTTCGCTTCAATGATAGAGATCGATAGCGTCAAATATGCGTCTCCCCCTGGTCCGGAGACAAGGCTGTCATACAACAGTAGTGGTGTAACTGAGTGGATTCGAACCATGGGACCATAGGATCCACATATGGCCGCTCTAACCAGCTGAGCTAAAGGGTCAGACACGTTAGCAGGTGCTGGTTGACTGCGACGACTCGTTAGTAGTTTACAGTGGTATGCTTTCGTCACCATGAATTTAACTTTGATAACAGACGCTCTGAGGGTCTTTCTCAATAAGGCATGAGTGAGTAGCATGCATCCCTGCTCACTTATAGTGCATACAAAGTAAACCAGAGACATTTCAGATTGCTGTCCCCAGTGCATTCAGCATGCCTGCAGAAGGAGTTAATGGGATTCACATTGAAATGCATGATGCAAACTATGTACTTATTTCAGCTGAAAGTGCTTGGAAATGCAGAATTACCAATGTATGATAGTCCCACATGTGAGGGCAAAACCATGCAGTGTTTTATTATATGTTTGCATATTGTGGTCCCTAAACAGGCTTGCATACATTGGGTCTGTCTGTAAAGCTGAGTCTCCAGTTGTAGGCTATTCATGTGTGATGATCAGCGCTGGGCAGTAACACGTCACCACGATACGAAAGCTCCTGGTAGAAAATCATTACATTCGCTAGAACACCCTTACATTCTACTGACATTCTGAGCCATGTATATAGTTCAAGTTCACCTGACGTTTCTCTCAAACAGAGTCCTATATGTTTTGAGACAGCACCGATACAGACCGATGCAGTGTTGCCAATGATAGGAGGGTAGTGGCTAGAAGGCATCCATGTTACAGCTGGTAGCTTTATGAAACTATCTGCCATTGGGATAACCACAGCCTCACAAAACTTTACAACCAGAAACTATAGACCCAGGCCAGTCAGACGTACATCTCAATGGCTAGGGCTGCAACGATGAGTCGACGGCGACCGTGACATTTAGTTGATTTGAATATTCACGACCGACGACGCATCTTATCGTTACTTATGTGCCATCTTTGCAGTGGAAATGGCAGACATTCAAAGTCATAACATGCGCAACGTGTAATCTAACTAGTGTGCAATGAATGAATTAATCACTGTTCGTGATTCTGCCTAAAGCCAGGACTAAATACCAGTTTCACTCGCATTTGATAACTTTCATAACTCCAGCTGCAACAGTGAGGAATGGGAGGGGCTGAGCCTTTATTTATTTCACCTCTACATGTGATTGTATCCCTCCCTCTCTCTCTCTCTCTCTCTCTCTCTCTCTCTCTCTCTCTCTCTCTCTCTCTCTCTCTCTCTCTCTCTCTCTCTCTCTCTCTCTCTCTCTCTCTCTCTCTCTCTCTCTCTCTCTCTCTCTCTCTCTCTCTCTCTCTCTCTCTCTCTCTCTCTCTCTCTCTCTCTCTCTCTCTCTCTCTCTCTCTCTCTCTCTCTCTCTCTGTAAGTTCAATGATTTGAAGTAGCCAAATGTTACACTATAAAATATAATTATAGTTATAATATGTGTGATATGGGCGGCCGGGTGGCACAGTGGGCAAGGCGCTCGCCACCAACGCAGGAGATACTGGTATCGAGCCCAGCTCTCGGCGTTGCTTCCGGCTTGGCCGGCCGTCGTACTAACACAATTGGCTGTATTAGAGGGTGGGAAAGCCGGTGGGTGGGTCCTGGTCGTTGTAAACAGCGACTCCTACAGTTCGGTCGGGGCGCCTGCTCAGCGAGGAAAGGATCTAAGGGGGGTAGTGTGATCCTTCCACTCCACACGTTACACCCTCTCAATGAGAGTCCGCGCTGCCAGGTGAAAAGAAGCGGTTGATTGGCTACACATGTGTCGGAGGAAGCATGTGATAGCCTCCACTCTCCCAGACCGACTGTAGGGGGTAGGTGCTCAGCGACCAGGAAGGAGATTGAGAATTGGCATAACGACTAACATTGGGATGGGAGAAAAACGGAGGAAAAAGGAGGGGGAAAAAGATTTAAAAAAAATAATAATAATAAGATGTGTGATATATTTATTGAATATTTCACTTCATTAGCAGAGACATATTAAAAAAATTTTCTATATAAGTCTATACGCTATTCTCCCTTTCTTTTTGGTTATTGTTACTGATGTAGAATGTAGAATTGTTATTGTATTGAAAGGGAGAGGGGGGGGCAAGAGGGGTCCCAACATTTTTATTTGTCTAGGGGAGAACTTTTTTCTATGACCCTGCCCATACCTGAACCTCCCCTCCCCTCCCTATGGTGCTATAACGCCCGAATATCAGTGACAGTGACTCAGGAGGTAGAGCGGTGGTCTGGTAATCGGAAAGGTTCTGTTATTCTCCCGATGAGCAGCTTGGCACCTTGCATGGGTGCCTCTGCTGTCGGTGTTCAGGGTGTTTTTACATTACTTCCGTTCCCGAGAACGATAGTCCCCCCTCCCCATCCCCACTCCCCCGCTGGCCAGCTTTCACACTTGTTCCCGAGCACACTTGAGGGAGCAACACCCCGATGTTGGTAAAGCTGGCACTGCCACAGACGCGCTATAGCTGGCGCTTCAACCCTTATTTTCTCTCGGAGAAAGCATTTCATGATCAAATGAGATGGATGGAATAAAAATACTTTATTCATCCCGAGGGAAATTTGGCACTACAAATCGCTCACAGTAACCAGTAAACAGTTAGGTAGACAAAAACAATGAGATCTCGACTCATTGAGTTTATGGAAACAAATGATACCGGTGATGTCTCTGACGCTACATTGTGGGAGTCTGATCATGGCGGAGGAGAGGCTGATTCTTGCGGTGTCAACCCAGTAATATACGGCCTAAGTATACAACCTATAACGCAGATGACGCAACAATAAGCGCTCCCTGCGCTGTGGAAGTGCTCTGGGCATGCATATTTTTTATATCCAAAGCGCTACGCTTTCTGCGGACACAGCGCCTTAAGGTGGTATTGAGAGGGCACATTATATCTTATGAAGTCTCTGAAAAGAGCGAAAGACGTAAGCGCTTGGCTGAAATTGAATCAATCGTGCTCGGAAACGGCCCCGGATGCCTAGTGTGAAAGCACCGTGAGAAACAGAATTGTAAAGCGCTTTGGATAAAAGTGCTATATAAATGTACCATTTACCATTTATTTACCCAAGGGGATCAATAAAAGAATATCTCTTAACACATTCGGCGCCAGACCCGAGATTTCTCGGGTTTTGGTTGTTTTTTCTTTTATTCAATATTTTTATTCATTATTCATTCACGGACCTCAGTGTTCCCATAGGGAATCATTCTGAGATCGCCAAAGTGCAATACCGGCTGCATCCCGCTAGGTGGGAGTATCGCCCACCCTTTGAAACCTTATATCTCACCCTGTGTTACATTTAAACCCCTCCGGGCACAGAAGCCAAGTAAACCGCTTCATCCGACCACTTCGAAACGCATCTAGCACACTCGATCCATAAATTGTGCCAAATTATGTCCGGGACCAGATGGACATCAATACTGGAAATCGCAATCAGACCATTGGAATATTATTTTTGGAATAACCCCGATCAAAGGTAAGGACTATATGACATCAATTTCACCTTGATCCTACAACGTTTTCATATCGATCCAGCTGATCAGCGTGTGTGGTGTTCAAAACGAATGCCGTTACTGTCTATCAAAGCATCAAAAAATTACCCCCCCTTCCCTTTCATGCATTCATGATGAAACATAATACCTATTATATACATTTGATTTGGTAATAGTAGCATGTCAAGGTGGACGGGTAGCGCAGCGGACTAAGCGTCTGTCTACCACCGCAGAGACACTGGTATCGAATCCGGCTGTCAGCGGTGCCTCCGGCTTGGCCGGTCGTCATACAGACACAATTGGCAGTATCTGCGGGTGGGAAGCCGGTGGGTGGTGTTCTGGTCGTTGTAAACAACGACTCCTACAGGTCGGTCAGGGCGCCTGCACAGCAAGGGAAGGAACTGGTGAGGGTAGTGTGACCCTCCCACGCGTTACACTTCACCAATGAGAGTCCGCGCTGTCAGGTGAAAAGAGGCTGCTGGCTGTCTCCTGTATCGGAGGAAGCATGCGATAGACTTCAGGGCCGACAAGTGGGGGACAAATGTGCGCAACGGCCAGGAAGGGGAGGGGGGAATTGGCATAACGACTAAATTGGGTTGGGAGAAAAATACAGAAAAATAGGAGAAGAAATTGTAAAAAAAAAAAAAAAAGAAAAAAAGCAGAATTCACGTAGCGCCCTATACAGTATAACTCAGCTTTTCAGGAATTATCCTGGATCACTCTTAAACTATACAATATTCACCACAGGATAACGAGCAAACTTATACATGAAAAAATTATCTCTTTTTTACATGTTCGACGGAAGAAAGTCACTGTCAAATGACCATAGTATTGTCTCCATAGCTATAATATAGAATATACTGTAGATATAGCTCTCCAAACAGTGACGCACAGTGAAAGTAGGCTATGGAAACCTGGCGCGTTAGCTACAAGGATAAGGCTAATGGCTGGCGCCCAATATCTTATCTTACATCAATGCTTTTCAAGTTAAGAAAGGTGATATGGAGAAGGTTTCCTTCACTTCAAGTCAACAGAAAAGAAGAACCCAGCATGAGCCTTGCTTGATGTTTTGCCCCAACCTGTGTGTACGTGTAGTGTATGTTTGCTGTAAACACCTTTAAATATCCAACAAGAATAGCCGTAAGTAGGATTGCAGAATATTCTTCATGTGCCATTTTCATTGACCGAGCACCACAACTCTGAAGCAAATAGAAGTTTGAATATTTCTCCTTTTCTTAAGCTTGACCCCTACATCAAGGAGGCTCCAATTTCACCCTCAGTGAGCCTTGTGAGCTGAAAAGGGTTGCCTTCTTAGCACCCATCAAATGAAAAGGGCTGACCGGACAAATGAAAAGGGCTGACCAGAGGAACGTCATGTTGGTCTTTTGACATGGTTACTCACAGAGCAATTGTGTCCATAAGGCAATTTAAAATGAGAATGGAAGAATCAACCTTGGACGTTGATAGAAATTATAGAAGTGACTCACTGGCAACCAGAGGTCACGGCTCCATTCTTAACCAAGTGTGTTTTTTTGTATTTTCAAGGGTGCAAGAGAGGCAAGTTCTTGCCATACGGCTCTTTCTATATGTAGCACATCACTGTTAAGAACAGGACAGGTTGTCCTCTCTTTCTCCCTCCCTCTCCCCCTCTCTCTCTCACACACACAAATATTCCCCCATACCACATACACTCTGAACTACATTGCCTATACTCTCTGTTGCCCATAACGTACAAACTCTGAACTTACATTACATTTTGTAATTTAGCTGACACTTTTATTATCCAAAGCAACTTACAAGTTCTGTATAACAGGTCAGCAGGAAGGGTACAACTCCTGTACAGAACTTGTAAGTCGCTTTCGATAAAAGCGTTCAGCCAAACTACAAAATGTATTTTTTTTTATAGATAACACTGTATGATAGCCATGTACAGTATATACCAACAATGTACAGTATATACCAGTATATACCAAATATATATTTATTTATAATCTGTATGACTATATCTGTGTATACTTGTGTGTACTGTGATTGAAGGGTGCTATGTGATGGCACAATGGCTCTGCCCATATTTGGGCTTCCACTTCCAGGCGTACCTGCAGCTTGTAGGCCATCAAGACCAGCTAGCCAATCACGATGGGATGAGCGTGTTGAGGAAAGTGAGGAAATAGGGGCCAAGGGCACACGCTCACTCTCTCACATCAGGGGCGAGGAGACAGACCGGTAAGCGGAGAAGCCTCCCGGAAGACAGTTGTCTAAGCCTGAGTCTAAGTTAAAGTAAGTTAGAGGAAGGAGAACAGGAGATTGTTTTTGTTTGATTTAAATAAAGAAAACTATTATTTTGGGAGCCACAACTCGACTGTTGTTTTATTCTGCAACTCCTACACCTGAAATACCACTCTGTGCACTGTGCATGCTGTATATACTATATCTATATCTGAAAATATCCCATACCTACTCTTATTAGTTATACCACTGGTTAGTATGGCTTACTACCATAGTGTATTTATACTTGTATCAATGTACATAATAATACTGTGCATACATTGGATATTTTCTCAGTAGCTTAGTTATATATATATATTGTATATTGTTATGTACTTTACTGTTACCGTGCACTCTGGTTAGATGCCAACTTCTTTTCATTGTGCTGTACTTGTGCTGTATAATGACAATACATTTGAATGTAATCTAATCTAAAGCAGCTAATGAGAGCTCTTAACATTGCTTCAATTAACATCAACT
Organism: Notolepis coatsorum; assembly: GCF_963971535.1. NCBI lineage: Eukaryota > Metazoa > Chordata > Actinopteri > Aulopiformes > Paralepididae > Notolepis > Notolepis coatsorum. Next base: position 157,274,873 of record NC_140170.1, on the reverse strand, counting down.
TGAATGGAACGATCTGGAAAACTATTTTTGAATGTACCGTAAATAGCTTCTTATGATGTCTTCACATACTCCTGTGAAGGCGGCATTTTAATCAGGCCTTTCAGTCTCCGCTCAGGCTACGAGCCTGTGAGATTTGAAACTGGGAAGCTTTTGTTTTACGAGTTTGGCCAGGCCATAGCTGAGCCATTAATCAGGATCTCAAACAGACCATGAACTGAATAACGCTCAACAGCCAGAGGTTGAAATGGTCTCAGGGGTTGAAGTAATACTGCATGGGTCTCGGCACCGACTGACTAGCGTCAAAATGTGTAAAATGATGATAAGGAGGGGAAGGGTAGAGGAAAGATATCAATGATGAAAGAACATTGAGGAGTAAAACTGGGGGACATTGGACTGTCATCAGACGACAAGATGAAAGTGAGAGTAACGAAGATAAACCACAGAAGGTTCCAAATAACCGTTACCAGAGATAGACATGACGGTAGATATTAAAAAATTCTACTTATTGCAATAGATTGACACACATTCAAGCCCATCAGTTAGCTGAACGGGTAGAGCGTGTCTACTGTATGCAGCGTGATGAGGAAGTCATTGCATCCAGACTGTGGTTGTTGTTCTGTAGATGAGAACTACTTTAGTCAGACACCATTGAGTTGTTTTCCTGCCCTGTGTATTTGTTCTATAATGTATTTTAAAACTGAACTTAGAACTGAACTTTGTAATGAAACTCAAAGGATTAAAGGAACACGCCAACAGCTTAGCACAATGAATGGAAGCGGACATTGCCGGTTAGCCTTCGAGAGAGGTGTTAGTTGGACAATGCCTAGGCTAACCGGCAGTCCGGCACTGTCTGCTTCCAATCATTGTGCTAAGCTAGGCTAACGTGCAGCCAGATAACTTTCAACAGAGAATGGAAACTGGTATCTATCTTCTTGTCTCTCTCTGGAGAAGACGGTAAGCTAATTTCCCAAAATGTTGGCGTGTTCCTTAACACATTGAGCGCCAGATGGCGCTGTGGGCGTATGGCCAGCAATGGGGGTAGATGCCGGTGTTTGTAGTGCTAAAACTATATTAAATATTATAGCTATGGATCTAATAACAACGTCGATTGTCAGTGAGTTTCTTCCGGTCAACATGCAAAAAAATGATAATTTTTTTCATCCATACATTTCCTTTTTATACCGTGGTGAATATGAGTATAGTTTTAGAGTGATCCTGTGTAATCCCAGGAAACTCCGCCAAACAGCGCTTTACTGCATTTCATGATAAATCGTGCCATTTCTCGCCTGATTATTGAATCAATCTGAAATTAACGCTAGATTATCGGTATTATGTTTCATCATGCATGCACGAAAGGGGGGGGGGGGAAAGCCGGCCCTCCGTGCTTTGATCGCAGCCAACGGGACACGGCCCACACACACACCACAGACACATGCTGCGATCGCGGGGAAAAAATTATTGGATCAACGCAAGATTGATAATATATAGTTCTTACCTTGTCTATGATGTACTGCAAAAAGAATAATCCAATTATGTGATCGCCATTCCAAATACTGGTCACGGTCGTGTGTCCAACGTTATCCACCAAAGAAAATGAACGGGGGGGCGGGGACACTCGTCAATGCATCTGTTGTAACCGCGTGTCTTGCTGGAGTGTTTAGACCCCACATGCACGCTGCAGCTCGGCCAGGAAAACAAACCACATCATTTCAAATGGAGTGCAATAGTGGCCGCAAGGCGTTAGGCGGCGGTATCGGACCGTTGCGGTCTCAGACAGAGTGCCACACAGTCCTACAGCACAGCAGGGTGAATTATGAATGGAAATAGCGAATAAAATAAATAAAGATCATAATAACAAGTATACTCATTGTTGCCGTCGATTCCCCCTCTTCCCGGGCAGCATGTCGAAGTGTCCTTGAGCAAAACACTTAACCCCTAACTGCTCCCGATGAGCAGGTTGGCACCTTGCATGGTTGCCTACGCCGTCTGTGTGTGAATGTGTGAGTGAATGGGTGAATGTGAGGAACAAAATTGTGAAGCGCTTTGGATAAAAGCGCTATATAAATGCACCATTTACCATTTTATTTAACTGAACTTTGTAATGAAACTCAAAGTTCAGTCGCCATTGTCTGTGTGTATAATTCTAAGCAAGCATCTGTGAATGTGACTCAACAGAATAACGTTTTGAGAACCGTCTCAGTGCAGGGACAATCTGGTCGGACGTTCGGTGTAGTCGTGGAGGAGAGAGCAAAACGGGTGCGGTTTCAAAGAGACGAGTAGGAGGATGGATAACCCGAGCTCATCTGCATTGTTTTAAGACAAACACGGTGTGCCCTTCTGGTTGGCAATCAACTTTACATGCTCTGCCTGGCACACTGCCTCTCGTGTTTGAGGCACAGGTGCGCAGGCAACCATAGCTGCCTGCGATACATCATAATGAAGGCTTAGCCCCGGCTGTCACTGATGCTCAGTATGCCCAGACTGCCTCCTCACAGGCCGGCGTTACAGGACCGTGCTGAGAAACAGCTCAGTGTGAACAGGAACTTTTTCAAAGAAGAGTAAAAGAGGAACAGATAAATCAGGGGTGGGGGTGGGGTAGAATATCTGCCTTTATAGACAGGAGTCTGGGAGCAGGAGGAGAGAGAGACAGGGGTCTAACTCCATTTCTACTGTTGTCACACAGAATGAGGCTTAACAAATCACAATAAAAACCAAGAATCCATGGTGGAGTCCTATTGACAAAGCTGTAAAGCAAGGATAGGTGTATATGTGCACAGGACATTGTGTCAATCTGATTTACAGTGGACAGGTTATGGCTTTAAATTGACATTGACCTTTGATTATAGCACCACCATCAAGCCGTTTGGTGTGACATTAGTTGTGATTCATTGTCACACCCAGGGCCGGACTGGGGAAATCATTCATACCGGGAGATATAGCGCAAAATCAGCCCCAATCAGGCCACTTTTTAAGCGGGGGGTCTGGGGGTCCCCCACCAGGACATTTTTTGTTACAAAGACTTAATTTCCTGCATTCTGGTGAATTTTAGTGCATGTGAATCACAAACTAATGAGCCAACAATTGCTTAGTACAATGTACTGTTATGAACCTCAAATACAACTGTTGTGGCACTAGCAATGCTACTCTCTCCACCTTCAAAAAGAAAAAAGCAAGAGCACAACATATTTTTCTATTTACTATACTACAGTTAACCACTCTCTCCTGTAAGGGCCTTTCTTTTTCTTTGTTTTATCCCTCTCTCCTCCACCCTTTCTCTTTCTTCCACTGTCCATCTTGACATCAACGTTAATTGACTTTCGCTCTACTGTATCTCTCCCGAGTCCCTCACTACCTGGCTCATTGCCTGGCTGTTATTCTGCATCTGAGTGCCATCTGCCATTCCATTCGCCGCCTCCACTGTCAATCAGTTGTATCGCCTGGTCCCCCCTCCACCAATCACAAGCGGCAGCACGGCTACATTGTGTGTGTGTGATCCGCGTGAGGGAGAGAGTCAGATAGTTCTCCAACTCTGTCGCAGACAGTGAAATCCTGGTTGTTCCCCACCCACCTAGGTTATCTAACTATCGCGCCGCGCCGCCGCCACAACTAGAAACAATGGCCTGGCAAAAAAAAAAAAAGTTTATAATAAAAAAATATTATAATTTTTTTTTTATATATAATTTTTTTTTTTTTTATCTGCCTGGTCACACCACTCTCTGTCATGGCAAACAACATTTCTTTTTTGGGGAAGATGGACCAACCGACAGACAGACAGCTGCTTGGTCGCAGCTAAAAACACTATACACATGGTGAAAATTTATGTAGCACGTTTTTATACATTTTTACTTAAAATATCCCATAAAATGCCCCCAGACTTGATGAGAAAGGTAACTTGTTGTTTATCTTCTTAGACAAATTCCAATCAGGTTTCCCATCCCATCACCACACTGAAACTGATGTTATTAAGGTACTAAATTACATTTGCATGAAGACTGATTTGTCACTCCTAGAGATACTGGATCTTAGTGCTGCTTTTGACACAGTTGACAGTTGATTCAATACTACTAGACAGACTGGAAAACTGTGTTAGACTATTAACACATTCTGTGCCATGCAGTTTGCCCATCTTATACCACTCTCTGCCAGTGCTGTAAGCCTATGGAGTCGCTCACCTTCTTTGCAGGGCTATAACTTTTTAAATATTATAGCTATATCGACATTACTATGGCCCATTCAACATCTGGTATATATCGTTCCGGATGTGGGAACGTTATATTTTTCCATTCATACATTGTTGTGTTAGTACCGTCGTGAATATAAGTATGTTTTTGGAGTGTATATCAGTAATTCCTAGAACGCGAGTTATAGGCCCCGACGCATATTACACATAATCGATTGCCGTTTCGTTCCTATACGCGCTATATTAAAAAATTCAAATGCATATGCTCGGTAAACATTATGCTCCATCATGCGTGAAGGAAAGGGGGGGGGGGGTCGTTTATGATTCCTTGATTGTCAGTAACGGCTTTCCTCTTTTTATTTTTTAATTTTTTTATTATTATAATTTTTTATTATCTTTTCCCCCCTTCTTTTTCCATTTTTCTCCCCTCCCAATGTTAGTCGTTATGCCAATTCCAAATCCCCTTCCTGGTCGTTGCGCACTCTACCCCCTACCGTCGGTCTGGGAGGGCGGAGACTATCACATGCTTCCTCCGACACATGTGTACCCAGCCCACCGCTTCTTTTCACCTGGCAGCGCGGACTCTCACTGAGAGAGTGTAACGTGTGGAAGGTCACACTACCTCTCTTAGATCCTTCCCTCGCTGTGCAGGCGCCCCGACCGAACTGTAGGAGTCGCTGTCCACAACGACCCAGACCCACCCACCGGCTTCCCTCCCGCTGACTCTGCCAATCGAGCCAGTATGACGGCCGGCCAAGCCGGAAGCAACGCTGACAGCTGGATTTGATACCAGTGTCTCTTGCGTTGGTGAAGAGCGCCTTGTCCGCTGCGCCACCCAGCCGCTAGTAACGGCTTTCCTTAGTAAGACATCATACAAATAAAACTCTTGTATCTTGTATCTTGTATAAGTTGAGCAGATGGATTGCAATGAAATAAATGGACAATCGAGCTGGAATTAACGTTAGATTCCTCTTACCTGTGGCCGATGCGTCTGGTGAAAAATAATTCCAATTATTTGATGTCGATCTGCTATATCCATTTTCCGTTTGTATGACGCAATAAACGCCGAAAGCATATTGATTCTTGCGTCTCGAAAACGATCAAATGCACTCGAGTGTTTGTCTTGATCAACATAACAAGATATCTCTGCCGGAGGATTTTACCTGATGCACAGAGTGCCACATCCGGTTTAGAGTGGAGTGCAACTCGCCCAAAATCCACCAGGCGGCGGTATTGAGGCGTTGAAATATCAGACAGGGTCCAGCTGGCTCCCGGAGCCTTCCTGGATGAATTATGAATGCCAATAGCGAATAAAGGAAATAACGATCATAAAAACTAGTAAACTCGTTGTTGGCGTTATTCGATTGGCGGGCAATAACGAGTTTTTGGCGCAAGATGTGTTAAAGGGGCATTTATTTTGCAAATCTCACACAAATCCAAAATATCTAAACTATTTTGCATAAATTAATTTAGTTTGTCAGTTAATGAGAGTAAATTAGTCTGAATATGGCCACCAGTAATGTCATCGGGGACATTGTTAATTACAGCTCAATGAAATGATAAGGTAGCAGTCCCTATAAGACAAGGTATTGCTATTTCTTCATCTACATCTTTTCATGGAGCTGTTTAGAGTTTTTGGATGTGTGCGAGATTATGTGCAAATACTGTGAATTGTTTTTTGGTGAAGTGCCCCTTTAAATTGGTTTACCAGCAAGACAGGGACTATTTTGTTTCCATTGGCAACTCCATATCTGAGTGAACTAGCATGATGTGTGGTGTACCTCAAGGTTAAATTATTTTATTCAACCGCTATATGCTCCCACTAGTCTTTCATACAAAAGAACAACATTGCTTACCATAATTATGCAGACTAGCCTCAATTATACATACAGTAGCTCTCTCATCCAGTGACTATGCTACTGTAGAACAATTGGCGAGATGTCGGAATTGTGATTACAAGTAGACATATTTATCGACATGGACAAACATTTAATATCGCAAACTGCAATTACACAGCTGCTTGTTATTGCAATATGGAGAAATCCATATCGCAGCAACCCAAACATGCTTACAGTATATGTGCCCAAAAATATATAAATGTATATACCAGGGAGTAATTTTGGTTTGATATCTGACATGTTACAGTACACATGATCAGATTTCAGCAATGGAGAAATTCTCTGATATTGATACTCTATTTCAGGGGTAGGCAACCATAGGCACGCGTGCCTGCATAGGGGGCATTTGCATAGGCACAGGGGGCAGCATAAAAAAAAAGAAAAAATTATAATTATAATTTTTATTTTATTTTTTAGCTTTGAAATATTATAGTGAAATATTTTGCACTGTTGTCGCATTTATCTTGTTGAAATCCTCCCACAGGTTCTTTTTACTACCACATATTTAATTGAGACCCTTTATTTGTTTATTATTTCAATTTAGCTGGAAATACATTGCTACATCATTCAGTAACATTTGCAGAGCCTTATAACAAAAACATTATTACGGTCACCATTGTGACCAGTGGGATTAATCAACAAATTGTATTATTTATTTTTCTATTTCATTGAACATTGCACATGTTAAAAGCCATTTCTTTTACTCAAAATGTGAGTATTACCAAGTCAACTTGTGTTCTTAAAACAATGACAATAAACATAGTTTTATTAGGTTGAAATAATGTGGTTGTGTACTTATTTTTCTGTTAACTTATTATGGATTGAAAACTGAAAACCTTAATGCACAGTAACTGAACTCAATATTTTTAAGTTCTGGTAACTTATTATTATATTTTTTTTACAGTGTAGTCTTGCGATCAATCAAAACTTATTTACACGATATACCTCACATTCACCCTCCATTCACATCCTGGTGTTCTCCATTAGGCCTGTAGGTGGAGCTATGACAGCACACGTACAGTACACACACCAATGGTGTGTGATGTGTCCAAAAATGAATGGGCAAATGTGAGTGAAATGGTCGCACTGTATGCAGCTGTTTGTCTGCATTGCATTCCCCCCCCCCCCCAACTCAGATTTAGGGTTGATACAACCATCATAATAATATTGTTAATAATAACAATAACAATAATGATGTAATAATGTAAAAATTATCATTAAAAAGACCTGATTATGAGAAGAAAAAAAATTACGATGCATGGAATATTGTTGAGGCACACTAGTTACAACTATATTTCAAACAGGCACTCCATGTCAAAAAGGTTGCTGACCCCTGCTCTATTTTGTCTGGTATCGAGCCAATATCTGACTCTGTGGTATATGTATTGGAACATCCCAAAGCTGTTTTCATTGACCCATGTATGTCTGTTGTATGTCTTTGTACCATTGCTACCTAGACAAGATAAGTTCATGTACGTTCATTACATTTGGTGAATTCTGATTCACTGGTTACTCACCGAAATGACAGCAGCCAGCGTCTCTATTCCTCCCGTGCTGAGAGTGATGTAAGGAATGAGGTTCTCAGCAAAGCCCGCCTCCCGCAAGATCCCATTGGTGTAGTACCAGATCTGTAAGACAACAAATCAAATGTCACTGTACTGAAAGTATCGGCGTCTTGTATTAAACATTAAATATTCGTTAACGCTTTCACTACCACACTACAGAAGGTTAACTTTTCACGGTAGTGAAAGATTTAACCTTCTATAATGTGGTAGTGAAAGGGTTAAGCTAAAACAAAAACAAACAAAACAGACTCATGACATTTGATACAGTATGTATCTAAAACATTTCAATGGCCTCGATCATAAAATGGTCCCTGAACATAAACTGAAGTAAAAGGTCCTCGGTGTGATTATTAATTATTTAAAAGCTGCACTAAGTACATCATTTAGTGGGTGAGTCTACATGGTCCTTGTTTGCCATTTGCACATGTAACCTATTAACACTTTGTGCGCCAACAACGAGTATACTCGTTATTGGCCGTCATAAGTTGTGCTTCAGAAGGAAACTGTCCTTCTGTAAACTGTAATCTGATGGAAACAGCGACTCCTACAGGTCGGTCAGGGCGCCTGCACAGCAAGGACAGGAGATGGTGAGGGTAGTGTGAGCCTCCCACACGTTACACCTCGCCAATGAGAGTCCGCGCTGGCAGGTGAAAAGAAGTGGCGGGCTGACTCCGCATGTATCGGAGGGGACATGCGATAGTATCGATCTACCCTCCCTACGACCGACCAGTGGGGGGCACATGCGAGCAACAATCAAGACAGGCAGATTCGTGCAGACAGTGCAGGTTTCTAAGGGTGCTTTCACACCAGAGCTGTTTGGTCCGGACTATCGGACCAGAGTTCGTTTTCTCGGATAGTCCGCTTTTTTTGGGGTGGTGTGAATGCTCAGTCGAACTCTGGTGCGGACCAAACACGCAAACTCTGGTCCGCCTGAAAACGTAGGTCTCGGTTCGCTTCATCGGACCAAATGCGGACCAAATATAGGAAGTGAGTCACGACTCTACGAGCAGAGCGCTAAATTACTACCTAACCAATCAGCTCTGCGATATGAGGTAGCGTCACGAGCAGAGCAATGTGTGTGGACAAGAGGCGGGTTGCTACGTTTACTGTAGGGAGGGGGTTTTAGACCCATGTTTTTTTTTTGCTTCGAAAAGACATTCGGTCATTCGGTCAAATGGTGGGACAGTACAACCAAAAGCGGGACACCTGGTCACCCTACCACCGACTGAAAATTGTGACGCCTCCGCTCCGCTGATCTGGAGTCAGACAGGGCTCGCAAGTTTTCAAGTTTCTTTAATAGTTGTCATACAGAAGTACAGAATACTTTCATACAAAATGCTTCTTACTGTTACGCTCCAGAGACTGTGCTAGACAAGATAGTATCAAATAACATAGTATAGCATGTAATTTAGAAGAAGAAAATGAGGTCACAGTGTTCGGTATAGACATATGTACAATGTTCTGAGTTACCATATAATATACAATACTATGCAGTGTACTAATGTACAGTACTATCTAGTGCAAAGCAGAAATGGGATGAGGTACAATTTAGGTACAATTTACAGTAAGGTGTACGAGTTGTAGTGCAATCCTTCATCAATAAATATAAAGTGTGGGGAGTGGGTGCTACAGTGTGTTTGTTTAAAGTGGGTGTGTGCTATAAAGTGTGTGGAGTGGGTGCTACAGTGTGTTTGTTTAAAGTGAGTGTGTGCGTGTGGATGTGTGTGCTATGTGCGTTTGGTGGTTGTTGTTGTGTAGTGTTCATTCATTGTTCGTTTAGCAGCCTGATGGCCTGGGGATAGAAGCTTCTTCTGAGTCTTTCTGTGCTCGCCTTGAGACTCCGGTATCGCTTGCCTGACCGCAGCAGTTCAAAGAGGCAGTTGTTCGGGTGACTGGAGTCTTTAATGATTCTCTTAGCCTTGCCCTTGCAACGCTTGTTGTAAATGTTCTGGAGGGTGGGGAGCCCCCCTCCAATTGTGCGTTCGGCTGAACGTGTCACTCTTTGTAGTCTGCTTCGGTCTTGTGCAGTGCTATTCCCAAACCAGGAGGTGATGTTGCCGGTCAAGATGCTCTCTATTGTACATGAGTAGAAGTTCTTAAGGATCTTCTGACTGACTTGGAACTTCCTTAGGCGCCTGAGGAAGTAGAGGCGTTGTCGTGCCTTCTTCACAACACTGTCAATGTGTGTGGTCCATGTCAAGTCCTCGGATATGTAGGCTCCGAGGTACTTAAAGCTGTTGACTCTCTCAACCGGTGCCCCGTCGATGCTGAGGGGGCTGTAGTCCTTGACCCCCGACCTCCTGAAGTCCACAATCATCTCCTTTGTTTTGCTGACGTTCAGGGAGAGGCTGTTTTCCTGGCACCATCCCGCCAGGACCTTGACCTCTTCCAGGTAGGCCCTCTCGTCGTTGGCAGAGATCAGGCCCACCACCACTGTGTCGTCAGCAAATTTGATGATTGTATTGCTACTCCGCTGAGCCACACAGCCGTGTGTGTACAGGGAGTAGAGGAGGGGACTCAGAACACAGCCCTGGGGGGCCCCTATGTTGAGGGTGATGGATGAGGAGGTGCAGTTGCCTGCTCTCACCACCTGGGGTCTGCCAGTCAGGAAGTCCAAGACCCACTGGCAGAGGTCATAGTTCAAGCCCAGGTCCCTGAGCTTGGCTATGAGTATGGAGGGGACTATGGTATTGAATGCCGAGCTGTAGTCGATGAATAGCATTCTCACATAGTTCCCCTGCCTCTTGTCCAGGTGTGATGCTGCTGTGTGCAGCACATGGGCTATGGCGTCCTCCGTGGACCTGTTGGGGCGGTATGCAAATTGCAGGGGGTCCATGTTGGTGGGGAGGGAGGAGCAGATGTAGCCCTTTACTAGCTTCTCAAAGCACTTCATGGCTATGGAGGTGAGAGCTACAGGGCGGTAGTCGTTGAGGCAAGCAGGCTTGGATTTCTTGGGTACAGGGATAATAGTGGACTTCTTCAGGCAGGTGGGGATGACAGCCTGTTCTAAGGACAGGTTAAATATGTCAGTGAATACTGGGGCCAGCTGGTCGACACAGACTTTTAGGACGCGGCCGGGGATGCCGTCCGGACCTGCTGCCTTCCTGATATTCACTTTTTTAAAGGTCCGCCTCACCTCATGCTCTGTTACCCTGAACACTGCGCCTCCATCAGCAGCCGACCCCCCCCCCCCCCCCCCATTGCCGTGGCTTGTGAGCTGGTGTTGTTATTACCAGCATCAAACCTCGCATAGAAGGTATTGAGGTCATTTGCTAAGGAGATGTCACTGTTCAGTTTGAGGGAGGCGCCTTTGTAGTCTGTCATCGTTTTGAGCCCCTGCCACATAGCTCTAGAGTCAGCTTGTTCAAACTGGAGTTCAATTTTATCTCTGTAGCGCCGTTTGGCCTCTGACACTGTCCTCCTTACGTTGTATCGCGCCACCTTGTGGTCATTCATGTTGCCTGCCACTAGGCCGTCGTTGTATGCTTTGGTGCGCTCTCTCAGAGCTTCACGGACGGATTTGTCTACCCAGGGTTTTTGATTTGGGTAAACTCTCATTTTGGTAGTGGGGATTGTTTCTTCCACCATAGTACAAACATAGTCCACCACTGTCTCCGTGTAGACATTAATGTTATCTGTGTCGCGGAACACATTCCAGTCTGTGCAGTCAAACGCAGACCGGAGCGTCTCCTCTGACGTCAAATCCCATTTCTGCACCTCTCGCGAGACTACAGGAGTACTTTTGATTCTCTGTTTGTACATTGGTGAAAGAAAGATTGACGCGTGATCTGATTTACCAAAGCCACTATCAGAATGAGCCTTGTAGCCACCTTTAAATTGCGTGTAACAGTGATCTAGGATGTTACCGCCTCTGGTGTTGCAAGTCACATGCTGATAGAAGTCAGGTAATACCTTTCGCAGTCACACACACTCGCGCGCGCGCGCCACACGTTAACGCAGTCACACACACACATTTCCAATAGACGAGCGCCCTTTTCGACCGCGTGACATTGTTCAGAAAGTTTAGTGCGCTTGACAAATTGCAATGTGAATGCAGACAAACCAAATGAAGAATGCAACAATGTTGCAACTTCACCCCCCGAACCGCACAGAGTCCGCACCGAGTCCACCAAAATTATATGTGAAAGCGCCCTAAGAAGTGGGGTGACCTGGGCTGACTTTGGTAGGTTTGAGATCAGGCGGGTTGGCCAGCAAGCAGTGCATTGCAGTAGTCGAGGCAGGAGATCACTGTTGATTGGACGAGGAGTTGGGTGGCTTCTTTGACGTATATCATGTCAGTTAGGGTGTGTTCACACCTGAAAGTCCGGGGATAGTCGGGACTATCCGTGGATAGTCCAGACTTTCTGGTGGACCAAATGTGAAAATGATACATTGTTTGATTTTTGTCTGCGTTCACACTACCCTGTTTGGTGCGGATCTAATTTGTAAACAAAGGACATGCTGTCGCCAAGTCGTTCATCTATTGGACTAGCACTCACAAACGTAAACAGTTGCCGACAGCGTCTCTTGTGATAAAGCAGAGAGATACTGTCATTACGAGCGTGGCGCAAGTCGACTAGAGAGTAGAGATATAGAGAGATAGAGAGAGAGAGAGAGAGAGAGAGCGAGAGAGAGAGAGAGAGAGAGAGAGAGAGAGAGAGACAGACAGAGACAGAGACAGAGAGACAGAGAGAGGAAGAGAGAGACTGTCCGCGTGTGGCGCTAGTCTAGAGAGACAGAGAGAGGAAGAGAGAGAGAGAGAGGGAGAGAGAGAGAGAGGCAGAGGCAGAGAGAGAGAGAGAGAGACTGTCCGCGCGCGGAGAGAGAGAGAGAGAGGCAGAGAGAGAGAGAGGCAGAGAGAGAGAGGCAGAGAGAGAGAGAGAGAGAGAGAGAGAGAGGAGAGAGAGAGAGAGAGAGAGAGAGAGAGAGAGAGAGAGGAAGAGAGAGACTGTCTGCGTGCCTGTCATTCATTTGAGTTGGGTCGCGCGCAAGCTGTCACTTGGCGCTGTCAAGTTGGGTCGCGCGACCGCCGCCACTAGGCACCTGTCACTCATTTGCTCTAGATTAGATACTATATAAAGTTCGATCGCGTTCACACCAACAGCAAACGAACCATGGTGTGAGGATTGGCTCGTTCCCCGCCACACGCTTCTTCAAGGTACTGTGTTGATTGGTGCATTCCCCGCCACACGCTTCAGGAGCGATTACCAATTCCATCACGCACCTGTCGTAGTTTGTGATTAGCGCTCCAGAGGCTTCATATACTCGGACCTTCTTTCAATCGTTGTCGGTCGCTTTGATTACTACTGCTACTGCCTGTCTTCCCCCCGTTGTTGTGCCTCGTCTACTTTCCCTCCAGGACATCTTTGGATCGCCGCTGGTGAATATCTTGATCATCCGTTTGGAGCTGCGCCTCGTTGCCTGCTTTATGCGTTTGCGCTTTGGTGAGTTTTTGAAACAAACCTTTTTGGATTATCTGTTTTTGTGTGTTTGGATAACACTGAAGAAATACCGTTTTTGTTTTGTACTGGACTCAGCTAAATTGTGTGTTTGGATAACACTGAAGAAGTACCGTTTTGTTTTGTACTGGACTCAGCTAAATTGTGTGTTTGGATAACACTGAAGAAGTACCGTTTTGTTTTGTACTGGACTCTAACTTGTGTGTAGTTTACACCGAAGATCAAGTCACTTGTATTTCATACTGGACTCAGCTAAGGGAGGACTGAACTGCACTGCCTCTGTGTACTGTTGGACTGTTGTTGATCTCTCTCTCTCTCTCCGTTTCCACTCCGAGTTGGATCTGGGAGTATCTGCAGAGCCGCAGCGGCGCCTACGCCGATTCCCCACCTCTAACACCGGGAGGATCTGCAGAGCCGCAGACAACTCTGCCGAAGGCATTCTCCTTTTTTGTTGATTCAGATTTGTTATTTGGCTCTTTTTGATTCTGTAATAAATACGCCCTAGTGTTTGGCTAACTCTGAACTACCTGTCTGTGCCGTGCTGTTGAGGTCGGTTTCAAACCCTAACACATGGTCCACTTTGAAATGAACCGAGTCCCAACTTTTCAAGAGGACCATGGTTCGGTTGTTTGGTCCTCATTATAGTTCGGTTTGCATTCATACCTGTACAAACCAAACGGACTATCGATCTAAAGGGACCATGGTCCACTTAAAGTGGACCAAACAGGGTAGGTGTGAACGACGCCTTAGGGTCCCTTTAAGTGGACCATGGTCCCTTTAGATCGATAGTCCGTTTGGTTTGTACAGGTATGAATGCAAACCGAACTATAATGAGGACCAAACAACCGAACCATGGTCCTCTTGAAAAGTTGGGACTCGGTTCGTTTCAAAGTGGACCATGGTTCGTTTGCTGTTGGTGTGAACGCAAAACGAACTTTATAAACAGTAGTATCTAATCTAGAGCAAATGACTGAAATGAGTGACAGGTGCCTAGTGGCGGCGGTCGCGCGACCCAACTTGACAGCGCCAAGTGACAGCTTGCGCGCGACCCAACTCAAATGAATGACAAGCGCGCGGACAGTCTCTCTCGTCCTCTCGTCCTCTCTCTCTCTCTCTCTCTGCCTCTCTCTCTCTCTTCCTCTCTCTTCCTCTCTCTGTCTCTCTAGACTGGCGCCGCGCGCGGACAGTCTCTCTCGTCCTCTCTCTCTCTGCCTCTCTCTCTCTCTTCCTCTCTCTGTCTCTCTAGACTGGCGCCGCGCGCGGACATTCTCTCTCGTCCTCTCTCTCTCTCTCTCTCTCTCGCTCTCTCTCTCTATATCTCTACTCTCTAGTCGACTTGCGCCATGCTCGTAATGACAGTATCTCTCTGCTTTATCACAAGAGACGCTGTCGGCAACTGTTTACGTTTGTGAGTGCTAGTCCAATAGATGAACGACTTGGCGACAGCATGTCCTTTGTTTACAAATTAGATCCGCACCAAACAGGGTAGTGTGAACGCAGACCAAAATCAAACAATGTATCATTTTCACATTTGGTCCCCCGGACTTTCAGGTGTGAACACACCCTTACTTACCCATAGTATATATTCTATATTGCCCATATTTATTGTAACGTATAATATAACTGATAGGGCATACAGACCCTCATCTGCACCTTTTATTACACTGCCTACTTGCTCATATGCTTATATTCAGAGTTAATTATATTGTTTACACTACTTATTCTACTGTACTATAATTATATTGCCTACTTATTTTAGATATTCTACTATTAGCCTGCCCATACAGTACCTGTACCTCCCCTCCTCCCCCATGCTGCTATGATGCCTGCATTTTCCCAAGGGGACCAATAAAGGAATATCTTGTCTTATCTTATCTCATCACGTGATAAATCACATGTCGTCGTCGTCCCCCCCCTCAATAGGGGCTCTCTCAAGTTCCTTGTGGAGATTCAAATATGACTGTACTTTAAATGACATGACCAGTCTCCTGTTTTTCTAATGGGCTGGTAAGGAAGGCCATTCCATACTAATTACAGCACAAAGGTCAATTAGCGACATAATGGAGCCTCCGGACCCATTTTAGCCTGGTCGGCTGTGAGACGATTTTGGCACAGTTCTGTTCCACAAATATCTTTAGCATTTTCACATCATAAGACTCACACCATGAGACCCAAATCATCCATGATACATTAAAGGTGGGGTAGGACATTTCGGAGAGCTTTCGGAGATAAATAGAGCAAGCTCTGCGTCACGTATCAAGGCTGGTGCCGTGCGCTATGTACGTTTTTCAACAGACTCCCATGGGCACAGGCAGCTTCAAGCTGGATTTTCCAAAAAATAATAACAAATATTTCTTAGCCTCTGAACGGCAGCGTTGTTTGTGTATTTTCCAACAAGGAACAAGATGGTGGCGTTAGTTTTCCGATGCAACCCCGGGAAGACGTCTTTCACCAAATATTACTAATATTACAAAAGAAAGTTTCACCAAATATGACCAAAATTGTTGTAAAAATGTTTTGCCTACCCCACCTTTAATTGAAGAGTTCTATTATAATAGAGTCTATTGCATAATAGAGATGGAGTATGTTATCCCTGTAGGTATAGCATGTTCACTGATTCCATACTTAATGATAGGAATCGAACCTGGAACCTTCAGATTACCAGACGACCGCTCTACCTCCAGAGTCACTGTCGTACTGTCTATATTTTAATGTTATCCTTATTATCTAACTTGTTTGGATCCTTGTTCCTACCTGTACCTCTCATCTCCTCTCTTCACTGCCATTGATGTTGCCGCTTCGAGACCTGCATTTCCCCACAGGGATGAATATAGATCAGATAAGATAAAATATTCCTTCATTGATCTCCTTGGGGAAATGCAGCATGGGAGAGGGGGGAGGGGAGGTACAGGTATGGGCCGGGTAATAGGAAGACAACAAATATAAGAAATGTAAATAACACAAAAGTATGACTAAAAGTGTGAGGCAGAGAGCATTGAGGTGACAGAATGTGACAGAATAGTAGACAGAATGAGCCCTTAATCCAAGCAAACATTGCTGCATTAAAATATGAACATGAATAATACATGTTAACCAAACTAAAAAGCTTCTGAGGCCCTTGTTTTTTTATCCAGCCCATGAGAGCATAATATTACGATCAGTCATTACCAGTTTTTCTACAGTCATGGCGCTAAGATCATGTTCATTATATGCCCATGTCCAGCACACCAGGAGATGAAACAATCTCATCCATCATTCTCTTTACAGATCAATATGTAAATCTGCCATACATATTTCAGGGGACCCTGCTGTGTTCTAAGCCAGTTACCGTCTCGTTTAATTTTCCATCACGCACTCCATGCAGGATTCCTACTCTCTCATTCATCTCGTCATGGCTCAGTAGGCTTACAAAACCTCAGTCGAACAAGGGCCATGTTATTGACCCGCTTATCTCCAAACCACCCTCGATATGGAAATTATTCATGCATGTCGCCGGGCTAAGTGGAAGTGTCACGCATCCTATTGTTACATGTTAATCTAAACCCGCCAGCTCGTTCTGAATCTTAACGAATGCGTTCATAAATAATGTGTCCTGTTAACCTTTGTTTTATGGTGAGAGACCTTTTCAAAAACATGAAGCAGCCATACATTCACACGTGACATGAAGCTGAATCACATTCAAGGTTTGTTGCATATTCTTCTATGGAGATTATTTCCCTTTATATTGGAATGTTGCACAACTGTAAAACTGTCTGTGCTCTATGCAAAGTGTGATGGATTACGGTCTGTGTGGGTTCGGTTTTCATTTATTCCTGTGTGCTATGGATGTATTTTGGGCTTTCTCTGGTGAGCTGTCAATCACCAGACACCAGGGCCCTCATTTATCAATGCTGCGTATGCACAGGAATGTGTGTAAACCATGCGTACGATCATTTCTAAGCAAAGTGTGGGATTTATCTATATGAACGTGTGCTTGAGATTGTGCGTACATCTACACACAGTTCCAACCGTGCGTACATGGCACCAAGCTGTAGAAAACTACACCAGACAGAATAAACATTCATGCGTTAGAGTTTAAACACCCACGTGTTCTGTATGACTCATAATTAATTATAGTTAACTGTAAAATAGCGACATGAGTGTAATTGTTGTCAAACCCTATAAATAACATTTGGAATAGGGATTTCCGAATGAATGCAGCATGGCGTATCTTGCGTTATCGAGATGGAGGTAAGAATAGAAACAGGGCAGTAGTTGGCTGGGTCTAATTTGCTGCCTTTTTTGTGCAGGGGGGGTCACTCTCGCAATTTTGAAGTCTTTGGGGACGTATCCCTGTTTTATGGAGAGGTTTATTATGTGGGTGATGACTCTCTGAGGAATTTGGAGGGGATATTGTCATGGCCAGTGGCCTTGTTAGGTTGGAGGGCGCTCAGTTTTTTGAGTACCTCAACTGTTTTTACCATTTCAAGTTTGAAGTCGTCTTTGCAGACCCCTAGGTTTTTGTAGAAGGCTGAAAGAATAGCACTTGTTTTTCAATGTGTACATAATGTAAATATCTGTAGATGACAGCATCTACTCTGACGGATCTATAGATCTTAAAAGTAGCCGGCAGCCAGTGTGTGTGTTTCCAAGTAGACGGTGGGAGAGCAGCAGGCAGGGTGTGTGGGTGCCAAGCAGAGGTGCAGTGCTCATGCCACACGGTACCACGCCGTTCCACCACTTTTCTGAGCAGAAGCATGCGCACGCACATGCACGCGCGTGCACACAAAAATGAGTTCACAACTTTCACTCGACTCGTCGTGCCGTGTGCCAAGTACCGGTACTTATCTAGCTACTTGTCTTTGCATAACAATAGCATAACAAAGAACGAGAAGAGCCAAACCAAAATAAAAGCTCTGTGGGGGTTTGCTTGAGCTGTGGAGCTCTCACTACAAATGGTCCCGACTGGAAGGATTTCTTAAGTTGTGCTTCAGACTTTTCTAGTTCAAGTTAATTCAATTAAAAAAAATTTAACTACAGGGCAGCTGGGTGGCGCAGCGGACATTGCACTCGTCACCAACGCACGAGACACCGGTATCGAATCCGGCTGTCGGCGTTGCCTCCGGCTTGGGCCGGCCATCATACTAACTCAATTGGCAGAGTTAGCGGGTGGGAAGTCGATGGGTGGTAATCTGGACGTTGTAAACAGCGACTCCTACAGGTCGGCCACTTTCTCCCATGCAGCGGTCTTCCTGTTAGTGGTTACCCCCACACTGAGTGAACCAAATAATAGTGCAGATTTAGATTCAACCTCCGTAGCGAGGACATCGATTTTGTGCTCCGTGAAGATTCGCCTATTGTTTCTAGGCTTTTCTCTGTCTGTAGTGCTTTTGGTTTCCTGGTTCCTAGGCAGTAGTGGTTATTTAGTTTTTTCCCCCATTTATTTTATCCTGGTGTTCTGTGTTTTCTATAGCTTTTATTTATTTATTTTTATTTCAGTGTTCATGTGTTTTCCCCCACCCTATCTCATCGCTCTGCGATACCAGTGGTTACTCTTCTGGGGTAACTTTAAGATTCCCCCATTTTATGTGCGTCTGCCTGTGTGTCCTACACCCACCCAATCCTGACACAAAGCAGACGAGAGATGGTGATCAGGAGATGATCAAAAAAATTATTCCAAGCAAATGACTCATCTCAAACACCACCCACTTTTCTCCATCCTCCAATCACGCTTTCACTACAATATGGAAGGTTAAACCCTTTCACTACTACACTACAGAAGGTTAACCTTCCACTACCACACTACAAAGGGTTGCCACTTTCACTAGCACACTACAGAAGGGTTAACTGTAACGTTTGGGATTTCTATCCTCTCACAGGAGTGGAAGCCCTACTGCCATCCTGGAGTACTTCACCATGTCTCTGCTATTATCTCTGATTGATTGTCACCTGTTGTATGATGTCACTAATTACTGTGTGATGTATGCTGGGTATTTTGCCCTTTATAGTAACCCTCTGTTCTCCTGTCTGTTGTCGGTTCTTCAACAGTGTTACTGGGAGCAGTCGTCCACGGGCAGAAGTGGAATATCTGGCCCGGTGTTGTTATTATGTTTTGTTAGTTTGCCTCATTCTTGAGAACTGTTCTCTTTTCCTAATTTAACTCTCAGTTGTAGCCTGGCTACATTTATGCTTTACTGTTCCATTATATTTGCTCTAGTGTTTCTAATAATAAAAGAACACAGTATTTGAGAAGAGCAACACCATCTCCGCCTCCTTCTTCCATTCTACAATTGGACTCAACATTCTTACCTTGAATCGTAACAGTTAACCCTTTCACTACCACACCAAAGAGTGGTTAACCATTTCACTACCACACTACAAAGGATTAACGCTTTCACTACCACACTATAGAAGGTTAACTTTTCACTACCACACTACAGAAAGGTTAACCATTGGCGGCTGGGTGGCGCAGCAGACCAACGCGAGAGACACTGGTATTGAATCCGGCTGCCAGCGTTGCCTCCGGCTTGGCCGGCCGCCATACTGAGTCAGCGGGAGGGAAGCCGGTGGGGTGGTATTCTAGTCGTTCTAACAGCGACTCCTACAGGTCGGTCAGGGCACCTGCACAGCGAGGGAGGGAGATGGTGAGGGTAGTGTGACCTGCCACCAGTGGTGCAGTGGTGGTGCCACGTGGTGCCACATCGTCCCAGCACTTTTCTGAGCAGAAGTACGTGCACGGATGTGCACGCGCGTGCACACAAAAATGCGTTCGCAACTTTCACTCGACTCGTCGTCCGTCACCTAGGCTATCACCTAGTCTTTGCATAAGCATAATAGCATAGCAATAGCATACCAATAGCATAACAAAGAACGATAAGTGCAAAACCAAAATACAAGCCCTGTGGGGGTTTGCTTGAGCTGTGGAACCAAATGGTCCCGACTGGAAGGATGAGACATTTCTTAAGTTGTGCTTCAGAAGGAAACTGTCCTTCCGTAAACTGTAAAGTTACATTGTTAATTTAGTTTGTATTTACTTTTCTAGTTTAAGTTAATTCAATTAAAGAAATTGTAACTACAATATTGTATCTACAATTACATTTAAAACATTGTTTGTTTTTCAACCATATCTGTTGACAATATAATTTCTTTATATATTGAAGGCTACATCCTGCTACCTTTTTCAGCTTCTCGAGTCTATTTCAAGGCAATATTTACAAAAACTAAACTAAAACTAGTAATTTCCTATACAAACATGTTTCCTACTATTTATGCACAATAATCATCTGCTCTGTGCGCACGCGAGGGAACATGTATGCGCGTGCGCGCGCGGGAGCACAGCTGCACAGCTGCTGGCTGTCTCCTATGTCTCGGAGGAAGCATCTGATAGACTTCAGGGCTCCCTAGACCGACCAGTGGGGGGCACATGCAAGAAACGACCAGGAAGGGGAGGGGGGAATCGGCATAACGACAAAAATTTGGGATTGGAGAAAAAACACAGAGAAAAAGTGGATCAAAAAAATAAAATAAAGGTTAACCATTTCACTACCACACTACAGAAGGTTAATCTTTCACTACCACATTACAGAAGGTTAACTGTGGTAGTGAAGGGTTAATCTTATGTAGTGTGTAGTGCTCCGAGCAGCGAACTGCCCCGCTTCCCATAGAAAATTTATCGTGGGTCCACTTCAGGAACCGTGCCGGGGGGAGAAAAGAGAGCTACAACAGCGGCCTCTTACAGCGTTGAGTCCACAGAGCTGGTAGCAGGCCATGGTGACGATGACTGTGATGATCTGCCAGCGGACCGACGGGTTCCTCAGCAGCTGGACGACGGAGACGGTCTCCAGGCTGTTCTGGGCTCTGCCCTCAGCGTGAACCTCCTCCAGCTCCCTGGACACGTCCTGCTTACCCAGGAACCTCTGGAAGGCTGACACACACACACACACACACACACACACACACACACACACACACACACACACACACACACACACACACACACACACACACACACACACACACACACACACACACACACACACACACACACACACACACACACACACACACACACACACACATGCACATATTTTAATACACGTGCACATAACGTCACAGTGACCAATCGCACCCACTCTTATTGTCTGGGACCAAATACGGCCACGCCCCATTCCCAGTAAAAAGTGGGAATCTCTAGAATGAGTTTCGGGCGACGCTGTATACGGAAGTGACTCAGGTTACGATAGACAACACTTTCTGTTGTCAGTAGATGGCAGCATTGGTTTAAAATTAAAAGGTGAAAATGTTGAAAACTACAACAATACACTTCCCAAGATCCTTAGCACAGGTCACAGGTCACTGGGATGTGTCTATTCTCCGACGTGATCTGAACATCGATAAACTATTACTGCAGCCTCAGTATAGTGACCGCAAATGGTAAACTAATTATCTTAACAAAAGTGCGCTGGTAGCGTTACATATGTTGTCTAAAGGGGGACATATGGTACCATTTAAGATTTTAATGATAATCGGCATATAAAGGACAACATAAAGCATCGTTAATTTGTAAGAAACCTCAATGAAAACGGTAATATTCGCTATTGTTATGAAAATGTGCTAGAATCCTATAAAAATGTGGACGCATTTGGTCTACGTTCCGTTAATGATAAAGAACTGTGCACGTCAACTGACATAAACAACAGTAAATAACATCAATGGTTGTGTGTGTGTCTCTATACACTGCGCTCAGACAGATTGGGCTGACCCCCCCCACCTCCAATGTACAGCCCCACCCCACCTACCCAACCTCCCCCAATGCACAGTTTCTATGTCAAATGTATATACACTCTTTTTCTGGATTTTTTTAGTATCACAAACAGTACTGTATTTGAAAATCTGGTATGTCATAAATGTATAGATGTAGCAGTACTGTCTGTATGTCGTGTGTGTCATATGATGAATTGAAAATGGGGGACCCTGATGGAAACAAGACGAAAGTCTTTCTCAGGTCTGCATCCTCTTAACAATTGTATGTATTGAGCTGTACTGTACTGTACCCATTCTGCAATCTGTTAATAAACTTTTCAATCAATCAATCAATCACATTCACTAACACATAAGCGTCACTGTTGCTTGTTCTCTCGTGAGCAGTTTGAGGAAAGGTCGGTAGCTAGCTAATAACCTTGCTAGCTTCAACTCTGCCTTCTGCGAACGCACTGCCAGGCAGCCAGGGCTTGAGAGCGGATGCCGTTTACAGACTCCTGGGCAGCCGGGCATTGACATACTGGCTGGGAGTTTGCACTTGCACTAGTGGAGAGATCTTGAACTGCACAATTGCGCCATAGCAAATATCTTGAACTGGTCTTGAATCACCAGAATGAATGGGGCTCTTCCTCTTGGGTTCATAAATGTTCACAGCAAATTCCATGGCAATCCAGCTATGAATGGTTGAGATCTACAGAGATGTATTACTGTATATCTTGGCTGTATATTTTAGAATGCATATACATATTTTAGAATGTATATCCTTGTCTGTATTTTTATTCTTATTTGTGATTTATGACTACCTAAATGTTTATTGTGAGCGATCTGTAGTGCTGAATTTCCCTCTGGATCAATAAAGTACTTCTATTCTACCATGAACAGATGCACACACACACAGGCAGGGGCGAAAACAAAACCTCCTCCAAGGAGGTAATTACAGCAAGCAACAAGTTCCGATAACCTGCTGTGTAGCTTCCCAGACAAGAGGCGCCGCCGCACAACCTTAATTCAAGAGACCAACAGTTTAATTACAGCACAAATTAGCACGTGTAGATGAGCATGCCTCTACCTCTCCCCATCAATGAAGATTATGACACCCTGCTATAATCCTCAGAACCACGCTGTGGCTGTCAAAGTGAGTGGTGGGACACAATATTGATGCTTATGTATGCGTGGTGACACATGGATGGAGCATGTTGAGAAACCACAACCCCTGTGGAGGTGGTCTATGTTGCTCTCCTACAGGTTGATGGCAGGCTATGTCACACTGTGCGGGGGGGGGGGGGGGGGGGGGGCTGACCGAGGGACATAGGTTGGTGAAGGAGTTCTCCTTCTGGTGGGGGTATTATCAGAAGAGGAAAATGGACTATACGATCTTACTGGTAGTGGTGCTGGAAGAAACCTATTCTTAAGAAATTAATTTCTTTCTTTAATTTTCTTGGAGTGGAAAACCTTTGTTGTGCATGGGTTTGAAAAGTGATATTTCTGCTGGGCAGGTAAACCCACTATTGCTAATTTCTCCGAAGTTGCCTATTGCAGCTTTAACTCTAGTTCAGGGTTTAGGACCAATCATCATACTGTGCCTGATCCATTCAACCTTCACCACATTCCATACTGTACAATCCCAACCCTGTACAACCCAACACCGGATACTATAATAATACTGGATAATGTAATAACTTTTCATAATGAAACCTTTTAATTTAGAAGGACTTTATAATGTAATACATCCAGATTATGTAATAACTTGTCAGATAATGTAATAAATATGTGGAACGGATAATGTAACAACTTTTCTTATAATAACTTATTACTTTATCCAGTGGTTGTAACATTATCCGGTACAGCATTGTATGGCTGAAATGCAAAACCTCCTATCTGCTAAATTTCGGATGGTGAGAAATTTACTTTGGATGATTCAGTCTGTCTGCAAGATATTTTCCAAAAGCCAAAAGTAGTGTATTGTATTGGGTATCCTTAAAAAATAGCATTCTGCAAGAAAACATGTTTTTTTTTTGTTTTCTCAAAAAAAGGTGACATTTTCAGATAGGAGGTTTTGCGTTTCAGCCATCGGTATGTATTGTGTGATAGTTGCTTGCACTTTTTGCACAGAATAACTTGTAGACAGAGGGAGAGACCAGTTAACTGTTGTTTCTTAGAGTATAACATTGTCAGTTATATTATCGTACTTGGCCATCGCTTCCCGCTCTTAAGCCTATCGAGATATACCTCATCTCATGTACCTATTGTACTCCATCAACGAAAACAAAAAATACGCCCATCACCTGCCGGGCCCAGCCCCTATAGAGGCGTACTCTATAAGATACTCGGCATGGTCACCAATCACCCTTCCTCTATTTCCGTTTCCATCATAAACGGTCGCAAGGCGCCTTATGTAACTAGTGCTATGAAAAGATTAGAGAAATTGCGTAATGTTGAAAGTTTACCAGAGGTTTGCTTACCCCTGGAATCTTCGGGGCATGTTTCAGCGACACGTCGGGCCTATTCTGATGTTTCCTCGTCTGGTGGCAGCAGGACAAGGAGCAGCGTTCAAGGTTTGGCTATCGAGCCGGCTTGTACACAGGTAGGCCCTGTGTCATCAGGCATTGATGTTGGTGTTAGTAATGCTGTGGAGTGTGTTTCGGCGCCAGGGGCGAGGTGCCTTGGTGAAGGTTCCACTGCAGTGGACGATTTCCTGGCTGTCCTGGAGCATGCTGCTTACACTAATGCTACTAATGCTACTGCTAATGCTAATGTTGATGCTGAAATGGGTCGTTGTTCTAATATTCCCCGCCGCGGGACGTTGCCGCTTTTCCCTCCTCTTGCCCGGTTCATTGATGAAGGTCAGTCGGTTGCTAATGTGGGGGGTTTCGCTGAGTCTTATTTACCTTTTTTACAGGTAAAAGGGCTAACAACAGGGTGCAGGCCGGGTGTACCGTGGCTACGTAGCCAGGTAGCTTTGATCCTGTGCCCCGGCGGGGATGAACGATGTCCCACCCGGCCGATGCTTGAGAGCGAATCGGCTCGGAGGGTGGCAGTATGGACGGATGAGTGGTATACTGCTGCAGGATAGTTTGTAGCGGCGGCCAGTGTTATGGCTCAGCTGTCTATTTTCCTATCCACATTGGCGTCGGGTAGTGGGGCTATGGGTCCAGCCGACATTGTAAACATGTTGCATGTTTGTGGTGTTATAGAGATCTTGACTCAGTCGCAAGCTATAACTGCGGGGAGGATTAGGATGCTATCAACGTTTGTTGTTAGGCATGTCTGGTTGGAGCACTCTCCTCTTGGGGAAGAGGATAGGTTTTCTCTCCTCACGACTCCTTTTTCCACGGAAGGACTTTTTGGTTGTTCTGTGGAGGCGCAGGCGGTTGTTGATCTGGGTCCCACACCGCCTCACGCTGTGCAGCCAGAGGTTGGAGCACGGCCTCGTCAACGACTGTGGCGAGGCCCTCGACAGGCGGCCATGTTTCCCTCGCCAGTGGTACCCTGGGCGGAGAGTCAACGGGGATCCACAAGGCCGACAGCCTTGGCGGCCGAGAGATCGCCCATTTTGGATGTATTCGGCTTGGATAATACAAGCCGTCATCATTCTGCCGCGAGCAGCCCGCTTCATGTTCAATCCTCTCTCCGTTACCCACGGAAGCGGGACTCTGATAGTTTTCCTTTGGCTGCGGGCCGCGAACCTTCTTTGAAGCGCATGCGGCCCCACTTTTCACTTCTCATGGGGACAGGGGCTGACACCCAGTTGATGGCTGAGCCTGGATCTGTCCGTGAGAATGTTTTGCTGTCGCGTGGCTCCTGCACCACACGTTGTGTGATGGGTGAGCCTGGTGTTAAGGCTGCCACTAGCTACAGTGGTCAGCAGGGGGACTCAAGGCCTCTTCTGTTGAATGCACAGCAAGGGTTACCCCGGCCTCGCCTTCGCCAGGCGGGGTGTCACGCTGACGCCTCCCACTCCCGTGAGAGCGGCAGTGGTCTGCAAAGAAGATTTGGGTGATAGCAATATCACTGCAGGGCTACGGCGTGTAGGAGCCCATGGGGTCCTCATGCCTTGCGTGTCTAGCTGTAGAACAACTCCTCAGCATGCGCTAGAGGGGTGTTCAGGGGGGGGTGTGTGTCAACCAGTTTGATGACAGCTTCTCCCGTATCAAACCGGCCCTTTCTGTCGGGGTCCCCCCTTGGGTGCGTCGCACAGCGGGAGGGACCGGGCCAACTATCTACTGTTCCTTGCGGCCCAGTGTCAGTTGACGGCGGGTGCGCTGTGGGATTATTTTCACATATGGCGACAAGAATGCCGTTTGGAGGGGTGGATAGAGAGAATGTTGAAGGAGGGGCTTGTGTTGCAGTTCGCACAACCCCACCCTCCGTTCTCAGGTTTGGTGCCGACCCTATTGTCAGGGTCAGAAGCAGTGACAGCCCTGGCCGACGAGATCCAATCTCTGTTGGCGAAGCAGGCCGTAGTCGTGGTCCAGAGAGAGGACGCGATGTCAGGCGTCTACTCCTGTTATTTTCTGGTGCCCAAGAAAAAGGGGGGGGGGGGTCAGACCTATACTGGATCTGTCCGCGTTCAATCGGTTGATTGTAGCGAGACCGTTCAGGATGTTGACCGTCAAACTCCTTCTGCTTGCTGTCAGAAGGGGAGACTGGTTCACCTCCATAGACCTGAAGGATGCGTATTTTCACATCCCGATTTTCCCTCCTCACAGGAAGTTCCTGCGGTTCCTGTTTCAGGGCGTAGCGTACGAGTACCAGAGGTTGCCGTTCGGCTATTCTCTGGCTCCCCGCACATTCACCAAGTGCGTAGCGACTGCGCTGGAGCCTCTACATCGTCGGGGAATACGGGTTCTATTCTATCTCGATGACATTCTACTCCTCAGTCGTTCGGAGGAGGTTGCCAGGTCTCATACCAGGCTAGTGGTGGAATTCCTCACCAGGCTGGGTTTTGCTGTGAACTGGAAGAAGAGTACGCCTCTTCCCAGTCAACAAGTGGAGTACTTGGGCTTGACGTTGAGGTCAAGGCCCATGATTGTAACCCTCTCGGAGCAGCGGCGGGTGTCTATCCTTCACACGCTCGGGGGTTTCCGTCTGGGAGGGACGGTCACGGCGCTGCAAGTGATGCGCCTGCTCGGTATGATGGCATCTGCTCACACGGTGGTTCCTCTTGGCCTCCTCTTCATGAGGAGGATACAGAGGTGGTTTTTCTCTATGGGAATAGATCCGGTGAGGGACAAATGGAAACGGTTGACAGTTCCTTTGTCGATATGGGGAGATATCGCCCATTGGAGGAGGCTGGGTATCCTCACCATTGGGGTCCCCATGGGCAGCAGGCGCTCACACGTCACGGTCTTCACCGACGCCTCTCTCACGGGTTGGGGAGGGACGTGTCGGACCCACGCAGTGGGGGGGCAGCTGGACGAAGGTCCGTGCTGGCCCGTCTACCCCGCACATCAATGTGTTGGAATTGAAGGCGGTCCTCCTGGTCCTCAAACGGTTCGACCACCTGGTGGTAGGCGAGCACGTTATGGTCAGAACGGACAGTATGACGGCAGCGGCGTATATCAACAGGCAGGGTGGGACTCGTTCCATCTGCCTGCACCGGGCGGCGGTCGAACTTTGGCTGTGGGCATCTCGCAGGCTGCGCAGTCTGAGGGCGCTCCACATCCCTGGTGCAGAGAATGTGGGCGCGGATATGATGTCTCGGGGCGGTCCTCGTTACGACGAGTGGGAACTCCGCCCCGACATAGTCAGGCAGATCTGGGATCGCTTCGGGGAGGCCTCGGTAGATTTGTTTGCGAGCCGACGCTCTCACAAGTGCCCCTTGTGGTTCTCGGTCAGTCGAGCAGATCATCCCCCCTTGGGGGTGGATGCCTTCTCGATCTTTCCATGGCCGCCCGGTCTTCTGTACGCCTTTCCTCCTGTACAGCTGTTGGGTCAGCTGTTGGAGCGGATACGGAGGGAGCGCAGGACGGTGATCCTGGTCGCGCCAAACCGGGGCACGGCAGTGTGGTTCCCGGTCTTGATCCAGCTACTGGTCGCTCCGCCTTGGGTTATTCCTTGGTCGGCGACGGCCCTCTCTCAGCAACACGGGTCGCTGTTCCAGTACCCGGTGTTGAGCCAACGCCTGTTGGTGTGGCTGGTGGGAGGGTAAGTCTGGAGAGGATGGACCCTTCTGTGGTTAATACCATCCGGAATGCGCATGCTCCCTCCACTGTTGCGCTTTACGCGGGCAGATGGCGTATGTTCCAAGAGTGGTGTAAGGCGGGGGGCCGGGACCCAGTCTCCTGCCCCCTGGATGCTGTCCTTGGTTACCTCCAGTCTCTCCTTGGTAGACTGTCGGCTTCGACAGTGAGGGTATATGCAGCAGCTATATCCTCCTATCATGAGGGGTTTGAGGGGGATGTCTTGTTCAGCCACCCTCTTGTGAAGCGTTTCCTGCTTGGCGCTCGACGCATTAAGCCGGTGCAACGCTCTTTGGCTCCGAGTTGGGATCTTCAATTGGTCCTCGGTCGGTTGTCCTTGGCCCCGTTTGAGCCGCTTGAGCAAGCGCCGTTGGGACGGCTGTCTTTCAAGACCGCGTTCTTGCTGGCTGTCACCTCCGCTAAACGCGTGGGTGAGCTCTGTGCTCTTTCAGTACAACCAGAGTGCCTGTCTTTTTGTTCCGATTGCGGTACCACTCTGCGGCCTAATCCTGCTTTCGTGCCGAAAAATATCCGGAGTTCCTTCCGCTCCAGGGATATTGTGGTTCAGGCGTTTCATCCGCCTCCTCACGGTAGTGAGTTAGATGCGGGCCTTCACCTGTCATGTCCGGTCCGTGCTTTGGGAATTTACCTCAGCCGTACTCAGGACCTCAGGGTTACCGATCAGCTTTTTGTCTGTCACGGTGGTTCTCGTGCCGGTAAGGCACTATCGAAACAGCGCCTGTCCCATTGGTTGTGCGAGGGCATTGCCCTCTGCTACACGTTGGCCGGGCTGGATCCTCCTGGGGGCGTCAGGGCGCACTCCACTCGTGGGGTGGTTGCCTCTGCCGCTCTGCTGGGTGGGGCCTCGGTGGAGGACATCTGTGCTGCAGCTTCATGGTCCTCCCCGGGCCCCTTTGTAAGGTTTTACCTCATGGACAGGTCTCCCAGGCGGTTCTGGGGTCTGTGGCCTTTCCTGCTTCCCGTCCTTTGGTAGGGTAGCAGGAGTGTGTGGGTATGGGCCACAGTGTGTTGGGTCACACGTGGTGCCGCCTGTGCTGTGTGTTCAAGGGGTTCTAGTTCCCTCTTGCTCGCACTCGGGTGGAGTTGACTGCGCCCCCCCTTCATTAGGAAGGATGGGGTGTGACGGGACTCCCCAACCCCTTGATGTGGGCTTACGGGTCCTCAGGGGGTACATATGTCGGGCCTCGCGTCCGCTCTACCCCATATCTCGATAGGCTTAAGAGCGGGACGCGATGGCCAAGTACGATAATATAACGACAGGTTATGTATATAACCTAGTTATATGAGTACTGGCTAAGCGTCCCGCTCTTAAGCGGCCCTGAGTTCCCTTGGGAAATCTTTTCCTGGAAACGGGTTTTTTGCGAGGAAGAGTGTTTGGTGACCATGCCGAGTATCTTATAGAGTACGCCTCTATAGGGGCGGGGCCCGGCAGGTGATGGGCGTATTTTTTTTTCGTTGATAAAATACAATAGGTACATGAGATGAGGTATATCTCGATAGGCTTAAGAGCGGGACGCTTAGCCAGTACTCATATAATCGTTAATGTGGTACAGATAACCTTTATGTAGTAAATACTAATGTAGCTATGTTTAATCTTGTTCACATCTAGTTTGATCTTATACTAATACACCCATTGCATATGTGTCTAAGCACAATCTAGGCCTTCATCCATCAATTACCTACCCTACCGTATTATACATTCTTCCAGTAGTTTACATTGTACAATAAAACCTTTTTCATGAGCCTATTTCATAAACCTATGCATTTAAAAGGTATTTTCTTCAGCAATTATCTTAATTACATTAATACTGTGCTGCCTGCTGCACAGTATTGTGTTTGTAGGTGAAGTATTTACCCACCTTGTTTAAAAACCAGGACATGCCCAAGAGAAAGTTGTATGTATTGTAGTTGAAATCCAACACAAGAGATTCCAGCTAATCTCTTAGTTGCAACAAGACTGTGCCAGTAAGACATGTTTTATGTTTATTCGTGACAACGGGAAAATGGAGTTTGTTTACAGTGGCGACTCACGGCCCTAGTGGTCTAGAGCAGTGGTTCCCAAAGTCGGGGTCGCGACCCAAAGGTGGGCCCCGAGAAGCCACGGGAGGGCCGCGAGATGATTTCCAAAAAAAAGAAGAAAAAAAATCATGTTTTTTTTTTTTTTCATGCCACTGAACTTAGAAGCAGGCCAGGACAGTGTTTCTAGTTGTATTCTAAAATTCTATTCTATTGTATTCTAAAATGTGACTATATGGTTTTATATTAACTTAATAAATAAACAAAAACGAAAAATCTACTTATTTCAACGAACATTTCAAACAGATTATGCACATAAAACGCTGAAAACAACCGAAGCAACAACAGTATTTTAATGAGGCTATTATTATTATCATTATTATTTTGCAACAAGTTAGCCCTCTCATAAATAGCACATATAAATGAATAACTAACTTGAACTAACTTAATAGGATTGAAGTGATATTTGGCTTAAAAAATCGGTCGCCTGGCAAAAAAAACGTGCATTGGGCCGCGGCTCTCTGACGCCTTATTTTCTGGGTCCCGGCCTGAAAAGTTTGGGAACCCCTGGTCTAGAGGCGGGCATAGATTCATTTTTTTAATCTAGATTAATCTATCTGCAATCATGGAGTTAATCTAGATTAATCTAGATTAAAATGGCTCATTTGAAGTCTGCCGAAGGCATTACAAATATGTGAGATGGGCTCATGTGTCCTTACTTTTTCTTTCCTCCTTACGTTTCTCAGGCCAGGTGGCCCATTACACCATGAGCCCATCTCCCGTTTGCAAAATGCATTACAGAATGTTTGAAAAAGCTGTTTTGCTATGATGATTGGTAATGAAATATCAAAATAATGTTCAATAAGATGTACTTGTGTTTAATAAATTGTTTTATTCAGAACACAAATAATGTTACCAGTACAGTCACTATGTGACATGGCTTCACTCAATCAGTGACAGTCACCCACACAGTCTACGAGTGGCAGACAGAGAGAGATATAGAGAGATTGAGGGGGATACTAATTAATTTCGCCGCGGGGGGCATAATCCCACGGGACAATGCATTGGTAACTTGTTTCAAATGAAAATATAAACCTCTGTGAATATTATTGCACGGATCGGAATACGGGCGTGCGCGTGGGAGCATGCGCAAAGATATTTTGACAGTGATATGCGAGTGCTCCCTCCTGAGAGTGAGAGAGAGATAGAGAGAGAGAGGGACACACAGAGCATTTACAGACACACACACACACAGTCACACACACAGAGTAATTCGACCAGGTATACATCAGCTAATGTAATTGGCTCCCAGACCCAACTTTGAGAATAGATTAACGGCGTTAATTTTTTTATCGCGCGATAAGAGTCCGCCGTTAACTTAGCCCGGTAACGACGTTAATGGCCCGGCCTTAAGAACATAACTATTGCAGCTTTAAGCTTTGCCTTGTATTGTATGGAAGGACTGGGAGCTGGATGACAAGACAGGAGATTAGGTGGGGCGAGAGAGAACATGCTGTTACTGTCTGCTGCCAGGGTGGACGATAATTGGATGCTACAAGACCACACCACAGGATCCGTGGGTGTGATGACGACAACCGCACCCCCCCCCCCCCCCTCCCTCCAACAGCCCTTGAGCCTATCACACGTGCCAGC
Source organism: Notolepis coatsorum (assembly GCF_963971535.1). Lineage (NCBI taxonomy): Eukaryota > Metazoa > Chordata > Actinopteri > Aulopiformes > Paralepididae > Notolepis > Notolepis coatsorum. The sequence continues at coordinate 157,243,160 of NC_140170.1, read as the reverse complement.
TCCATATATCTGACGTAAAAGCTAAATGTGCTCTTGTCTTGATCTACAGTTGAAGGAACACAAGTAGATTCTCACCTTGATTACTGACACACAGAAATAACAAAGGAGAAGCTGAGTAGATCCGTGTACAATCCCATGCTGCACCAGAGTGCTTTTTAGCAGCCCAGGGGGCAATTGTGTTCGAGGATGATTTTTACATTAACAACCTTGGTTCTCCGAATACCACCTGTATTAATAATGTAATGTAAGTGGTAAATGGACTGCATTTATATAGCGCTTTTATCCAAAGCCCTTTACAACTTGTGCCTTACATTCACCCATTCAGTCACACATTCACACACCGACGGGGGAGGTGACCATGCAAGGTGCCGACCTGCTCATCAGGAGCAATTAGGGGTTAAGTGTTCAGCTGAAGCTCAAGGACACTTCGACACGCTGCCCAGGAGGAGCGAGAATTGAACCGGAAACCTTCTGATTATCCGATGACTGCTCTACCTCCAAAAAGCTTTTTAAAAAGAAAAGCTGCTGTATGGTTTTTGATCATTTGGAATGAGGACCATGTAGATTCAACCACGTACAAATGATTGTTTTGGAATGAGGACCATGTAGATTCAACTGTGAGGATTCGCCTGTTCCCTGAGCTTTTCCCTGTCTACTCTCCTTCACCAGCCCCCACCCTTGCGAGATTTTTCCCTGTCTACTCTCCTTCACCAGCCCCCACCCTTGGACTACCTTCACGCAGCTGTCATAGTTTGTGATTAGCGCCCCAGAGGGCTTTATATACCTGGACCTCCCTTCCAGTCCTGGTCGGGTCGTTCTGTGTTCATGGAGTTCTGTACGTTACCATCCTGTACGTTACCATCACCTGCCGCGTCTCCGGCGTGAGACGACGTGCCAGCCATCACCACCTGTCGCCGTTTGCCTGGAGTGGGACACCGTCTTCGCTCTCTAATTCTCTACGGGAGGTTTTCCAGTGTTCCCACTTGACTCTAGTGTTTTTGTGTTTTCCCTTAAAGGGACTGTGCCACTTTTTGTTCTATAATAAATATTTGCCCCGTTTTGGCTTACTCTCATACCTGTCTTGTGTTGTGCGATTGGGGTCGGTTACAAACCATAACATCAACCACGTACAAATTATCGTTTGGAATGAGGACCATGTAGATTCAACCACGTACAAATGACGTTTAATAATAAAATCGGTCAGACAAAGTGAGGACCATTTAAGAGATAAGATAAGATATTCCTTTATTGATCCCCTTGGGGAAATTCAGGCATCATAGCAGCATGGGGGGGAGGGGGGAGGGGTACAGGTAGTAAAACAACACAGTATACAGGTAGTAAAAGACAACACAGGCAGTGTAAACAATTTGATCAATATGGTCAATATAATTTACTATCTGACTAGCTGAGGAATATTCACATTATTCACAGTGTCACATGAGGTGCAGTATGCAAGAGGTAGTGTTATAATAATTTACTATCTACTGAGTATACATTAATCAAAGTACCAGGGTAGTCTACTTTGTCCCCCTTGGGTTCCTATAAGTCCCAGGTCAATGTCTGGTAGCAGTCGCTGTCGCTGCCCCCTGTTGTGGGGCCTGGAGGCTGCTAGTCGCTGCCCACTGTTGTGGAGCCTGATGGCCGCTGGTATGAAGGACTGTCCGAGGCGGTTAGTTGAGTGTCGGGGGGGGATGAGTCTGTGGCTGAACGAGCTTCTCATCTTGACTAGCTCGTCGTAGAGGGGGTGGTAGGGGTTCTCCATGATGGCATCCAGCTTCCTTATCATCCCCCTCTCTACCATCACCTCAAGTCTAGGTAGCTCGACTCCCACCACGGAGCTAGCCTTCCTCACCAGCTTGTTGAGCTTGTTGGTGTCCCTTGAGTTGATGTAGCCTCCCCAGCATGCCACAGCATAGAAGAGGATGCTGGCCACAACAGACTGGTAAAAAGACTGCAGCAGTTTGTTGCACACATTGAAGGACCTGAGTCTCCTCAGGAAGAACAGCCTGCTCTGTCCCTTCCTGTAGAGGGCCTCTGTGTTGTCCGACCAGTCCAGTTTATTGTTCAGGTGTACCCCAAGGAACTTGTATGAGTCCACCATCTCCACATCCACCCCTCGGATGGAGATGGGAATCGGGGGGGGCCTCTTCTTGCCCCTCCGGAAGTCCACCACCAGCTCCTTGGTCTTACTGGTGTTGAGTTGGAGGTGGTTGCTGTCGCTCCACCCCACGAAGCTCTCCACCAGGGCTCTGTACTCCTCCTCATCATCGTCGGTGATGTAGCTTAATAGGAGTCGTCTGAGAACTTCTGCAGGTGGCACCCGCTGGAGTTGCGGCAGAAGTCTGAGGTGTAGAGGGTGAAGAGGAAGGGTGACAGCACAGTTCCCTGGGGGGCGCCGGTGTTGCTCACCAGTACGTCAGACTGACTGTCCTTTAGTCTGACGTACTGTGGCCTCTCAGTGAGGTAGTCCTTGATCCAGGCCACCAAGCCGTGCTCCAGCTGCATCGCAGAGAGCTTCTCCGCTAGCAGTGACGGCTGGATGGTGTTGAAGGCGCTGGAGAAATCAAAGAACATGATCCTCACTGAGCTGCGCGGCTTCTCCAGGTGCGTGTACGCTCTGTGGAGCATGTAGATGATGGCATCCTCCACCCCGATGTTTGCCTGGTATGCAAACTGCAGGGGGTCGAGGGAGTCACGCACCAGGGGCTTGAGGTGTTGCAGGACCAGTCTCTCAAACGTCTTCATGACGTGTGACGTCAGAGCGACTGGCCTGTAGTCGTTGGGGGTGCTGGGACGTCCCTTCTTGGGCACCGGGACAATGCAGGAGGTCTTCCAGAGCTGGGGCACCTTCTCCAGCCTCAGGGAGAGGTTGAAAAGATGCTGGAGCGGTGCTGCCAGCTGCTCTGCACATACCTTGAGCACCCTGGGATTGGTGTTGTCCGGTCCTCTGGCCTTGTTTACATTAATTTTGGAGAGCTGCCTACTGACCTGACTGGTTGTGATCGTCAGGGTTGGGGGTGGTGGGCAGTCTGCTGGTGTTGGGGGTGGGGTGCCGTTGCTGATGGGTGTGGGGGGGTGGGGGGTGGGGGGGCTGCTTTGTAGGTGTGATCTATTGCTGGTGTCGATGGGTGGGGGGAGGGGTGTGGGGAGGCCACTCTGGTCAAAGCGGTTGAAAAACGAGTTGAACTCGTTTGCACGCTCTGGAGGGCCCTCCACAGCTGTGCCCTGCTGTTTGAAACCAGTGATCTTCCTGACCCCCGCCCACACCTCCCTGGTGTTGTTGGCCTGTAGTCTGCCCTCCAGCCTGTCCTTGTAGCTGACCTTGGCTGCCCTTAGCTCTTTTTTGAGCTCCCTTTGGACAGCCCTGGCCTGCTCAGTGTCCCCTGCCATGAAGGCCCTCTTTTTCCTGTTTAGCAGGTGTTTAATGTCCTTGCTAATCCAGGGTTTATTGTTTGAGAAGCAGCGTACCCTCTTTGTGGGTACGATGCTCTCCTCACAGAACCTGATGTAGTCTGTGATGCAGTGGGATAGTCCATCAATGTCATCACCGTAAGCCCTCTCAAACATATCCCAGTCCGTCGACCTGAAACACTCCTGTAGCTCCTCCTCGACGTCGTCAGACCACTGTGGGACAGACATGGTGGTCGGAGGCTGTCTCTTAATGAGAGGCGTGTATGTGGATACAAGCCTCACAAGGTTGTGGTCTGACTGGCCGAGGGGGGGCAGGGAAGTCGCACTGAAAGCCTCCTTCACGTTAGCATACAGGAGGTCCAGAGTTTTGTCTCCCCTGGTTTTGCAGGTGACATACTGGGTGAAGTTTGTCAGGGTCTTGTTCAGTCTGACATGGTTGAAGTCCCCATTGATAAAAATAAATGCATCCGGGTGTTTTGTCTGAAGCGCCGCGACGGTGGAGTGTATGACGTCACTCGCCTGCGCCGCCGCCGCGCTGGGAGGGATGTAAACAGTGAGAGCCAGGACGTGTGTTATTTCTCGCGGTAAATAGTATGGCCGCAGACTCAGTGCCAATAGTTCAATGTCGGGGGAACAGATACGTTCCTTAATGGTGATGTGCCCCGGGTGGCACCATTTGGAGTTCACAAAGACAACAAGCCCTCCGCCTCTCCGCTTGCCGCTCTGTTTACTCCGGTCGGCGCGCACCACCGTGAAACCCTCCTGTTCTATTGCACTGTCCGGGATGTTCTCGTTCAGCCAGGATTCGGTGAAGCACAGTAGGCTTGCCTCCTTGTACTCACGCTGGTTGATCATCAGGGCTGAGAGCTCGTCGGTCTTGTTGACCAGCGATCGCACGTTCCCCATGACGACAGCGGGCAGGTAAGGCTTGAATCTCCTGCTGTCCTCTCTCCTGTCCTTCACGCTCGTGCCAGCTCGATTTCCCCGTCTGCGAATCCTTATTTCGGCTGGTAGATTCCTCGGTGGTTCTGCAACTCTGTTTCGAAAGCAGAGGAGAGCCTCCCTCGGGTAAACCAGCCCGCCGTTGTTGCTGTTGTTGTTGTTGTTGTTTTTTACACTCGACCATTAAATTATGTTCTTATTGAACATAATCCCTTTGAAGCTCCTCTGATTGGTTAGAATGCAGAGGCTCGCTGTGAAACTTTAGAATGGAATATCTCTGCACTGCTGATACACTGGTCGATGAAACTCAGTCGCAGTAGACTGTGAGTCAGTGTGTCCACGTTAAGATGTGTTTTGAAGCCAAATTCACAGATAAAATCTTACATATAGCAGCTTTAAAGGTGTCCAGTGGAGTTTTTGTCCACTAGTTGCTGAAATTGCCACTATAGGAGGACACGTTTTTTCTTCACAAAAACGAAAGTGAAACTTAACACGGAAGATAAACAGTGCGAGAGCAAACAAAACAGCAAACGTGGAGGTTATGAGGTACAGTATGTATTCAGCTTGAAGACTATACAATAATAGAAAACTCAGTTTATTCAGGTGGAAATGTGAATGTAAACAAAAGCGATCTGTTATTCTATATGAATTGAAAATGGGGGACCCTGATGGAAACAAGACAAACGTCTTTCTCAGGTCTGCATCCCCTTAACAATTGTATGTATTGAGCCGTACTGTATTGTACCCATTCTGCAATCTGTTAAATAAAGTTTTCATTCATTCATTTATTTAACTCAATGGACGCCACAGCGATATGCGCAATGTGTTGTTAACACGTTCAGTGCCGGCCATTAACATGGTAAAACGTGGTTGAATGCCGGCATCCACTTCAATGATAGCGTTGTGAATGCATAATCTCTGTCTTAAATTATGGCTATGTGTCTAATCTGTCCGTCGCTTATCAATGACTTGTTTGCAGTCAACATTGTCGAAGCGGATTGTTTTTTAATCGCTTCATTTCCGTTTTATAGCATTTTGAAAAGCCCTCGTTTTCAAGGAAAATATAAATATTCCGTGATAATCGGCATTTACTGGAATATTCTGGCATACACAAAAACGTTGACATTTTTCGGCCTATTTATGAATCGTTTTCAAATAAACGCTAGATTATCAATAGTATATGTGTACTTATGCACGCTATAGAAGCGGGCTGAAATATCGATTCTCTCATTTCCTGATCAGCGAGCACACACACACACACACATATGGGACACGCTGATATCTCTGTGAAAAAAGCTCTGATTATCCAAAGACTGGTAAAAATAGATTCCTTACCTCAGATCAGATGTTATCCAAAAAGATTATTCCAATTCCTGATCGCCATTCCAAATATCGATTGCGTTTATTGATTCAGCGTTGGGTGCTGGAAATACATAATCCACGCTGTTCTGATGGTCGGCGATCACAAACGATTCTTCAGTTGGCTTGACGGAAAAGTTAAATGAGGAATCTGGCCCTCCCCCCCATCATCAGTCTAAACTAATGGGGTGCAGTACCACAGGGAGAGACGATAGGGGGCGGTATCTTCCCAATTGAGCTCAGAGAGACTCTGCAACACTAGCGTGAGGCTCGATTGATGAAATATGAATTCAAATCGCCAATAAAAAAAATACGACAAACAAACGCTATATAGCGTTGCCGGCACTCAACTGGCGGCATGAACTAACGACAAAACGCGTTGCTGGCACTCAAAGTATTAAAAGGCAGACGCTCTAAAATATAGGAATACATAGCGGTGTTTGCAGGGCTATAACTATATTCTATATTATAGCTATGGATACAATACTATGGCCCATTTGACATTGACTATCTATCGTTCAATATGTGTTAACACTTTAATCGCCATGGGTTAAATTCATAATTTACCATCCCTCGCCAGCTCTATTTGTCTATGGAGAAGTTCCCCTTCTTTGCAGGGCTATAACTTTTTAAATTCTATTGCTACATTGCCATTATTATGGCCCATTCAATGTCCTATATGTATTGTTCAGGGTGTAGCAACGTTAAACTTTTTCATTCACATATTCATACTAAAATATGGTCTAAAGTATAAGTATGTTTTTATCGTTTTCTGCAGCTTTCTTCAGAACGTGATTTATAGCCCTAAATGCATTATATTGATGATGAAATACAGTTTGGTAGCGATCGGCGCAAGATGAAAGATTTCAACTGGACGTACTTCTAGAATGATCTACGTATGATCTGATGATGACCGGATGGGCGGGGGATCGTTTATAATTCCGTGGGCAGCGTTAGATGATTCATCCAGAGTGGGTCATATGTTCTTCATAGCAATTTATATGGAATAATTTAGAAAATAACGCTGAATCTTACCGTATGTTCCTCGCGCCGTTGGACGATCAGCGTGGAGTAGACCGTTTTCGATTATGGGATGTTGATCCTGATGAACCATTTCCAGGTTGTATAATACTATATACGTCCAAATAACATTGTTTATTGAGTTAGGGCGAGCAATTGATCATCCAGTGTGTTGAGATGGAGTCCGGCTACCGATCGCGAGTGCCCGGAGCACATATGGATGGGCACTTCCTGTTTGGCGCGCCCCTCCCTCTTGGCCGATCTGCCGATCGGCCACCAGATGGCGCTCTCGAACCGTTAGACAGTTGAGTGGAGCTCACCAGTACATCTCAGGGCTCGGGAAAGGAAATATGATTTCGATGACAGATTTTTGAAATATTGACATCAAAGACGAGTTACGGCATCTTCGGCAGAATGAGCATGGCTAGGAATGACGTCTAAACTTGTCCCCGGCGATCATAGTGTTAAAGAAAAAAAAAATCCATACATTCCCGTTTTATACCGTGGTGAATATGACTATAGTTTTAGAGTAATCCTGTCTGGCGGCTGGGTGACGTAGCGGAGATTGCGCTCGTCACCAATGCAAGAGACTACGGTCTTGAATCCCGGTGTCAGCATTGCCTGCGGCTTGGGCCAGTCGTCATACTATCTCAATTGACAGAGGTAGCGGGTGGAAGTCGATGGGTGGGCATTGGACGTTGTGGACAGCGACTCCTACAGGTCGGTTGGGTGACGCCTGCACAGCAGAGACAAGAAGTATCGGGGGCAGCGTGAGCCTCCCACGCGTTACTCCTCGCCACTGAGAGTCCGCGCTGTCTGCCTCCTCGTGTACCGGAGGGGACACGTGATGCAAGGCTTCTATCCTCACTACAGCCGACCAGTGGGAGGCATAGTCTAGCAACGTTCAAGACAGGGGAGGGGAGAATTGGCAATACGAAATTGGGATGGGAGAAAAATAGAAAAAATAAGGAGAAAAAGTGGATAAAAAAAAATAGTAATCCTGTCTAATCCAGGAAAACTACGCTATGCAGCAATACGTGCAATTCACTAAAAACATTGCCATTTCTCGCCTGTACACGCTACTATTTCGAAATCACATCTATATTATCTGTATTATGTTTCATCATGAAAGCATGAAAGGGTGGGGGGGGGTAGTTTTTTTATGCTTTGATCGTCACCAATGGCATACGCTGTGGAGGAACGTTACAGACACATGTTGTGATCGAGGTGAAGTCATGATTGGATCACAGCAGGATTGATATCATATACTGTAGCCCTTACCTTCACTAGGATGTACCCCAAAAAGAATATTCCAATTATCTGATCGCGAGTCCCAGTATTGGTGTTGATCGTGTCGCCAGCATAATCCGCCACACATCATGCACCGGGAGCAATTCACGCTTCTCAATCTGACCGTTATAACCGCCCCCTTGCCCGACCAATACAAATCCGACCGGAGACTTTTGATCGACGCACAGGCCAAGATATATTGTTTCAAAGGGTGCTCGATACTGCCACCTGGGTGAATGCGGCCGGTATTGCACTTTGGCATTCTCAGGATGACTCCCCATGTTAACCCAGATGTCCGTGTGCCTGTAATGAATGGAAATATCGAATAAAAGAAATAACGATGAAAACCCGACTATACCCGAGTTTGGCGCTCAAGCGTCGGCGAGTTAACCTGACTATTATCGGGTCTGGCGCGGATTGACTTAACAAGAAAACTCTAACCCTCTAGAGTCTGAGCTGTTATGCTCCTCCTCCCTCAGAATTGTTTACATAATATGAAACTACAGGTTCATACCTTCAAAATAAGCCATCAATTGTAAAATTCTAGCCGATAGTTTTCAATCAATGTCCTATGAAACATTCTGGTAACATTTTTTTTTTTTTTTTTTTTTTTTGTCTTTTTCCCCCTCCATTTTCCTCCGATTTTCTCCCATCCCAATGTTAGTCGTATGCCAATTCCCAGTCCCTTCCTGGTCGCTGCGCTTTACCCCCCACAGTCAGATCATTTGGGAGAGTGGAGGCTACCACGTGCTTCCTCCGACACACGTCCAGCCAATCACCGCTTCTTTTCACCTGGCAGCGCGGATTCTCATTGAGAGGGCGTAGCGTGTGGGAGGACCACACTATCCCCCTCACGTCCAATCCGCGCTTAGCAGGCGCCCCGACCGAACTGTAGGAGTCGCTGTTTACAACGACCCGGACCCACCCCGCCAGCTTCTCCCACCCTCTGATACAGCCAATTGTATCAGTGCAGACGGCCAGCCAAGCTGGTGACAACCCCGGAGCTGTGAGCTGGATTCGAACAGGCGAACCAAGCTCACAGCTCCGGGGCTGGTGACGAACGCAATCTCCGCTCGACCACCTAACCGCCCCCATTCTGGTAACATTCTAACTAAATCCCAGTACAGAGCTTTGAAAGGAAGAATGTGAATTCAGCTATTTGATGAAAGGACTACACTCCCAGAATTCAATGTGATCAATGTCACTCTAGACCAATTCACACGTGGAACAAAGGCCCAGCGTCTAGTCTGTCGTTCCTTTGTTATTCCAATGACTATTCCAAGAGGACCCAAGAGGCCCAGGCTGTGTGTATCTAGTTTATATCACTATATAAAAAATAATAATTAAAACACAACTGGAATAGAATATCACACAATTTTATAAAAAAAAACATAGAGAATAATAATCAACAAGAAAACATCAACCCTGTATTGTACAATGAACAACCCTATATATCACTGGGGTGCAGAGTCATTGGAAATTTATTTGGAAATATATTGTGAATTACAATAATAATACATAGGTGCCTCATATGATATTTGGCAGAGAGCGACCGCGATGAATTTAGGCAAAATCTACATGTACAAATGTGTATTTTGAACGTTTCCTTTCAAAAGAAAAAAAAAGAAAAAAAGCTAACAATAAAATTATGCACATTTATAAATAAAAAAATTATAATAAATAGGTGTCTCCTGATGGTTGTATCTGCCTGTTCTGTATCACATTTAGCCTTTGTGATATGTGAAAAAGCAGTTCCTGTCTGGAATGAGACAGAGGGCCACACCACATGTGCTGGCTTTATCAGGGACATGACAGAGTCATACGCCAGTCCTATGCCTGATACAAACGTTGACTTCCCGGTGTAAAAAGAAAAGTCCAAAGTGTAGCCATTGCTACTGTCAGCCAAAACGAAAAGTTTGAAGCCCCACTTGGTTGGCTTGGCTTTCATGTACTGCGTCATACCAGTATGGGCCTTGGTTGCAACCATCCTCTCATCAATGGAAAGGTTTTGCCTGGGGTGCTTTGATACATTTACATTTAGTCATTTAGCTGACACTTTTATCCAAAGCGACTTACAAGTTCTGTACGACAAGTCAACAGGAAGGGTACAACTCTATCAGCTGAGTAACAATGTTCATAAAAGTGTTGCGTGCTACAGTGTAGGTTAGTTTATTAGGACAAGTGCATGACAGTAAGGTTAGTTAGGGTTAGATTTATTTTTTAAATATTTTTTTAATTTCAGATAATGGTTGAAGAAGTGCGTCTTTAGTCGACGGCGAAAGATTGGACAGGTTTCGGCTGTCCTAACTGGGGTGGGTAGTTCCTTCCACCATTGTGAGGCAAGGAAGGACTGAGAATAGGCGCCTTCTCTTTGATGACCCTCCCGGAGCTTGGATAGGAGTAGGTCTGAGGAGGCCAGAAGATGCAGAGCGTAGGGGTCTTGAGGGTGTGTAGTGTGACGGATACGTCGGTGCACCGCACCTGCACATGTTAACTTGTTCGCTCACCGTATTGTTTGTTTAGTTAGTTAATGTTTGTACACGTTTACATTCATGATGCACATACACAATTTCTATTTCACATGACACGACACATAGACTTGCGTACAGTGGCGGCTGGCCACTGGGGGCGCTCGGGCGCCGACCCCCCTGTTAAAAGAGAGAAGAACAAGAAATATTTTCTTTATTGTTTTTTGTTTTATAGCCCTATAAATAATATAAACATGTTTCAAATGAATAATATTTACTCATTTTAAGTATGTTTGTGTTTCCAATGCACAATATAACGTTAATATATAAAATAAAAATAATCGTTTTCCTGAACAGGAAGTGACTCACTGTTGCATAGCCGTATTTCTCCTAGCCGTATTTCTCTCGGCCGGGGCTAGACGCAATAGCGCTCTGAGTGCGCGTGCACGATGTGCACTGTTTCATCGCTGTATCCGTCGCAGCCAATAAGTGCGTAACGCGCTGTGCGTTGAAATATGATGTATTATGTTGGAAGCCGGGCGCGATTTGAAGCGGTCTAGGCAAGCAGCCTTAGCAGCGTCTATCATTTCCGTAGCCGCATTTCGCGGAGACGCTCTCTGATTGGCCGACGTCAGTTTTTTTTCCGTAGCCGCATTTCGCGGAGACGCTCTCTGATTGGCCGATGCCAGTTTCTGTTGTGTAACTTGTGTTGTTGTGAGATGCAGCTATTTGTCTTAGAGCGTGACGGCAAGTTCTTTCGACGGTTAAGCTTAGGCACTCTTTCAAAGTTGGTTAAGGTTAGAGTTTGTCTTAGAGCATGGCGATAGAACGCCAGGTAGTTTGCAGTCTGTTCGACGCGGAAATGGGCAAATAAATCATCACAGTACTTGTGTTGTGTGGTGCTAAGCTAACACTTGGCTAACAAGAAGCTATAATATGGCGGATGCAGTCTGGACAGTGATCTGGATATACATCAACAGTCTGGGACTGTGGGACAGTGGATTATACACTTTATCAAGCCCTCCTGCCCTGGACGTTTCGACTAAACAGTGAGTCTCTCTCTCGCTCTCTCTCTCTCTCCTGTGTCTCCGAGAAATGCGGCTACGGAAAGTATTGACGGTGCTGCCTTGCTGAGATGATAATAGCGCTTCAAAACGTGCTGCTGTGTTGTGAACTATAACATTAATTTCGCTGCTGCTGATGCATAATGTATGAATGAATAAATGGTGAGTTGTTTAAAATGACAACATATACATGTGTTAATTATTTTATTGGATTGATCCGAGAGACAGAGAGAGAGATTGCTCCAGAGCATTTATTAACGTTACATTTTCAACTCGACCTAACGCGAACCCCCGGCTGCGACCACCCAACAGTAGATAATACGGGCCGTGTAACTGAGGGGTACAATTCCCTGACTGTATTAATCAAGTACTGATATCATTAAATCACTACCGTCTATGTACTCCTGGCCAATACTGTACATAAGTATTTTAGATTAGAACACTCCAACAATAACACGGTTTTCCACACAAAATACTCGGTTAGAATATTTATTACATCAAAGGGAATATTGTTACATAATATACTTTGCTTAGATTGCGCTTATAAGGCAAATAGAATGTGCAGGCAAATCAAATGGTGAATATTAAGGATTATCTCTATGGTTATTCTGGGAAAGGGGTACTACCGGTTGTAAGCCAGCAGAGGGAGGCAAAGCTCTAGGCAAGTCAATGGTTCACGGGGGCGATGTCACCCCTGGAGCGGCGGGGAGAAGCAGCCTGGTCCCAGGATGCGCGCCGTGTAGGTGAGAGCCGTGGAGTCTCTGGTACGACAGAAACGGGCTTGAGTGATGGTCTCCACGGGCACGTGGATCCCACAGCAGTGGGGTAGACGGTTCTCTGCTTCCAGCGGCTTAGTGAAGAATGAAGAATAATAATCCTTGCCGGAGAAGTGGCACTGCGGGCGGGGTGTAAATCCCCCGTGGTGCTGCTGCTCCGGTGCAAATCCTCCGGTGCGGTAATGCACGGTTAAACTTGACGTTACTATACTATTAGCACGGGCAATAAGTGCTCTATGTCGACGCACAATTACTCACTCCACGTGGTCTTTGACTCGTAATGAAGGTTTACTAATAAAATAGAGAGCGATACGACAAACAGACGTATTTAGGATAACACGAGACTATATTGGGGCCATGCGAGCCCTGCTCTGCCCACGTTGCGTAGTGGGTGAGACGTTGCTTGGGTAACTGAACCAGACTGAACTGAAGGCGAACTGAGAAGGAACTGCAAGGGGGGTTCTGTATTCGCCGCGCTATATTTATATGTGCGGGGGGTAAACGATGGTGCCAGCCTGCTCACTGTCTCGTAGCCTTGGGCGAAAGCGTGCATGTTTGGGCAAGTCCTGGCGGTAGCTTTCAAGTCAGCTCGAGGGGGTAAGGCTTTACTCGGTACCTGGCGCCAGGGGATCGCTTCCAATAGGGGAACGAATATTATGGTCTGTCCTGTAGACTAAAGGGATATTCAGTGCATATTGTACAAGGAATATACAAGGGATATCAAACGATATACAAATATTATCCATGGGATCTCAGGCAATAAATATATATATTCGGTTTAATCTGACCCTTTGTAACAGGCCGCTACTGCTTGCGTACTGATATCATATCCATTCTTTATTATTTGACTTACATGTCGTTCATTGTTTGTTCCTCCAACTCTGCAGCCAGCCGTCCTCGCTCTGAGCAAACAGAGCAGCTGCGACTGGTCCACTCTAAATAGCCGGATGGGGGTGGTGGACCGAACCATGTCGTGGGAGATGTCGGGGGGGGTTTATTGTATTGTAATTTAGTTTCCTTATATGTATTTCCTTATTAATTAAGATTATTGGTTATTCAGTTTGGTAGTTGTGTTGTGTGTTGTGTGTTTATTGTTTATTAGATTAATCAGAATTGTAAGATATTATTTAGTAAAATACTGTAGCAAGCTTAGCTAAAGTATAGGCTAGGTTAGCGCCGGGAGCACCGCGTGGCTAGACACTAGGCCAACAAGAGCTAAAGCTAAGCCTACCACCAACGAAGAGGATGGAAAACAAGGGAATGGCCCTCATTCAATGGAAAAGAAGAGGACTATGAGCTCTGGGAAGAGCGCATGCTATGCTGCATGCACGGTGCGGGACTGAAGGAGACGTGGCAGCCCCCACGGGAGAACGGACGGCGAAAGAGCAAGCCCTGGACGACCAGCGTAACGCAGACGCGTACTGTGAGTTAGCGCCGCTGCTCGACGACACCAGCCTGGGGCTGATATTCCGCGACACTAAAGACCGAGGCAGAGAAAGCCTGGAGGTGTTGAGAGAGCATTACATCGGGCGAGGAAGACCCAGAGTCGTGGCCCTCTACATAGCACTAACGGCCCTGAGGAAGGGGCCCACAGAGACTGTGACCGAATACTGTACGTCAAAAGAGCGGAGCAGATCACGACACCATTGAGGAGTGCCGGAGAAGCACCAAGCGATGGGCTAATGATGGCGATGATGATGAGAGGACTACCGGAGCTGTACAAAATGGACATGGCGCTGGGACAGTTCAAGGATAAGTTAAGGAACTTCGAGGCCTCAGAAGATACCCACCCAGCCGCCGCGGAGGCGGGAGAGAGGGTGCTAGAGCGACGCCAAGGGAGAGGACCAGGACCACGACGGAACTGGCGTGTTGGCGATGCGGAGAGAAAGGCCATCGGAGAAGCGACTGCACAAAGACTGTCTGGTGTAGCTTCTGCAAATCCACGGGGCACACAGACAGAGCGTGCATGAAGAAACACGACCAGAGCGCGCGATACGCGCATGGGCAAGATGACGGCCATGGACGAGACGGCGGCCATGGACAAGACAGAGGCCACGGACAAAATGTCGGCTACGGACAAGAAGACGGCTGTGGACAGGATGACGACAGCGGACATGATGGCGGCGACGGTCGACGTGAGACGGATCGAGACGACGTCCGGAGAATAACGGGACAAGAAGACTGCGCTTTCGGGGCGCGGATGGCGTGCACCGCCGGACCGGCCCAGCTGCAGCGAGCCCAGAGAAGGGGACTGATCGTGGACACAGGTGCGTCGTCCCATGTCATCAACGACAGGAGTCGGTTCAAGAACTTTGACAACACTTTCCACCCGGAGAGGCACAGCATGGAGCTGGCAGACGGGAGACGCACCTACAGATTGGCGCAAGAGAGAGGAGAGGCACAGGTATGCCTCACGGACAGTAAGGGGCGCCGGCGTACGGTGACGTTAAAGAACGCTCTCTACGTACCATCGTTCCCACAAGGACTATTCTCTGTAATAGCTGCTACTGCAAGCGGTGCCAAGGTATTCTTCGATAAAGGTAAACATTTTCTTGTAGAACCTGACGGTACACGGTTTGACATAGAGATGTACCAGAGAATATATTATCTGCAAACGGAGTGTAATGACAACGACAAGTGTAATGATAATAATGATATGTGTAGCGTGACGGCCAGTCACGATATTCAGACATGGCACAAGCTTATGGATCATTGTAATTACGAGGATTTACTGAAACTGCAAGTAGTGTCAGAAGGCATGCACATTGAAGGAGAAAAGCGTAGACCTGACAAAAAGTGTGCAGAGTGCAAAACGGGGAAGTTTACTCAACCGAGATACAGAAATCCCACAGACAGAGTAAGGGTACCACTTGCATTAGTTGACACGGACCTAGCCGGCCCGGTAAGCAACGAGTCCATAGGAGGCTTTGGATATGTACAGTCTTTTACAGATGTGTGCACAGGGGCAGTGTTTGTTTACTTTCTCAAAGCAAAGAGTGACACACTCCAGGCCACGGAGAAATTCCTGGCAGACGTAGCCCCTTATGGTAACGTAGGATGCTTGAGGTCCGACAACGAAACCGAGTTCACAAACAGAGAGTTGCAATCACTGTTGAGAAGGTTTAAGAGACACGAGACGTCACGTCCATATCCCCCACACCAGAACGGGGTGGCAGAGAGGGAATGGCATAACCTTTTCGAAATGGCTAGGAGTAAGCTAGCAGATAGTAACTTACCTAAGACCCTATGGCATTATGCGGTGCAAGAGGCCGCTTACACCAGAAACAGGTGCTTTGATGAGCACTCGGGCACCACCCCGTATACAGCACTGACAGGAAAGAAGTGTAATCTAGCCAGAATGCACCGATTTGGATCAGTGTGTTATGCGTACCTGCAGGACAGGGGAAAGCCCAAGTCCAGAGGGGTAAAAGGATTTTTCGTAGGACACGACAAGGGAAGCCCCGCTTTCCTAGTTTATCATCCCGGTAACGGGAGAGTGCAGAAACACTAGTCGAGTTTGTCACGAAGGCAACATGTGAGAGCGAGACACAGACAGAGGAGCCAGAGCTGGACTCCAGAGTAAGGTGTGTAGAAACAGAGACACATCAACCCAGTGTACTTAGTATGGTCGTGCAGGCAGACAGTCAGCAACCCCCAGAGGGCGATGACGAGGAGCACCCGAGGGTGACGTCAAGTGCCCCAAGCAGTGGGAGGTATCCCTCAAGGGAACACAAACCCCCAAAGTATCTGACAAACTATGCCCGGAAAGGGAGTGATGAGGAGGACAGTACACCTACCCCCGTTGATTACTACTACAGGGTAGTCAGTGGGGTAACCCTGACCTTTAAAGAGGTCACATTGTCCCCCGAAGAGGGCCGACAGACAGTGGGAGGGAAATGGGTGCATTCAATCCAGGAGGGTATTGAAGGCCACGACAAATACAAAGTGTGGTTCGTAGCAAATTGCTTAAATGCTGAAGGAGGGTACTCCATGTTTAAATAATGAAGGAGGGTGGCTACACTGCTTAAAGGCAGGAGGAGGATACTCTAGGTTTAAATATGGGAGGAGTAGAATCCAGGTTTAAATACCTGATTAGAGTCCTTGTCTAAATACTGAAATGGATCCTATGTTTAATCCCAGGTTTAAGTACAGAGGTGGGTGATTGTTTAATTCCAAGTTTAATTACAGAGGTGGATGACTTACCATGTTCTCAATGATGTAACTATGTGGGAAAGACCCTGAAACTTTTAGACATGTAAGAATGTAGATCAAGGGAAACACCATGTGATCAAAGACTATCAGTAGGATGCTCAGAAACAGAAAAATTTACAGAGATGCTGTGGGTAGCCTCATTTATTTAACAATGTGTACCCGCCCTGACCAATGGTTTGTAGAGAGTGGATTGTCACAGCATTTGGCTGATCCCATAGAGGAGCATTTGGATTACAGCCAAACATGTTTTTTTTGTTATCTTAACCCATTCTCTGCCACCACTTTGATCATCCTAAATCATCCTCTGCCAGTGCTATTTGTCTATGGAGATGTTCACCTTCTTTGCAGGGCTATAACTTTTTCAATTGTATTGCTAAATTGACATTACTATGGCCCATTCAACATCAATTATCTATCGTTCAGGATGTAGGAACGTTTTACTTTTTCATTCACACATTCATACAAAAATACCGTCTAGAGTATAAATATGTTTTTATCGTTTTCTGCAGTATTTCATAGAACGTGAGATATAGGCATAAATGCATATATTAGATTATCAAATGCAGTTTGATACCGATCAACGTTATATAAAAAATTTCAACTGTACATGGTCCTAAACGTCATGACTGTTCATCTGCGGGTGAAGGGAGGGGGGGGGGGGGTCGTTTATAATTCAATGACCGACGTTAAATGATTTATGTAGTATGGGTGATATATTGATCAGAGCAGTTTGTATCGAAAATGATAAAGAACGCTGAAACTCACCCCAGTCTCCTCGTAGCGTTGGGCGATGAGAGTGGAGCAAACAGATCCCAATTATGGGATGTTGATCGATGCGATCCATTTCCGGTTTGTATATTACTAATACACGTCCAAATCATGTTGATTATTGAGTTATGGCAAAGATCCATATCGACGGTGTCTGTATTGAGCCCCGGGACGATAAGCGAGTGGCCGGACGAAAATAAGGGACGGACCGAGCTACAATGGCCACTTCTGGTTTGGCAACTCGCCGATCTGCCACCAGGTGGCGGTATTGAAGCGTTCCAGAGTTGTGATGGCTCAGACAGCATCAGCCAAGACTCCGTGGGTGAAATATGAATACCATGACGAAAATATGAAATATTGATCTCAAAAACGCCTTACGGAGTTATTGGCAGACAACGCATGGCAGAGAAACCCGCCTTAACACGTGATTGGCGGAGAATGGGTTAAAGGTACAGGATATTGTGTGAGTTTGAATACAGACAGCTCACTGGTTTCGTGGGAAAACAAAGAAGCAGCCCACAATGGTACTATCAACTAGTGAAGCCGAATATACGGCTCTAGCTATGACCATACATGAGTGTATTTATCCAGAACAACTGTTAGAAGTGATGGAGATAAGATTACGAGTATATAGGTTAATATGTAATAGGTAATTGGAATGTACTCTCTATACCAGATACTGTAAGGTGGTTTTTGAACATGAGGGGCATTTTGTTAACATCAGTTAAAAATTATGGACACTGTTTATATAGGAGGGCTGTTGTTTATGAGGGCAACCAGGGAACCATTGTGATCGCTAGGAACCCAGTGTGTCAACATAGATGTAAACATGCCAATATAGAAAATATCATCTCATCAGATCTGTCATCAGAGAAGAAAGGATGACACCGGTTTACTGTCCAACGGACGACAGAGTAGCAGACACTATGAGGAAACCTGTTCCAAATTAAAATTGAAGGGATTTGCAAGGGTCATGTTTAATGTGAAGAAATTGACTGTCATACCCTGTTGATGTTTTTGGATTATATTATTTCATTTGTAAAATGTTTTTCCAAGAAGTTATCCAATATGCTAAACCCTAAGTGGGAGTATTGAAGGCAGAGGTTCTGTGTAGGATTGTTAGTAACTGTCTAACTGCATATAACTGTTTACACTAGTAACTGTCTAACTGCATATATAACTGTTTCCACTAGAGAACGCTCTAGGCGGAGACTCTCAGGAACACCACCAGGTGGCGAGTATAAATAGAGGTGTCTCCTCCCACTTCTTTCTCTTTCCCCCAGTCTCTCAGTGAGAGAAGACCTGTAGTGTTACTGCTCTGCCATGTGAATAATAAACCACGCCAGTTAAGGCTCAAGATAGAAACCATGCCTCTTGACCACATTATTGTCGCCCTATAGCCGAATTCTGTTAACAAGGCTCCACAACAGTGGGCAGGGACTGCTGCCAGACATGAATGAATGGGGGTCATCCCTATGTTCTCCGGGTCATATGTTCCCCGCTTTTTTTTAAAAGAAAGGGTCCTATGTTCCCCGCTGAAATAAAGGTCCTATGTTCTCCGGGTCCTATGTTCCCCGGTAGCGATAAAGGCTCGCCAAATGCTGAAATAAAGGTCCTATGTTCCCCAGGTCCTATGTTCCCCGGTAGCGATAAAGGCTTGCCACCCCAGCGCACGTACCGGCAGTGATCTACAGCAGTGGTTTTCAACCAGTGGTAAAATACCATAAAAGATAGCCACTTATACTATTTTGAGAAGATAATTCATCTGTATCGCAACGGAGTCACAGATCTGGTCGGGGCAGGTAGCATTATGTCAGGAAAAATTTAAATGAAATAAACAAATGTGAATTAAAGAATTTAAAACGAAGTTTAGCCTATTAAATCGTTTTATAAGCTTATAGCCTTTTTCGTGCTTATTTGAGAAGGGTCCAGCTGCACAGCCGGAGAGCAACGCTCTCAGGGCCGAGATAGCCACTTATACTATTTTGAGAGAGACAGCAGAGAGACAGACAGCATTAAAACTCGGGTTTTAATCGTTATTTCTTTTATTAGCTATATCCATTCATTTTTCATCCATCCAGCCTGATGTTATCATTGGGAATGGGTCTGAGCTCGCAAAAGGGCAAATACCGCCGTCTACGCCTTCCAGCCGGTATTGCACTCCATTAGAAATGGTGTAGTTTATTTTCTGGGCCGACCTGAGCCGTGCGGGCGGGGTTTAAATACTCCGGCAGGACTAGCGTTTACAACGTTACAACGCTGCCCCCCCCCCCCCCCCCCCCCCCCCCCCCCTTCATATGCAATGCCGGGCAACGTGGGACGGACCTCCACGAGCAGTATTTGGAATGGCGATCAGATAATTGGATTATTTCTTTTGCATTACATCAGAGACCAGGTAAGGACTCTACATATCCAATCTTGCGTTGATCTGATATTTCTTTCTAACGCGATCGACGCTATCTGTGTGGACTCTGTGTGCTGTTTACTGTTGGGTGCAGGAGATGGGGGGGTGGGGGGGGGGCGGGGGGGGCGCCGCGCTACGAGGGCCATTTCATGTATGCACGAGGAGACATAATAATGATAATCTAGCGTTGATTTCAGGAAGATTCGATAATCAGGCGAAAAATGACAACGTGATAAGTGTATTCCACTAAAACGCTATTATTGCGTCTTTTCCTGGGATTACTAAGAATGACCAAAACTATACTCATATTCAAAACGATATAAAACAGAAATGTACGGATGAAAAAACAATCTGTTTTGTGCATGTTGACTGGAAGCAACTCACTGACAATCGACGGGTGTATTAGACCCATAGCTATAATATAAGATATATTTTAAGCACTCGCAAATGTCGCAGTCTCCCCATTGATTAAAGCGATGGCGCTCTAGCACCCCCTGGTGCCCCCGACCGCTGGCGCTGATTGAGTTAACAACAAACTAAGCATTTAGCATTGTTTGTTTGTATCTTCCGCCATTCTTCTTCTTCGTGTGTTTGTTCATTGCACGGGTTTTGCGCATGCTCCATTCTTCTTCTCTGTTTTTATTGTAGTTTGTGGCAGCGTTACAGCATTTTCAGTGGTTTTGTTTGGACGCACATATTTCTTGAGACGATTTTGTGTTTACGGAAAACTTCTTTTTAAATGAAAACGAAAAAGATCGGTTCCGTCTCCATGTGGATGTGGCCTAATTGTGACACATTTTAGGAAAATGTAAACTCTTCAGAATTACAGCCTAAAAGTCACTTTCAGCGAGATTTCAACACTGGTCTACTGCAGGGGTGGCCAACCAGTCAGAGACTAACTTGTTGTCTTGTTTACATCATGAAAATATAGATGAATATAATTGCTAAACTTGTACTCACATGGACTCGATGGTAGGTCGGCCAAAGGTGGTGTGTTCTCCACCTCCGTTGTTGTTGTTGTTGGTGGTTCTGAACTGAACAACGGAGGGGTCACTGGACGGTTTGCTGCTGAGAATGTTGTCCAATGCCTCGTACCACGGAAATTTGTCCTTCTCATCAGACGAGCTGCCGGATTTACGCACCACATCTCGTACTTTTAAATATTGCAGCCTCAACTTCTTTTCTTTGGCTCGACACTGCTCGACCGATCTGTTGAATCCGTGCACAGCCAGATGATCGGCAAATTTTCCATAAATGTCCGCATTTTTATGTCCAGCTGTTGCTGAATGCTCTCATCAGCCCAAAACGCCAGCAAGCATTCAATTTCGGCAGCTGACCACAGTGATCCCTTTGCTTGTCATGTTTGCTAAATCGATGTTGCTTGGTCGAATAGTTATGACGTTATGTCAGCAGCAGGCGCCACACCCGTGTTTAGGTACAAGCTCGCAAAACCACGCCCCCCGTTCTCCCGGGGCCGAATCCGAGACCACCTAAACCAACTGATCCCGTTCAGCGGGGGGTGAAACGAATCAGCGCCGTTTCGCAACCCAAAAGGGGTGAGTGAGAACACTCCCCCCCGTGCTCCAGGACGGTGATTCGATCCCAAAGGCTGAGTGAGAAAGGGCCCTAAGAGCCACAAAAATGACTGTGGTACCACAAAGAGCCACACGATATACCAGCGTTTCTCAACCTTTTTTTTCAGTCACGGCACCCTTCATGTGTTTATAGGTCTCACCCTCTGGCCTCTGAAGTTGCTAATGTCTTTTTTATTTGGGCCTCACAGGGTTAAAAGTACCCTGTGAGACCCACGGTTGCAAAATTACAAAATCACTTTTAGCCATTTAAAAAAATTATGTTTATTTAAATTTTTTTAAAGGGGAACTATTTTACTATTTCTTTCACTATTTGGGCACTTTTACACAATTCCAGTGAGTCTACCTAGGTTAAAAAAAAAATGCATTGTTTTGTATTTCTAATCAAGTACTCAAAAACCGCATTTTTCTACTTCAAGATCTTAAGCCGTTTTGAGGCTGGGCTCCAACCATTGTGTGGCCTGGTGCCAACTGCCATATTATTATGCAGCTGAGAAATCTCTGACATCACAGATATGCACATTTTCAGATGACTCAGTTCAGTGAGGGTGAATATTGTGAGAGGAGAATTGGAAGAATGCGCCAATATGAGAATTAGAGACATAGATCCTATTAATATAAGTCCACATAGCTAAGAAACAATGGTAAACACTGAAAAAGGCCATTTATAAGATAGTTCCCCTTTAAGCACATGTATAGTCAATTGGTCCTGTTGTTCAGCCTCACAATGCTATTTGATAGTAAATGTGTTTATATGTCCCACCCTCTGGCCTCTGAAGTTGCTAATGTCTTTTTAATTTGGGCCTCACAGGGTTAACCTCTTAAGCCCGAGATATACAGTAAAAGTGTATATTTTCAGCATTACGTTTGTTTACCAATTATTTTAACTGTTATTAGTGAAATATAAGATTATAGAAATCTCAGGGCATTGAGTCGGAAACCGGCGCATATTGACAGGAGGAAGTGGCACATCCAAAAGTGAGTGTAGTCTTTTGAAGGAAGAGACTCAGGGCTTTCAAATTTCGAAAAACTACCCTACCCAGCTCACACCAGCCCCTGTCAATCATCTGACTTCTGGATTTACTTTTTTATTTCTCTTATTTTTTGGGATTATCTCCCACAAACCTGAACGTTATTGCCATAAAACAGAACGCAGTTAGTTTCTCTACCTTTCTGTGAACGTCTTGCAAAAAACGGTGTTGCAATATGATGAAAAATGGTGGAGAAATTTACATTATAAAAAAGATGGCAGAATTCAGTACTGTATCTACAAAACCTTCTGTTTAATCATCTTCCCTTTATTCATTTGCTTAGATTTTTCAGGTCTGGTCAATTTTAGCATGGTGTTATTCACAGTCAAAGATAAATATTTTTTTAAATAGAATTGATATTCTCCTTTGGTTCATTACAATTTACTCAAGCCTAGTAACAGACACACTATTTCTGACACTGATCCATATAATCCCTAGATTCAGATACCAAGAACATGCAAATGGACCATTAAAAAAAAAAATTTATTTTTATTCTACGTCCTTACGGAATGAGTGACATAAAAAAAAAAAGATAAAAAAAAAAATAAAATTATATGGATGGAAGAGCCGCACATTGACGGGCAAAGAGCCGCATGCGGCTCGCGAGCCGCGGGTTGGCCACCCCTGGTCTACTGTATCACCAGGATCTTTCGCCTACTGTAGCTGCAGGGAATTAGGGAACTACAACTACTGTAACAACTAAATCAATCTTTGGCTACGATATAGCACCAAAAAAGGATCTGATTTTCTGGGACAATGAGAGGCGGTGACATAATCTTTTTATCATTTCACGCTTAATTTGTGAAAATCCACCGAACGTTGTGTTTCTGCTGACTTCTTGTTTTTGCCATCCATTATAATATACGAGTAGCCTATTAAAAAAAAACAAAAAAAACATACAGTAACTTTTAGCAAACTATCATTTGTGGCTACTGATTAATAATTTATAGACGTATAAAGAAATATATTCATTTGGCGAGAGCAGATGTAAATACAAAGAAAAGGAGACCAAAGCGGGCCAAGGATAAAAGGTACCATCCATCAAAATTCACTCCAAGAGCCGCCCTTGAAAATCTAAAAACGATTGGATGAATTTTGTTCATAAATAAATTACAGAGTTCAACGTTTTTTAGTTTTTAAAGGGATGACTTTGCAGAAATCTTTCACAGACCATGACGTTATTTTAACATAATCTCTTCAGTTATATCTTTCTGCAAAATGCTCTGCTTTTCTATCTTATGCATGGCATATACTACGTATGTATATATATATATATGGGCGGCATTGTTGCCTCACAGCAAGACGGTCCCCAGGAGGGGAGACATACATGCTAGGTGTCCTGCTGTCGCCCTTGACCGAGGTACCGGCGTTACAACTGGAGTTGGTCCCCAGGCGCTGCACTATGTGTGACTGCTCCTAAAAAGTTTTCGATGGATCAAATGCCGAATTTCCCCAGGGGGATTAAGAAAGGTACAACTTAACTTAACTTATATATGATTATACTTTTGTAAAATGTCTGATTCATAAAAGTTCAAGGTTTCACAGATATTTTTCTTATTTTTTTCCCACGAAACCACTAGATGGTGACGGTCACCACTTTCCCTCCATATACAGTATAGATTGCAGACACATACACACACACACACAACACACGCACACACAAACACACAACTTAGCAAGCTGAACATCTCTCCTCCCATCATGGTTCAGTTCTGCACCACATCCATTACTGTCTCGACCTCCACCCACTCCAAGACAAGGCTGGTTCCCCTCAGCCTCCTCTCGCTCCAAGACAAGGCTGGTTCTCCTCAGCCTCCTCTCGCTCCAAGACAAGGCTGGTTCCCCTCGGCCTCCTCTCGCTCCAAGACAAGGCTGCAGTGATAGATCTGCTCGGAGGAAAATATCTCTATCATGGAGCTCCACACCCAAAAGGGCCAAGACCAGGGCTGGCAAGTACTGGACCCATCATGGCTACCACCTCCATAAACTGGTCATGGATGTAAAGGTGAGACTATTTTGGTGCCATTGAGCATATTGTCATTTGGATGAGGTGAGACATCAAGGGACACCTTTGGATATTTGTCCTTCGGATGAGACACTAAACCAAGGTCCTGACTGAATTCGGTTGTTAAAGAACCCAGAGTAAGAGTAAGGGTTTCCCCGACGTTCCTGGCCAAATTCCCAATCAGGTCTCTGACATCAAGGCCACCTAATCATCCCTTCCCCTTAATTGGTTGATATCAGTCCCTGTCTACTCAGCCATTCAACTATTGTGTAGTGTGATGTGTGCCGGGTGCCAGTGTATGGCAGCCATTGAGCCTGCGTAGCCCAAGGTTTGGTGCTACCAGTGGTGGTGAAGGAGGCAATTTCCCTAACCCTACGTTGTAAAGTGCTTTAACACGTTGGTTGCCAAAAATGGAAGATTCTCGTTTCTGTGCCCCAACGGTTCAGTGCCATAAACGAAGATTCTCGTTTCTGGGTCGTTTTTCCTTTTTTTTCGATTTTAATACCCGATTCATTCTCAGGGTGCTGTGTGTTGGCTGAAAAATGCATAGTGGGAATCCAAAGATGCAGTACCGGCCGCATCCTACCAGGCGGCGGTATCGAGCTATATTTCTAACATTGTATCCTCAGCTGTGGAATGACTCCAGGGCCCTCATGCATCAACGTGTTCTACGCACAGATCTGTGCGTAACCCGTGCGTACGATCATTTCTAAGCAAAGAGTGGGATTCATCAACTTCAACTTGAACTTGACTTCGTGCTTACATCTACGCACATTTCGGACCTGGCGTACCTCGCGCCCAGTGGTAGAATATATTATTACAACAAGGAAATGAGCTTCTGTGCATAATAACACTGGATGTTCTATGAACCGTAGTTCATTATAGTTCATTGTAAAATAGCAACAGTAGTGTAATTATGGTCAAAACCCTATAAATAGCATTTGGAATAATAGATCTTTCTCTCAGAATGAATGCAGCATGTCATATATGTTACGATGAATTGAAAATGGGGGACCCTGATGTAAACAAGACGAAAGTCTTTCTCTGGTCTGCATCCCCTTAACAATTGTATGTATTGAGCTGTACTGTACTGTACCCATTCTGCAATCTGTTAATAAAGTTCTCATTCATTCATTCATTCATGGTTTATATAGCGTTATCGGAATATACGGGGTGTAGGCTACTGACTGACTGCGCTCCGCGTAGCTTGATTGATTGATTGATTGAAAAGTTTATTAACAGATTGCAGAATGGGTACAGTACAGTACAGCTCAGTACATACAATTGTTAATTGGGGATGCAGACCAACTTTCGTCCTGTTTACATCAGGGTCCCCCATTTTCAATTCATCATAAATCATAAAGCTCAACTCGTTATTATTTTGCGCACAGACCGCCGAAACACGGGAACGTTTTGATTATATTTAAAAGGCTTTACGTTAAACGAAACAAGTGGAATTTCGAAGCTGTAAGCAGAATAAGTCATATGAATATAGTGTTCTTCCCCCTTTTTACTGTACAAGAAAGAATAGAAAACGCATTGCAATGACACCATGCAGATAGTGGACAGACTATATGATGGAATTCAAGTTCATGTATTGAAAGGCAGGATACATCATACATGCAGTGAGATTCATTGTTCTTGTATATGCTCTCGTATTATATTGTTTATATAGGCTACCCAATACTGACATCAAAATAGATTGTAGTAGTATGCCTCTAGAAATCATGCAGCAGGTAGAAAATTGACGGGAGATCCATCGCGATTTGGAATAGAATTGAGGAGAACTTTAATCCGTGGGTATTAATCAAACAACACGGGAAAAGGCAGTCATATTCCAGCGCGGTCTTTATTAGCCGACAACAAAATAGATGCCTCTAAAAATCATATAGCCAATCGAACACAACTAATAAAGGCATTCATATTGTACAGCACGGTTATAATGACACACAACACAACCAACGCCAAACAGTGGTCAACGAACGGTCTTTATTAGTATTTTGAGCTGTCCAGGCAGAATTGCAGCAATGGTCTTAGGGAGCCGTTGATATCTGACATCACCGTTTACAAATCCGCCTTTTATTTATCCACCTCCGTTACGAGGACCTCCACCTCGGTGTCTGTGTAGTTTCTCTTTTTCGTTCGCTTTGCCATCCTCCAACATTCCACGCACAGGGATTCCCTCATGGTATTTGAAGGGGAGGGCCTGACCATATTTGGTTGGTCGGGGCGGTTTTGGTATGCAAATACGTGAAAGCGTGCACGAGCTGCGGCGCAGGGCCAAGGTGGGATTCATCATGACAGGTGTGCGTAGAGCCTGCTTACGCACGTGTGATGAATGCCGACTTCCCTGTGCGTGCGCTAGTTCTAAATTCCGTGCTTACGTGTGGAAGTAGGTCAAGGTCAAAGTCCACGTTGATGAATGAGGGCCCAGGTCTCAGATTTCATTTCTTGTTCTCGGCGAAGCACACAATTCAGCCGGTTACATCGAAGCCCGTCAATTATGCTTGATCCGTATGTTATGGTCGTTTATAACGTTGATCAAATGGGGATTGGATCTACCAGATGGCGATCAAGAAATTGGAATATTCTTTTTGGATTACTTTCGGCCGAAGGTAAGAGCGGTTTGACGTCAATTCTAGCCTGATCCTGCAATGCCTTCTTAGCGATCGGGCTGGTAACCGTGTCTAGTGTTCAATGCAAATGCTGTTACAGACGCTCGAATAATCAGAAACGACCCCCCCCCCTTTCATGCGTTCATGACTGGAAGAAACCCAGTGTCAAATTACTATAGTACTGTATCCATAGCTATAATATAGAATATGGTTATAGCTCTACAAACAAGGTGACTGTTTACATGGGGTTAATAGGTGGCATGAGGGGTTAATGATGAGTAAGAGGCGTGGCACTGGATGTGTTAAAACTGAACCCAGTGCTTTAAAACTGAACCCAGTAAAGCTTCTGAAAGGCTTTTTTTTTTTTTTTTTTTCAAAATAATCAATCCATGTTCACAATGCCAGTGACTCACAACTGCCTCATTCTGTCAAGTGTGTTGCATCGTCTGAAGCCCCCAGTGAGTTTGAAGCTTCACCTCTGCCACCACTCTCAGCAGCTGTCAGGAACCCTGGCTGTAGTCAGACTGGGTGATTAATCAAATCTTATTTTCAATTACCATTTTGGCGATTATGAAAAAATTCTCTTTTTCGTATTGTCTCACTCTCGTTTTGTCTTCTATCCAGCACTGCCCCTTTATAGCAGTGTGGTGTAAACACTCAAATGCAACACACAGAAGATATAGTGTGTGTGTGTGTGTGTGTGTGTGTGTGTGTGTGTGTGTGTGTGTGTGTGTGTGTGTGTGTGTGTGTGTGTGTGTGTGTGTGTGTGTGTGTGTGTGTGTGTGTGTGTGTGTGTGTGTGTGTGTGTGCGTGTGCGTGTGTGTGTGTTCATTATTCCGTCCCTGTGGTGACTTTGACCTGACTGCACACCATACCCATGGGGACTCTGAGGTCCCCATGGACAAACCACCACCAGTGAATAGAAAATGCCCCATGCAGTTCTCCCCCACCAGGGGCATTTTCCTGACACAAAGAAACGTGTGTGTGAGAGAGAGAGAGAGAATTATAACAACAACACTAATAATAATAATTCATAGTATTGCAGTTTAATTATATTTAAAGCTTGAGGAAATCCACTGTTAAACTTCTTTAAAGTTCAATGCACAATGTTTCCAAAGTCATTGAGTAATTGTGTTAAATAACCGTGATCTCAATTGTGGCCCCAGTGCCTCTGTCAGCCCACAACACAGGCCACTAGGGAGGATAATTGAGGGCAAGTATCTCCCTAATTACGTGCTCACAAACTGGGGAAGTGTATATGATTAATAACAATAATTGAGCAGCATAGGGCCATAGGCAACGAGAAGCCTCAATGCAGTAGTAGTAATGTATGGCCAATACATGCACTTCAAATAGCAAAGAACTCTGGGATCAAAATATCCCCAAATTATCTATGACTCATCACACATGCGTTGTCTCAACAGGACATGTGGTTTAATTACCCTGAAACCCCATGCTGCTCTGACTCCCAGCACCCAGTGAGAAGGACGCCAGAGAGGTTTATAGATGTACTGTTTAAATACTGCCTGGCCGTACAACAAGCAGCAGCTCAGACACGACTTGGATCAGCAAGAGAGGTTCCAACACAGTGGGGAGGCTGTTTGCATTAAAAACAACCCTTTGTATATGATTACGGATACAGCTCTGTGTCTTGTTTGTTTAGTGAGTGACTGCTGTGAAGGCAAGATGGTATCGTTAGAAGTAAAGGAGCAGAGGGGCACCCAGAGCAGTGGGATATCGTGGTGTTGAAAGAGGAGCTAAGAGGAACATGCTGTACAGTCGGGTCCATAGATATTATCAAGACAACTTTGAGTTTGGCTCTGTACACCACCACGGTGGATTTTAAATTAAACAATCAATATGTGCTTTAAGTGCAGATTTGTAGCTTTAATTTTAGGGTATTTACATGCAAATCAGGTGAACGGTGTTACACGGCTCACCCTACACCTGGTAGACAGGTCAACCTACACCTGGTAGACAGGTCAACCTACACCTGGTAGACAGGTCAACCTACACCTGGTAGACAGCTCAACCTACACCTGGTAGACAGCTGGTAGACAGTTCAACCTACACCTGGTAGACAGTTCAACCTACACCTGGTAGACAGGTCAACCTACACCTGGTAGACAGTTCAACCTACACCTGGTAGACAGGTCAACCTACACCTGGTAGACAGCTCAACCTACACCTGGTAGACAGCTCAACCTACACCTGGTAGACAGCTCACCCTACACCTGGTAGACAGTTCAACCTACACCTGGTAGACAGTTCAACCTACACCTGGTAGACAGTTCAACCTACACCTGGTAGACAGGTCAACCTACACCTGGTAGACAGCTCAACCTACACCTGGTAGACAGCTCAACCTACACCTGGTAGACAGCTCACCCTACACCTGGTAGACAGTTCAACCTACACCTGGTAGACAGTTCAACCTACACCTGGTAGACAGGTCAACCTACACCTGGTAGACACCTGGTAGACAGCTCAACCTACACCTGGTAGACAGTTCAACATACACCTGGTAGACAACTCAACCTACACCTGGTAGACAGCTCAACCTACACCTGGTAGACAGTTCAACCTACACCTGGTAGACAGTTCAACCTACACCTGGTAGACAGTTCAACCTACACCTGGTAGACAGTTCAACCTACACCTGGTAGACAGTTCAACCTACACCTGGTAGACAGTTCAACCTACACATGGTAGACAGTTCAACCTACACCTGGTAGACAGCTCAACCTACACCTGGTAGACAGTTCAACCTACACATGGTAGACAGTTCAACCTACACCTGGTAGACAGGACAACCTACACCTGGTAGACAGGTCAACCTACACCTGGTAGACAGGACAACCTACACCTGGTAGACAGGACAACCTACACCTGGTAGACAGCTCAACCTACACCTGGTAGACAGCTGGTAGACAGTTCAACCTACACCTGGTAGACAGGTCAACCTACACCTGGTAGACAGTTCAACCTACACCTGGTAGACAGTTCAACCTACACATGGTAGACAGTTCAACCTACACCTGGTAGACAGTTCAACCTACACCTGGTAGACAGCTCAACCTACACCTGGTAGACACCTGGTAGATAGGTCAACCTACACCTGGTAGACAGTTCAACCTACACCTGGTAGACAGTTCAACATACACCTGGTAGACAGGTCAACCTACACCTGGTAGACAGGTCAACCTACACCTGGTAGACAGTTCAACCTACACCTGGTAGACAGGACAACCTACACCTGGTAGACAGTTCAACCTACACATGGTAGACAGTTCAACCTACACCTGGTAGACAGGTCAACCTACACCTGGTAGACAGCTCAACCTACACCTGGTAGACAGCTCAACCTACACCTGGTAGACGGCTGAACCTACACCTGGTAGACAGCTCAACCTACACCTGGTAGACAGGTCAACCTACACCTGGTAGACAGGTCAACCTACACCTGGTAGACAGCTCAACCTACACCTGGTAGACAGGTCAACCTACACCTGGTAGACAGCTCAACCTACACCTGGTAGACAGTTCAACCTACACCTGGTAGACGGCTGAACCTACACCTGGTAGACAGCTCAACCTACACCTGGTAGACAGCTCAACCTACACCTGGTAGACGGCTCAACCACACTACCAGTTTGTAAGTAAGACAATTTAATTAGGTTTTAATAACCACCATATAGGAAACAGGGTCGACTAATTGTGTTTGTTTTCACTTTATTTACATTTGTATTTATGGCTGATTGGTTCATTTAAACCCTTGCATTTCTTCCACTTCATATATTGTGTTGTTTTGCTGTTTCTTTCATTTGATTATTTTAAGTGTTTTTTGTATTATATCCCCTTGTCCTATGATTTCAAATGTTTAAGTCGTGGTGAGGATTTAACATGAAGCCCCGACGAGTTTCTCACCACACCTGCACATCCACTTGATAAACACTGTATTGTATGTATTTGTAATGTGTGAATAAAAATCCAAAAACCTTTTTCTGCCGCAGCCTCGTCCCTCCTCTCCATCAGCAGGTAGCGAGGGCTCTCGGGGAGGAAGGGCAGCACGCACAGCTGCAGCAGTGCGGGCAACGCCAGGAACGCAAACAGGAAGTTCCATCTAGACTCCTGCAGTTACAACAAACGTGAACAAATCAATTCAATGAAATATAAGAATGCACTTTAATAGAGTGCAGACCTCAGCCAAGGCTTAGGAATCTCCTCCTTTGCCGTTACCTTCACACTAAACATTTGACTGCATCAATGACTGAATAAGAGTTGCCTATTATTACCAGTGGCAATAGACCAGGGTAAGTAAATCCATGTTTTCTGTATGGCAGCCCAAGGCCATAGGATGCTATATTGCACAAAGGCAACGAGAAGCCACAATGCAGCAGTTCACCTGAGGCTCCACATCTATAATGTATGACCATACATGCACTTCAAATAGCAAAGAACCCTGAGATCAAAATCTCCCCAAATGCTCCGTGATCAAACTGTCTTGATAAATCTGACTCATCACACATGCGTCGTCTCAACGGGACATGTGGTTTAATTACCCTGCAACCCCATGCTGCTCTGACTCCCAGCACCCAGTGAGAAAGACGCCCAGAGAGGTTTATAGATGTACTGTTTATACTGCCTGGCCGTACAACACAGCTACACAGCAAGTTTCATAGGAATCAGGTGAACTCCAGGAGGAGGAGGAGGAGGAGGAGGAGGAGGAGGAGGAGGAGGAGGAGGAGGAGGAGGAGGAGGAGGAGGAGAAGGGAAAGATGGGATGTTCAAAAAAAGTTTAAGAAAGGTCATGGTGTCCACCAAAAGCAACAGGTTTCTTCCTCTTGGAGGCATAAATATTCCCACCAGTTGTATGGCAATCCGGACACAAGTTTGCCGTTTGGCCTGATGGTGGCACTTGATGAAAGCCAATGAAGTCATCGAAATCAATCGCTTTCCTCCCCTAGGGGTTGTGAATGTTCTCAGCAAATTGTGTGACTGTATGTGTAGTGGGTGAGGACTCGCTCATTTGACAATTTTAAGTTTGACCTGATGGTTTCATTGTGATCATGAATGTTCACAGTGAATATTATGGTAAACCAGTACATTACCTTTCTTGACTTAAGGCTTTTGATATTTGAACTGATCTTTGGGATAATATTTTATAGAGAGAGACTTTTTCTCAATTGCTTAAACTTATTTGGAACATCAGACACGACGTGCACAACCTGAAACTCATTTACCAACTGCTAAACCAATTATGCTAAACTCCAAACACATTTTCTGCTTTAGACTCAGATTCCCATTCCAAACCATGCATTTCTCACAACACTAGACACAATTCTCTATATCGTGCACACTCTTCTTGAATTCCCTCTCTTGGTGTTCACACTGCCAATCACATTTTTAAACTCCAAAGGCTGTTGTGCAATTTGCAATGAGACATTATTTTGCTATAGAAGGGTCACAGATGAGCTCCTGGTTTGTTTGGAGAAAAATGGATGGTGGCAACATTGAAGAGAGAGGTGAGCAGCAAGGCAGACGAGTGAGAGTAAGAGGCGGAAAAGGAGGAGTAGGAAGAAGTCAAGGAGGAGGAGGAGGAGGAGGAGGAGGAGGAGGAGGAGGAGGAGGAGGAAGAGGAAGAGGACAGGGAGGAGGAGGAGGAGTAAGAGGCCAATGAAAATCAGGGCAAGGTGGGGGAAGAGGAGGTAGAGAACAAGGAGGAGGAGGAGGAGGAGGTGGAGGAGGAGGAAGAGGACAAGGAGGAGCAGGACAAGGAGGAGGAAGAGGACAGGGGATGCAGGATGCAGACTAGTTGTTTTGTTTTGCTTATTGCCTATTTTCTGTTATCTCTTTACTGTAATTTCATCCCATTTTGGGTAAATAAATACTGTTATTATTAGGGATGTCCGATATTATCGGCCGATATCGGCATTAAAATGTGATATCGGTTTTCATTTTTTATTTTTTTTTATATTTCTATCACATTTATTTACCCAGGCAAGCAAGTAAGAACAAATTCTGATTTTATTTATTGTCAAAAGTATGCATAATGTTGTGTAAAAAAATAAAGCCAATATCGAGCATCCCTAGTTATTATACAATAAAATATTGTGTGTTGTTTTCTATTATGTATACGTAAAAACATTATATGGTAATATTTTACAGAACCAAGCATTCCACTGTAATGTACATGTGCTTTATACGTGACAAATACAGTAAAACAAAACTTGAAACTTGAAACAGGTGAAAGTGTAACACTGAACATGCAAAGGCATAATCCTACTGATAAAGCATTCATATAGTGTTTTACATTCATACTATAGTGTTTTACATTTTGCACACCAGTGTTCAATGAGTGATTAGAATGTCTACTCATATGTTTGTCATTTGAAAAGAAAATACCATTTAGTGAAGAGTTAACACTGTTTTGAGGGCAAAGTGTGCTCAAGAAGTGTAGGATTTAGCATTTTGTCTGTGAGTTTTGAGATTTGTGTTTAAGGTTTTGAGGAAGTCAGGTAGTCAATCAGGAAAACTGTAATAATAATTCATAGTATTTCAGTTGAATTATATTTAAAGTTTGAGGAAATATACTGTTAAAAAGACAAAAATGTAATACATGGTGTTTCCAAACTGAATTAATAATCAGGTTAAATAATTGAGATTATGATTTTTTTCCATAATTGAGCAGCCCAGGCCCATAGCAAGCTACGAGAAGCCACAATGCAGTAGTTGATGAAGCTGCTCATCCAGGCACGTTGGAACTTTAAATCGGTAGGGGGTGCGGCCTTTGAGATAAAAAATAAATAAAAATCGCAGTAGAGAAAAACAGAGTCGGGACACATTTCCTTTAGTCTAGCCTGTACGCGTCCCCCAGACATGTTGCTGGCCCCGTCAAAACAGTATCCTATCAGCCTCTCCATGGGCAGGTCGAGGCGTAAAATAATGTCTTTTATACACAAAAACAGCGTCTCGGCCGGGCATTGTAAAAACCCCAAAAAAAGTTCTGAGCTTCCAAGTTGTCATCGGCGAACTGTATATTACACGAGAATTGTTCTTTTCCAGTGACATCAGTGGTTCCGTCAGCGCTCAAGCCAAATAATGGGCTTTTGGATGCTTTGCCTCTGATTTGTCGCTGAATATCATGGGAAAACAGCTGTAAGATTTCGTTTTGGATGTTGTTGGACATCCAGTTGTCTCTCTTTTGGAGCAAATTCTTCAACTCGGGATCAGACTCTTTCCATCATCAGCTGCCATAACACCCCATCCCTATTTGCATCACCCCTCAGTGGAAGCCCCTGGCGCCCGAGGGGGGGTATAGGGGAACAGACTCAGTTAACTCTTCAATACCTGATGCTGAGGCTGAACCTGTCGTCTCTGTCTCTCTCTGACGTTTATCAGATTTAGTGGGACTGTCACTGGGACCGGCGGGACGTTTCAAAAAGAAATCTGATATTTTTCTTTTCTGCAAGTGAGACATTCTGTGCTAGCAAAGTCTGACTACTAGCTAAAATCGACTGACTGCGCAAGCACTGTATCACAGTAGCTCAGTGGTTCGTGGCGCGTGGGAAGGGCGGGAGACGGGAAGTGAATACAATTAGTCATTCAATCAGTCTGTGACAGTCTGTCATCACTCGAAAATCTACTCTGCTGCAATCTTGTCGGTTTTACACGTATGATTGTGTACGTACAGTAGTGTAATGAATGAATGAAAACTTTATTTAACAGATTGGAGAATGGCTACAATACAGTACAGCTCAATACACACAATATTAAAATGGTGAAGTGCTTTGAGCAGGATAAACTTATAATATACAGTGTTACAGTTATACAGTTACAGTATATAATATACAAATATATAAATACTGTCATAAAAAAAAAAAAAATGCCGTACCCCCCCCTTCCAACGTGTCTGTGCTCATCTATAATGTATGGCCATACATGAACTTCAAATAGCAAAGAACTCCAAGAACTCTGGGATCAAACTTTCGTGATCAATCTGACTCATCACACACGTCATCTCAACAGGACATGTGGTTTAATTACCCTGCAACCCCATGCTGCTTTCCCTGCCAGCACCAAGTGAGAATGACGCCAGAGAGGTTTATAGATGTACTGTTTATACTGCCTGGCCGTACAACAAGTGGCAGCTCAGACACGACTTGGATCAGCAAGTGAGTTTCCAACGCAGCGGGATGCCCATTTGCCTTAAAAACAACCCTCTTTAAATAGTACGGATACAGTTCTGTATAGTAGGACAAACATATTTGTCAAGTTTGGTGCAAGTCGGACAAAATGTTCACAAGTAACACATCACTTCCTTTTTACCATGCATTTGTCCAAAATGCTATTTGACCTGGCAGTCAGACGGTTTGGCTGTCAATTATTCAAATAAAGTGTGTAAAGGTGTTGGTCTCTAGATGCCGCACAGCAAGTTTCATAAGAATTAGGTGAATTCCAGGAGGACAAGGGAAAACTGTGACATCTAAATGGCAGAAAATCCAACACCCG
Organism: Notolepis coatsorum; assembly: GCF_963971535.1. Classification (NCBI taxonomy): domain Eukaryota; kingdom Metazoa; phylum Chordata; class Actinopteri; order Aulopiformes; family Paralepididae; genus Notolepis; species Notolepis coatsorum. Next base: position 157,207,692 of record NC_140170.1, on the reverse strand, counting down.
TGCCTTTTTATTTTATAAATGTTCCACAAAGAGGGGCGGTCAGGTGGCGTAGCGGAGATTGCGTTCGCCACCAACCCCGGAGACGCTGGATTCGCCTGTTCGAATCCAGCTCACAGCTCCGGGGTTGTCACCAGCTTGGCTGGCCGTTCACACTAATACAATTGGCAGTATTAGAGGGTGGGAGAAGCTGGCGGGGTGGGTCCGGGTCGTTGTAAACAGCGACTCCTACAGTTCGGTCGGGGCGCCTGCTAAGCGCGGATAGGATCTAAGGGCGGTAGTGTGATCCTTCCACACGTTACACGCTCTCAGTGAGAGTCCGCGCTGCCAGGTGAAAAGAAGCGGTTGATTGGCTAGACGTGTGTCGGAGGAAGCACGTGATAGCCTCCACTCTCCCAGACCGACTGTGGGGGGTAAGTGCGCAGCAACCAGGAAGGGGATTGGGAATTGGCATAACGACTAACATTGGTATGGGAGAAAATCGGAGGAAAAAGGAGGGGAAAAAATATCAACAAAAAAAAAATGTCCACAAATAAGGGAAGGACTCAAGTAGAACTGCATAGTTCTGTGTTTTATTTCAAAGTAGGTCTACGGATGCCAGTCTTTTTTTAAAGTGGACTACTTTTTATTTGATACATTTTCCACAAATAAGGGAAGGACTCTGTGCTTTTGTGAAAAATGATATAAATTTTACTGTTAGGACAGAAGTGGTTGATGAAGTTGAAGTTGTGCTGCTGGACATTCACCTGACAAAAACGAAACCAGTGCTATTGGGAGTATGTTATAGACCACCTGATCAAAGTGCATTTTATGATAATCTAGAGAATGTATTTTCTAGCTGTGGTGTGACGAAAAACGAATGTATTTTGTTGGGTGATTTTAATACTGATGTATCTAACAAGGACTGTCCAACGCATGGTGCTTTTACTAGGTTTAGCAAACTGTTTGATTTAACTCAGCTGATTAATGAACCCACCGAATAAGTAAAACTACCCAAACTACAATAGATCTTATCATGGTGTCAGACAAATGCAATATCTCACAACATGGTGTGATTGCTTATGGTATCAGTGACCACTTCATCACATACTGTACCAGGAAGGTTCATAGAGAAAAATTTTCTAGCCATAAAAACATTAAAATCAGATCTTTCAAGAACTACTGTGTTGAGACCTTTAGGGAGCAGCTTAGGAACATGGACTGGTGTGCAGTGTTGGAAAATGATTGTGTTGATGGTGCCTGGGATTTGTTTAACCACTGTTTCCTTCAGGTAGTGAATCATATGGCTCCATATAAGCAAGTTAGGTTAAAGCAGAGATCAAGCCCATGGCTTAACCCAGAAATTATAAATGCTATTAAGCAAAGGGAGGAGGCCTTGCTGAAATTTAAGAAATCCCATGAGCAAGCAGATGCTGATGTATATAAACAACGCAGAAATGAAGCTCAAAGAAGGATTAAGGAAACCAAAAAGGAGTACTATGGAAAGCTATGGAAAGCTCTGATATTGGCCTAAATATCAAAGGTAAAATAGAATTTGATAAAGCACAGGTGACAAATGAATTGAATGCCTTCTTTACCTCAGTAGTCAACAAGCTTGTTGATGCATTGCCACCTAAGACAGGAGTATATGGAGAGGAGTTTATTCAGAGGTTTTATTCTGGCCGAGGGGTACTGGCCAATTCGTTTACCTTGACCAAAGTGACAGTTGAGAAAGTAGCAGAAATGTTGGCCGAGCTTAATATAGCAAAAGCCACTGGCTTGGACAACATTTCTGCAAAGTTTTTAAGAAATGGGGCACAGGAAATAGCTCCCTGTGTTGCACATCTTATTAACCTCTCCCTGGAGCAAGGTATTGTACCAAGTGGTACTAAACATGCAAAGATTATTCCCTTGTACAAAAAAGGGAATAGCTCTGAGCCTGGTAATTACAGGCCAGTATCCATTTTGAGTGTCACGTCCAAGATTTTAGAAAGAGTGGTGCACGAGCAGATATCAGAATATGTTAGCAAGGACAATATTCTATATGAATTTCAATCAGGGTTTAGGAAGTCATATTCTACAGACTCATGCCTCCTTTATCTGACTGATTTTATTAGAAAGGAGATGGATGAAGGTAAACTGTGTGGAATGGTCTTACTTGATCTTCAGAAAGCCTTCGACACAGTAAATCATGGTCTACTGCTTAATAAACTGAAAGCTCTGGGACTGAATGATACAGCTGTAAAGTGGATTGCCTCATATCTGACAGACAGGGACCAGAGGGTAGAGGTCAATGGTTTTTTGTCGAATGCCAAACCAATAGTTTGTGGGGTGCTGCAAGGAAGTGTTTTAGGACCATTGCTATTTTTATTGTACATAAATGATATGAGAGAAGCATGTTCTTGTAATTTATTCTTATTTGCAGATGATTCAGCTTTGCTCATCTCCCATAAGGATCTGAGTACACTCCAAAGAATGCTAGGAGAGGAACTCTCTAAGGTTAAGAATTGGCTGTCTGACAATAGGCTCTCACTTCACTTAGGCAAAACAGAGTCTATTTTGTTCGGATCTAAGCCCAGATTGAAAAAGGCTCCTGAACTCAAGGTAGAATTAGGGTCTGAGGTTATAGCAGCAAGAACGGCAGTGAAGTACCTGGGCTGTATGATGGATGACAGTCTGGGAGGGGAGGGAATGGCCTTACAGGTGCTGGGTAAGGTAAATGCCCGCACCAGGTTTTTGGCTAGAAAGGCCAATCTTCTTGACAGGGAAAGCCTTAGACTACTGGCCAACAGCCTGGTGCAGTGTCATTTTGATTATGCTAGTGTAGCCTGGTTTGAGGGACTGTCAGCTTCATTAAAGAAGAAACTACAGGTGTCACAGAATAAGCTGATCAGGGTTGTGATGGGCCTAGGACCTTGTGATCATGTTGGGAGGAGACATTTTCAGGAGCTCAACTGGCTACCAGTTGAGGCCAGAGTAGCCCAGCTTAGGCTCAACATGGTACACAAAATAATAAATAACAGGGCCCCCAAATATTTTAGTAACTATTTTCCTAGTGTTAGTGAATCACACAGCCACAGAACGAGATCTAGCATAGCAAACCTGCATCCTCCAAGGTGTAGAACAAAGATGGGACAGTGCTCATTTGCTCACAGAGGAGCACAGGAGTGGAATGAGTTGCCTTTGATCACCAAACAGATCGTGAACCTGTATAGTTTCAAGGTGAACGTTAGGAAATGGCTCCTAGAAAATGTCCCAGAGTAACTAAGGAAGGTTCTAGTTTTTAATGTAGTGTAGTTTTAGTGTGTCTGTAAATTTCGTATATTGTATTTGTATATTTTATTAATAATGTTGTATTTTACTTTTTAAAATATGTGTAATACATGTTTATGTAAATACCATGTGCTGCTGAGACCAAGGACCACAATGGAAATAAGTCTGTGACTTTTTTGTGCTATCCTTGATAATTTTAGGATGCATGACTTGTTGTAACATGTAATGTATTTTAATAATTGTCAAATAAACTAAACTAAACTCAAATATACCTGCTTAGTTCAGGGTTTTATTTCAAAGTAGGTCTACAGATGCCAGTGTTGTTTCTCCTCTTCTGTGTTTTATTTCAAAGTAGGTCTACACATGATAGTCTTTTTTCAAAGTGGACTACTTTTTACTTTATACATGTTCCACAAATAAGGGAAGGACTCAAATATACATGCATAGTTTATTTCAAAGTCGGTCTACAGACCCAGTGTTTTGTCTCCTCTTCTGTGTTTTCTGTTAAGCTGTAGGAATATTTCACCCAAAGGTACATGCCTAAGTAAATGGAAGATTGCTCCACTTCTGCAAGGTCAATTTGCATGTTCTTGGTATCTAGGACATCTAGGGACCTGGGGGTATGTATTTCCAGTGTCAGAAATATTGTATATTGTGTCTGTTACTAGGCTTGAGTAAATTGTGATGAACCAAAGGAGAATATAAATTATGATTTATGATTTTTGCATCTTTGATCATGTTAAATCTGCGGGGTACGAGAAAATGCTCACTGAGCTCATTCACCACCTTATTGAGATCATGTGTACAAAGAAATCTAAGCAAATGCATAAAGGGAAGATAAACAGAAGGATTTGTAGATACAGTAATTAACACTTTAATCGCCATGGGTTAAATTCATAAATGTACCATCCCTCGCCATCTCTATTTGTCTATGGAGAAGTTCCCCTTCTTTGCAGGGCTATAACTTTTTAAATGCTATTGCTAAATTGCCATTATTATGGCCCATTCAATGCCCTATATGTATTGTTCAGGGTGTAGCAACGTTAAACTTTTTCATTCAAATATTCATACTAAAATATGGTCTAAAGTATAAGTATGTTTTTATCGTTTTCTGCAGCTTTCTTCAGAACGTGATTTATAGCCCTAAATGCATTATATTGATGATCAAATACAGTTTGGTAGGAATCTGTGCGAGATAAAAAATGTCAACTGGATGTGCTTCTAGGAGTTACTACATATCATCTGATGATGACCGGATGGGCGGGGGATCGTTTATAATCGTTAGATGATTCATCCAGAGTGGGTCATATGTTCATCATAGCAGTTTATATGGCACACGTTAGAATATAACGCTGAATCTTACCGTGGCTTCCTCGCGCCGCTGGCAGATGAGCGTGGAACAGAATTTTTTCTATTATGGGATGGAGAAATGCCCGATCCATTTCCAGGTTGTATAATAGTATATACGTCCAAATCATGTTGTTTTTTCGAGTTATTTGCACCGATCGATGTCCACTGTATCAAGACGGAGTCTCTCTAACGATAGCGAGTGCCCGGACCACATATGGATGAGCACTACCGGTTCAAAGGCTCATTTCCGGTTGGCGATCTGCCGATCGGCCACCAAATGGCGCTCTTGAACCGCTAGAGAGTTGAGTGGAGCTTTGCAGTGTGTCTCAGGGCTCCGGAAAGGAAATCTGATTTCGATGACAGATTTTTGAAATATTGACATCAAAGACGAGTTACGGCGTCTTCGGCAGAATGAGCATGGCTAGGAATGACGTGTAAACTCGTCCACGGCGATCATAGTGTTAATGATAATCGATTTTAATTATAAATTCATATTTGACCTTGAACTTGACCTTGACCTTATTATGGCCAAATCATACATCTATGGATAGGGGAAATGCTCCTCTTTCCAATGCCAGGGTTGAATCTGGATTTAGTCATTTCCTTGCGGTTTTTACGATAATTAGCATTTTCCGATAAATTCATATTTCCGATGAATCGTATAAAACATCGGTAAAAATGAAAATATACACTTTGATAGGGTTATGGTCTTTACTCTTGGCTACAAAAAAAATATTTAAAAACATTAACCTCTTAACATCCAAGGGCCCACATGTGGACGATTCTTTGCCGACCTCTAGTGGCTCGGGTGTGCATTTATTTTAATACATTATATAGATAGAATTAAAGCCCTATTTGTTGCCTGTCGATTGCCCTTTCAGGTGACAAAATCCATTCATCCGGTTCTCGAGTTACATGCCGATATGTGAGGCGTGCCCCAAAGTACGCAAAAGTACACATTACCACCCCCGACTCCCGGGGTTCTAGCTCCGTCAATCATTTGGCGATCTTGAAAATCTTTGCACAGGGTTGTAGCCAATGAGTGTGGCTTTCCAATGATACCCCATGATATGATAATTGGGGATCTAATACGGTCTCTATTGATCAATTTACGATAAATAAAAGCAGGCTTAACAGGTTAAAAGTAGGTCTACACATGCCAGTCTTTTTTCTCCTCTTCATAAGAGTTTGAGGTTTTCCTTTGTTATAACAGATAAAAACAGCAATAAAATGTCAAAACATTTCTTTTTGTTGTTTTATAAGTCCATTAACCCTTTCTCCGCCGATGACGTGTTTACACGTCTTTCCTCGCCATGCGTAATCTGCCAATGACGGGTTACGCCGTCTTTGAGATCAATATTTCATATTTTCGTCATGGTATTCACATTTCACCCACGGAGTCTTTGCTGGTGTTGTAGGACTCCGCTCAACTCTGTAACGCTTCAATACCGCCACCTGGTGGCCGATCGGCGAGTTGCCAAAACCGGAAGTGGCCGGAAGTGCTTAGTCCGTCCCCTATTCTGTCCAGCCACTCGCTATCGCTCGCGGGACTCTATCCAGACACCGTGCATATCGATCCGTTGCCATAATTCAATAAACAACATGATTGGACGTGTATTAGTATTATACAAACCGGAACTGGATCACATAGATCAACATCCCATAATAGCAATCTTTTTTTTTGCTCCACGCTCATCACCCAACGGTAAAAGGAGACTGGGGTGAGTTTCAGCGTTTTTCTTTACCATTTTCGATACAAACTGCTCTGATCTATATATCACCCATACTACATAAATCATTTAACGTCGGTCATTGAATTATAAACAACCCCCCCCCCCCTCCGGTCAACCGCAGATGATCAGTCAACATGTCTAGGACCGTGTACAGTTGAAATGTTTAATCTGGCGTCGATCGGTATCAAACTGCATTTGATGATCTAATATATGCATTTATGGCTATATCTCATGTTCTATGAAATACTGCAGAAAACGATAAAAACATATTTATACTCTAGACCGTATTATTGTATGAATGTGTGAATGAAAAAGTAAAACGTTCCTACATCCTGAACGATAGATAATTGATGTTGAATGGGCCATAGTAATGTCAATTTAGCAATACAATTTAAAAAGTTATAGCCCTGCAAAGAAGGTGAACATCTCCATAGACAAATAGAGCTGGCAGAGAGGCTACAAGGATGGATATAAGCTCCGGCAATGAATGGGTTAATGCAACAAACTGTGTGCTATAAGTATAAAGTATAATAAATCGCTAATTACTTTGGGTATGCGATCATCAGGTGTTTTATGCTAAATGTGGGGTATGCTTGGGGATAACTATATATAAAACGTTATACACTGTTTTTACATCTTAATTTGAACACTTTCAGCGCCAGAGGTTGCTGTTTACTGTTACTGTTGAAAGGCCATCGCTTTAAACAAATGGGAATACATGGCGGTGTTTAAAGCGCTAAAGCGATATTATATATTATAGCTATGGATCTAATAATATAGTCGATTGTCATTTAGTTTCTTCCGGTCAAGATGCAAAAAACAGATAATTTTTCCATCCATACATTCCCGTTTTATACCGTGGTGAATATGAGTTTTAGAGTAATTCTGTGTAATCCCAGGAAATGCTGCTAAGCAGCGTTTAGTGCATTTCACTAGAAGCCGTGCCATTCCTCGCCTGGATCAACAATCAATCTGAAATCAACGCTATATTATCGGTATTATGTTTCATGAAAGGGTGGGGGGGGGGGTTTCTATGCTTCAATCGTCACCAACGGCATACGTTGTGGAGTAACGTTACAGTAACACTTCGGATATCCACCCAAGCCCTGGTCTTCTCGGCAGCGGAGTACTGTGCCCCAGTCTGGAGCAGAAGCCCACACGTTAAAAAAGTTGATGCGGCTACTAACAACGCCCTCCGGATCATCACTGGATGCCTGAAGGCTACACCCGTCTTCCTGCTGCCAGTCCTTGCAGGAATCGCACCAGCTGGCCTACGACGAGAGGCTGCAACTCTCGCCCTAGCAAGGAAAGCAGTGAAGCATGACTGGCACACCCTACATAACACCACAACAATAACAGCACCTATGAGCAGATTCAAGTCCCGCCACCCCTACAACACGGCGGCACAAGAGATGGTCCGTTCCACCACTGAGGACCTATCCAGAAATGGATGGCTGGCGGCAGCCTGGAAGAGAGAGTGGGAGAGTGCTGGGCCAACCCGTATCCACCACTACATCTGTGATCCAGGAGATGGCGCCACAGGAGACGATCTTCCACGCCGGCAATGGGTTCTGCTGAACCGTTTAAGATCTGGGGTCGTCGCTTTAAAGCAGCATTAAAGAAGTGGGGCCTGGTAGACAGCGCTGCATGTGAGTGTGGAGACCCTGAGCAGACTGTTGACCACATCCTGACCATCTGCCCCCTATACAGACCACCCTCGGAAGCCAGCCTCTTTGATGTGGGACCAGAGTTAAGGGCATGGCTACAAGATACGGAGTTGGACCTCTGACGTTACACGAAAGAAGAAGAAGAAGAAGAAGAAAGGGTGGGGGGGGGGGGGGTTCTATGGTTTGATCGTCACCAACGGCATACGTTGTGGAGTAACGTTACAGTAACACTTTCTAATCACAATGAAGGCATGCTCGGATCAACACAAGATTGATACCATATAGCCCTTACCTTGACTAGAATGTACTGCAAAAAGAATATTCCAATTATCTGATCGCCATTCCAAGTATTGATGTCGATCGTGTTGCCAACATATTCCACCAAAGAACATGAATCGGCGGTGCTTGATTCTCCCCAATCCATGTGTTATAAACGTTACTCCTGCCTGAAAACCCAGACCGGACTTTTTAGATCGACGTACAGGCCAAGCCAGAGAGATTCCAAGGATGTGCAATACCGGTTGCAAGGCGTTAGGCAGCGGTATTGGACGTTTGCGATCTGAGACCCATTCCCAATGATAACATCAGGCTCCCTCTGTGGATTATGAATGGAAATAGCGAATAAAAGAAATAATGACCAAAACCCAACTATACTCGGGTCTGGCGCTGTACGTTCGGCGAGTTAACCCGACAATAGTCGGGTCCGGCACCCGATGTGTTAACACATTGAGTGCCACGCCCCTTCCGGGAAGTGACCTGGCCTTGCCGTCCATTAACCCCATGTAAACGTAGTTGTACTTTGTAGACCTAAACCTATATTTTATAGTATAGCTATGGGTCTAATAACGCCGTCGAGTCTCATTGAGCTGCTTCTGGTCAACGTGCAAAAAACGGATAATTTTTTCATCCGTACATTTCCGTTGTATACCGTTTTGAATATGAACATAGTCCGGCCGCTTCTGAGCAATTCTAGGGAAAAGACACGAAAACAGCGTTTTTGTGTAATCCGATAAACACGCTGTAATTTTTCGGCTAATTATCGGATCTTCCTGAAATCAACGCTAGATCATCACTATTATCCTTTGTCGTGCACGCATGCAATGTGATTTTTTTGCGGCTCCAGATGAATTTTATTTTGTGGGAGGGTAAAAATGTTGCTCTTTTGATAGTAAAGGTTGCTGACCCCTGCCCTAGGGGTTGTGAATGAAAAAAAGAAATAATGAAAAAAGAAATAACCCTAACTAACCTTACTGTCATGCACTTGTCCTAATAATACTAACCTACACTGTGGCACTCAACACTTGATGCACATTGTTACTCGGCTGATAGAGTTGTGCCCTTCCTGATGACTTGTCGTACAAAACTTGTTGTCGCTTTGGATAAAAGTGTCAGCTAAATGACAAAATGTAAATGTAAATTAATGTTCTCAGCAAATTGTGTTACTGTATGTGTTCTGGGTAGGGTAAGATACGCTTACATTAACCCTTTTAGCGAAGGTTTGACCTGATGGCGGCGCAAGAGGAAACGTTTCATTGTGATCATGAATGTTCACAGTGAATTTTTACGGAAACCAACGACGAGTATACTCATTATTTGATCGTTATTTATTTTATTTGCTATTTCGATTCATAAATCATCCAGGAAGGCTGTGGTACCATAGGGAATGAGCAGGGGCGGACCTTCCTACAGGCGATATAGGCGGTCGCCTAGAGCGCCACCCAGAGGGGGGCGCAAAAAAAAAAAAAAAAAAATATATATATATATTTTTTTAATTTTTTTTTGTTTTTTTTTCTGTGCAGTTTTGGCGCCCCCCTATATATCTGCAACCATTGTTTTAACATTAAAAAAATTCTAACATAAGGGAAAATGAGCCAAAAATCTAAAACGGTCGGTCGGTCTGAGCCTCAGCTTTCGGTGTTCACAGTCAGAACATGCTAGAGCGCTGTGCATTGATGGGTATCGGTCAAGTGGTTATAGAATTGAACGTTGAGGAAAGAAAGACTAACGTTAGAGAACTATGAAGAAAAAAGCCAAAAAAATAAATAAAAAATTACAAAAAAAAAAAAAAAAAAAACTGGGGCGGCGCAGTGGTGAATCTCGCCTAGGGCGCCAAATGGTCTAGGTCCGCCCCTGGGAATGAGTCTGAGATTGCAAAGGTACAATACCGCCATCTGGTGGTATGCGGCCGATGTTGCACCCCCCTCTCTGTGTGTCATTGAAATTCCTCCGGGCGGACATTTCTAGTAACGTGGATCAAGAGCTTCATCCCATCGCATTGAATAGTTTTCGGGATGCCCGATTCATTATGCTGTGGGGGGTTATGTCGTGGCCCAAATGGACATACGATCTAGCAGATGGCAATCAAATAATTGGAATATTCTTTTTGGAATCTCATCGGCCACAGGTAAGAGCAATTTAACGTCAATTTCAGCTTGGTTGTGCCTTGTTTTCATAGCCATCGCCCTGATCAGCGTATGCTGTTGTACTAACGAATGCCGTTATTGACAATCAATTCATCAGAAACTATCCCCCCCCCCTTTCATGCATGCATGATGGAACATAATATACTGATCATATGCATTTGAATTTTTAATAGTAGCATGTACAGGGACGAAATGCCAATGGATTAAGTATAATATGCGTTGCGGCCTATTACTAGCCTCCCAGGAATTTATTGACTAATACGGCTATAACTCAGCATTTCATGAATTACCCTAAACCGCTCTAAAACCACACTTATATTCACCACGGTATAAAACGGGAATGTATGGATGAAAAAAATATTCCTTTTTCACATCTTGAACGATAGATACTCGATGTCAAATGGGCCATAGTATTGCATCCATAGCTATAATATTTAAATAGTTATAGCCCTGCAAACAAGGTGAGCGACTCCCATCGTTTACAGCGGTGGCGGTAGCTACTACACTTAGGCTAATCCCCGGCGCTGAATGAGTTAAAGGACTTGATTTTTCAATCCCTTCTAATAGTCTGCATTTCCTTGTTTTGAGTGGAGGTAGGGATCATGGCTTCATTGGGGTCCTCACGTGGGCACCCCCCTTCTTTAGTGTTTCATTCATTGTGTTTCAATGGGTGGTTAACACTGTCACCTCACAGGAAGAAGGTCCTGGGTTCGATTCCCGCTTGGGGACCAGGTTGCCGGGTGGAATATCTCCCAAGTTTCAAGTTTCAAATTTCTTTATTAGTTGTCATACAGAAGTACAGAATACTTTTATACAAAATGATTCTTTCTGTTTCGCTCCAGAGACTGTGCTAGGCAAAAATAGATAATAAAATAAGTATAGCAAGTATAAAATAGAAGTCAAGTACGTAGACAAAAATGTTCAGTATATACATATATACAATGCTCTATGTAGAGTAGAAGTAACTGAGTTACCATACAATATACTATACAGTGCAAAGCAGAAGTGGGATGAGGTACAATTTAGGTACAATATAATTTACAGTAAGGTGTAATGAGGTATGGGTTGTAGTGCAAATTCTTTACCGATAAATATAAAGTGTGCTTAGGTGTACTAAAGTGGTTAAAGTGGGTGCTGCAGTGAGTTGTATGTTTAAAGTGAGTGTGTGCGTGTGGATGTGTGTGCTGTGAGTGCATTTGATGGTTGTTACATAGTGTTATTGTTGGTTGAGCATCCTGATGGCCTGGGGATAGAAGCTTCTTCTGAGTCTTTCTGTGCTTGCCATGAGACTCCTGTATCGCTTGCCTGACCGCAGCAGTTCAAAGAGGCAGTTGTTTGGGTGGCTCGAGTCTTTGATAATTATCTTAGCCTTGCCCATGCACCGCTTGTTGTAAATGCCCTGGAGAGTGGGAAGCCCCCCTCCAATTGTGCGTTCGGCTGAGCGGGCCACTCTCTGTAGTCTGCTACGGTCTTGTGCGGTGCTATTCCCAAACCAGGAGGTGATATTGCCAGTCAGTATGCTCTCTATTGTGCATGAGTAGAAGTTTTTAAGGATCTTCTGACTGACAGGCGGCTACGTGGCGTAGTGGGCAAGGCGCTCGCCACAAATGACGGAGACGCTGGGCTTGCCTGTTCGAGCCCAGTGCTCCACATTGCTTTCAGTTTAGCTGGTCGTTCATACTAATACACATTGGCCGTATTAGGGGGTGGGAAACTGATGGGTGGGGATCGGGCGTTGTGGACAGCGACTCCTACAGGTCGGTTGGTGCGCCTGCGCAGTAGAATCAGGAAGTGTCGGGGGCAGCGTGAGCCTCCCACGCGTTACTCCTCGCCACTGAGAGATCGAGCTGCGCAGGTGAAAAGATGCGACTGCTGTTACCTCAAGTACCGGAGGGGACTTGTGCTATGTATGACTTAGTCCACATTGCAGCCGGCTTGTGGGAGGCAAGAAACAGCGTCCGTGACAGGGAAGGGTTGAATTGGATGATACGAAATTAGGATGGGAGAAAATATAGAAAATGGGAGAAAAAGTGGATACAAAAAAAAAGGATCTTCTGACTGACTTGGAACTTCCTTAGGCGTCTGAGGAAGTAGAGGCGTTGCCGTGCCTTCTTCACAACACTGTCAATGTGTGAGGTCCATGTCAAGTCCTCGGATATGTGGACTCCGAGGTACTTAAAACTGTTCACTCTCTCAACCGGTGCCCCGTCGATGCTGAGGGGGATGTAGTCCCTGACCCCCGACCTCCTAAAGTCCACAATCATCTCCTTTGTTTTGCTGACGTTCAGGGAGAGGCTGTTCTCTTGACACCATCCCGCTAAAACCTTGACCTCCTCCAGGTAGGCCCTATCGTCGTTTGCAGAGATCAGGCCCACCACTACTTTGTCGTCAGCAAATTTGATGATTGTGTTGTTGTTCCGCTGTGCCACACAGTCACCACCTGGGGTCTGCCCGTCAGGAAGTCCAAGACCCACTGGCAGAAGTCATAGTTCAAGCCCAGGTCCCTGAGCTTGGCTATGAGTTTGGAGGGGACTATGGTATTGAATGCTGAGCTGTAGTCGATGAACAGCATTCTCACATATTTCCCCTGCCTCTTGTCCAGGTGTGATGCTGCTGTGTGCAGCACATGGGCTATGGCGTCCTCCGTGGACCTGTTGGGGTGGTATGCAAATTGCAGGGGGTCCAGGTTGATGGGGAGGGAGGAGCAGATGTAGCCCTTTACTAGCTTCTCAAAGCACTTCATGGCTATGGAGGTGAGAGCTACAGGGCGGTAGTCGTTGAGGCAAGCAGGCTTGGATTTTTTGGGTATAGGGATAATAGTGGACTTCTTGAGACAGGTGGGGATGACAGCCTGTTCCAAGGACAGGTTAAATATGTCAGTGAATACCGAGGCCAGTTGGTCGGCACAGAATTTTAGGACGCGGCCGGGGATACCGTTCAGTCCTGCTGCCTTCCTGATATTCACTTTCTTGAAGGTCCTCCTCACCTCATGTTCTGTTAACCTGAACACTGAGTCTCCATCAGCAGTGTCCCCCCCCCCTCCATTGCAGTGGATTGTAGGCTTATTCCCAGCCTCAAACCTCGCTGTTCAGCTTGAGGGAGGTGCCTTTGTAATCCGTCATCGTTCTGAGGCCCTGCCACATAGCTCCCGGGCATTTCTGTGTGAAGTTTGCATGTTCTCCCCCCGTGCTCGCAAGGGTTTCCCCTCCAGAAAAAGAGATAAACCTAGGGATGTCCCGATCCGATCACGTGATCGGGATCGGGGGCCGATCACGTGATTTTCGTTTTTATTTTATTATTATATTTTTTTATTCAACAAACATGAGCATGTTCACGTCTTAAACTCATACTAATGCCTTAGTTTTGTTTTAAAATTGCATATCATCTAGAGCTGGGCCGTTAACGGCGTTAACGTGCTGCGTTAACGCTATACTAGTATTGCGCGATAATATAATTAACGCATTCATCTAAAAAATAAAAAATTAAAAATAAATGTTTTTTTTTTTTTTTTACCTTTATTTACCCAGGGTAGGTTCGCTGAGCACAGATGCTTTTTTTCAGGAACGCCCTGCTTCACATTCACACAGTTCCATTCACACCTGGGAGCTGCCCAGTACAACCACAGTTGACACCATTGGCCACTGAGCAACTCCACTGGAGCAGTTGATTCAAGTTTGAAATGATTCTTTCTGTTTTGCTCCTGATAGTGCTAGATACTGTACTGTACTGGTAATATTATTTATTTGTGTTAACTTCTGAATAAAACAACTTATTAAACACAAGTACATCTTATTGAACATTATTTTGATATTTCATTACCAATTATCATAGCAAAACAGCTTTTTCAAACAGTCTGTAATGCATTTTGGAAACGGGAGATGGGCTCATGGTGTAATGGGCCACCTGGCCTGAGAAACATATTAGGAGGAAAGAAAAAGTAAGGACTTACTTCTGGTCATTATTTGGGTAGAACACACATATTTTGAATGCCTTCGGCAGGTTCTTTTTTTTTTTGAGCCATTTTAATCTAGATTAATCTAGATTAAATCCAGGATTGCAGATAGATTAATCTAGATTAAAAAAATTAATCTATGCCCACCTCTAATATCATCATTCATTTATTAATTGTCACACAGAGCAGAAGAATTTTGCCAAAACAAACGCATTTCCTTTTATTTTTATTATACATCAAATGATTTATGTCAAGGATGAGGGACATCCACTAGTTGCAGAACTTGCAGTCACCTGATTTTTACAGATTGTTCTGACCCCTCAGACCAGGTTCAATCGTACCGCTCAACATGTCCTAGTTCCGCGTAGGAATATGTCTACCGCACCACTAATGGTACTATTTGTTCATAGTGCGTATATATACTGCGCTATTAAAGTAGAGCTTTCTTTTAGTCCAGTTCCTTACCCTCCAACAGAGTGACAGACGCAAAAGCCTCCCGCGAACCACGTGTGGGCAGTAAGGCCAATTCGGCCCAGTATCGGCATTGAGACATCGTGTATATTAATATTTGAATAGTCATATTTGGCACTATATCGTCGAGTTGGACGTATTCTATTAAGCTAATAATAGTCTATTCATATGTAGTGCCTCGTGCGGTAAGAGTTCTATAGTAATCAGCACCCCCATCGTTTCGGGCATCAGCTGGACGCTTATCCAGGGTGGTTGACCCCACGTGAAGCTGCACCCGAGGAGCTCCAGGCCAAAGAGCGAGTGGACCTGTATATTGGATTATTCTACCGACGACGGCTAGCCTTCCCCGGCTTGGATTATGCTTTGAGTACTTTGATTATTCTATGGATAAAGGCCAACACTGCGGTGTGTTGGAAATACCCCCCCCCGGAGAGGACGACAGGTGAGAAGACGCTCTACACGACGAGGTCGCCTCACGTCTCTCCATCGTGGACCGGAGGACGCCGGCCACAGAGAGTCCAACTGCTTTCATCTGTGGATCGAGGATCGCTGGGCACCGGGTCGCACGACTGTGGGCTCTCCCAGGATACCCTCGGCCAGACGGGATACAGCCAGACTCTACCCCCCCCCCTCCAGCTGTCTTACAAGCAGTCGGAACCTTCCCCTAGTGTATCCAGCTATATAATCATTCAAGTATCATTGCTATTGTTCCCTAAATATTCCAGGTTGTATATTTGCTTCCTGCGCAATCAGAGATTGGACATTCGATATTGATCTACCTACGAATACTCATTTGCCATAAAAGTGCATACTATTTCAAATCATAAATGTAATTAAGTGATCGTTGTACATACCTTTTGCTATGTATTATTATTAAACGCAGACTTTCGACTTGGTACATTTGTGTTGGATCCATTTCATCAGGTGGGAGTGTTTATCATAATTATTTATACCTAGTACTGGGTGGCCAGAGTCTAAAGTACAAGAGGTAGTGGTAGTAAGTATCATATCTAACCATACAGTCAGGGAATTGTACCCCTCAGTTACAATTGGTCCTTCGAGCCGGAGGGTAATCAGTGTAATATTAATATAGTGTTATTAATATTAAAATGGCCTATGATGAACACTCCACGAAACGATCCTCCTAACCAACAACGCCCGCGGCGCAAACGACAGCTCCCTCAGTACCTAGAGGCTTACGCTGTCAGTCAACAACCTAGTCTTCTACCAACAGTAAACGCGGTAAAACTAGAAAGTAAAATTATGTCTAACCCTAACGACCAGGCTACCCCGACCATAGAGGCTCCTATGGGTTCTAACGTAACTGACCCAGCTCACGGTGGGGACCAGGGGGAACCAGACATGACTTTACACCCCGCCAATACCGAAGAAGTAGTCCCCGACGAGTCCCGGGAGGAAGACAACACTACCGAGAGAGAACTCGGCACGGAAGAAGATGAGGAGAGCACCGTGGAGATAGAGCTCCAAGACTCCGCACGGAGTACCCCAAGGGACGGCTCCCCTATACAACCGTCTTCTCCCAGCGAGGCAGAGAGGACACTACAGCAGGCATTCCTCGTCAGCCTGAAAGCCTCTACTGAACGCGATAGACTCCAGGGTGAACGCGATCGATTGCAGATACAGCAACGGAGCGAAGAAGAGCACATACGCCTGGAAATAAGACGCATTCAGATGGAAGAGAATATGGCAAGAGACCGGGCCGACGCCCAGCGCGCCGCCACCGGTGCCCAGAGGGAATCGGATCTCACCAAGCGCGAAGCCGAGCGCGACAGAGCACAAGCGCAACTAATAGAACAGCTGATCAGAAGGACAACACCCCCTCCCTCCACCAGAGGCTCCAGGAACTCGTCTAGACATCACTCCAGGGCGGCATCCCCTAGCCGAGTAAGCGACCCTGAACTTGACCAACAGACGAGGTTTATACCCCCCGCAGACCCCCTTCCCCAACCGGTCCAAGCGAGACCCAGCCACCGGGAAGGAGCAGCATACACTGCGGAGAGGCTAAATCAGAGACTACAAGCCCTGGATGACCTAACGGAAGACGAAGAGGAAGAGGAGGAGAACCACGCCCGACGACAGCACAGTACTCTACCGGACCAGGAGGTCCAGTACAGCCCAGGCTATACCCCCGCGGAGCTGCGCTACAGACCCCCGACGCTATTCACGGGTGAGCACGACGCACGACCCGCACCGAGGAACAGCACCTGGACCAGCGGGCCATGGTACACAGCCGGTACCAGCCCACGCCAAGGAGCAGGAGGAGACTCGCCTAGGAGGCCTCTCCCCCAACGCTCGCCGATGTATCAACAATCCGCGTCATACATTGGCACACCTATGGTACCAGACTTCACCCAGGAGAACCGGGCCCAGTATACGGAGCTCCGCATGTGTCTGGAGACAATGTTGGTGGATGTCATTGATGAACGCCATAAATACGCGATACTACTGAAGCATTTAAAGGTACCCCGCGCGCACAACATAGCGCTCGCCTACGCCACTTCCACGACCCCATACACCGCAGCGCTGGTAGCGTTGGACCAGAGATATGGACGTATATGGGATTACGTGATCCAGGAGATCAGGCACATCGACCGCCTACCCCCAGCAACAGACAATCGAGCACTGGACGACCTGTCCATCAGAGTGCAGTCCCTAGTAGGGATGCTGGGAGCGCAGAGGGAAAAGGGTAGGCATGAACTATACGCCAACTCAAATGTAGAGAGGATCTTGGAGAAGCTACCGCCCGCCCGACAGGAGCGCTTTAGGCGGCAGAGAGACCACCGAGACCCTAATGGCCCCGAACCGAACCTCCTCGATCTAGCCGACTTCCTGGCGAGAGAAGTCAGCAGCTTACGGCTAGATACATTCGGACGGAGCACCCCTGGCTCCAGAGAAGGAACCAGGAGACTAAATGATGGAAGAAGATCGGTGACTGTCATGCACCAATCGGAGTCAGTGCCAAGCAGTAGGAGCCACAGTACCCCCTCAAGAAAGGAGAAGTGGAAGATAGTGTGCCCCTACTGTGAGAAAGAACACTGGCTGTCACAATGTGACTCATTCCCCAAGATGAATGCGGAGGAAGCGAGTCAATGGATAAAGTCCAACAGACGCTGTTTTCGCTGTGCGCGATCACACATGGCAGCCGAATGCCGCTTAAAGAAAAAGTGCAGTTGGTGCGATGGAGCCCATCTGGACATACTCCACGACAGTAACAGACGGCGGCCTCCACCCGCACCATCAAGCAGCAAAGCAAGCGTCATGTACATCGACCCCGCCAGCAGCAGCGGAGCCAGAGTGCTCTTAAAGGTAGTCCGTGTGACATTGAGCTACCAGAATAAAGTCATGGACACTTACGCCGTCCTTGATGACGGGTCAGAGAAGACCCTTCTGCTCGCGTCCGCTGCGGCCCAGCTAGGGCTGCGGGGGAGCGAAAACCAAATGACAATTCGGACAATAAGAAGAGATTTGAAAACGATAAAGGGCGAGAATGTCTCATTCTCTATCGCAGCAAGCGGCCAGCCCGAGCGACGGTACAGGATTACAGACGCTTTCACCAGCCAAGAAATAGGACTGTCGCGGTACACATACCCCGTAGCCAAGCTGATGGAGAAATATGTACATCTACGCAAGCTACCGATCCCACTCATAGACGGTGCTACCCCGACACTGTTGATAGGCTCCGACCATGCAGACCTCATTGTCCCGATAGACCGGGTTCATACCGGACCCAGAGGCTGTCCTGCAGCAGTCGAGACCCGCCTAGGATGGACTCTCCAAGGCCCACTCGCCAAATCTCTCAACCGAACCACAGCCACTAGCTGTCTCCACTCCCGAGTCACAGAGGGAGACACCGCACTCCTGCAGCATGTAGAGAGGCTATGGACCTTAGAACAAATGCCCTTTAAGAACGAAAAGAAAGACATTCGCTCTAAAGACGACATCTACGCCATTAACCTCCTCGAGACGGGAACAAAGAGAGTCCCAGTCAGCGGCGTGTTGAGATACGCCACGCCACTCCTGCGGCGGGAAGGGATGCCTACCTTTCACGCAAAGAAAGACGCCACAGAGCGGTACCTACTAAACACAGAGCGGCGCTTAGCCAAGGACCCCGCCCAAGAAAGTGTATACCGCGCTGAGATTGAGAAGCTCATCACAGCGGGACACGTCACAAAGATTGACATTAAAGAGGCCGACCAGACGACTGAATCGTGGTACGTGCCCCACCACAAGGTTCATCACAACGGCAAAGACCGCATCGTGTTTAACTGCAGCTACCAGATCGGATCCCAAAATCTGAATAAAGAGCTATTGCCCGGTCCTACACTCGGCCCCTCCCTACTAGGCGTACTACTCCGCTTCCGCCAGGACAAGGTGGCTATCAGCGGGGATATCAAAGGGATGTTCCTGCAGGTCTTGTGCTGCTGGGATGAAATGCTCGTTTGGTCGCAGCTTTCGTTACACAGTAGCAGGAGTTGGTTGGGCTTGACGTGCCGAGACAGCTTGTACACAACCCGAAACCTGTCTGGCCTCACGTGGTATGAGGCTGCAATCCATTACCTGGAAGACAATAGGCCAGGGGAGGGGACTAACAAACCAACTCCAAAACACCAGAAGCCAGAAATGGTGGAAGGTTGGGCTTGGGGCCAGCGACCCCATCCTGTAAAAAACTAATTGCTACAAAAACGTCAACAAAGAAAAACCAAGAATCTCCGGCTCTGAGAGAGGATGGACCTCAGGTAGGAAGTATGACGCAGTGTAGTGAAAGCCGGAAACATCCGGAAGCTACCCTGCCGACCACCATTCTCTCAAGCAGGGCCATTACCACCATCGGAACATGGAATGTAAGGACCATGTATGAAGCCGGAAAGACTGCGCAGGTGGCTGCCGAGATGAGGAATTACAATCTTGCCATACTCGGAATCAGTGAATCAAGGTGGATCGGATCCGGCCAGAAGAGGCTCGCCACAGGCGAGATGACACTGTACTCAGGCCATGAAGAGGACAATGCACACCATACCCAGGGAGTGGCCTTGATGCTGTCCAAGGCTGCCCAGAGAGCACTTATTGGATGGGAAGCACATGGTCCTAGGATCATTGCAGCTTCCTTTAGAACTATGAAGGCAAAAATAAACATGAACATTATCCAGTGCTATGCCCCTACAAATGACAGCAATGAAGAGAGAAAAGAAGAATACTACAGCAGACTACAGGACATCATTCAGAAATACCCAGAAAGAGACATCAACATCATAATGGGAGACTTCAATGCCAAGGTAGGAAGTGACAACAGAGGCTACGAGGAGACAATGGGAAAGCAAGGTATAGGAGAGATGAACGACAACGGGGAGAGATTCGCAAACCTATGCGCCACTAACAACCTGGTCATCGGCGGAAGCATTTTCCCCCACAAAAGGATACACAAAGCTACTTGGATCTCACCGGACCTCAACACCGAAAACCAGATAGACCATGTGTGCATCACTAAGAAGTTCAGGAGGTCCCTTCAAGATGTTTGTGTTAGGAGAGGAGCTGATGTTGCCTCAGACCACCACCTCCTGGTTGCCCGGCTGAAGCTGAAATTAAAGAAAAACTGGACAGGAGAGAAGAATCGGAGACAAACATTCAACACAGCACTTCTGAGAGACCCAACCAAGTTAGAAGAATACAAACTCACACTTAGGAACAAGTTTCAAGCCCTGCAAGAGTTGATTGAAGAAGAGGAGGAAAACATCGACAAGAAGTGGAAGTATGTGAAGGAAGCAGTAAGTACAACGTGCAAAGAAGTACTGGGCCCGAAGAAACACAACCACAAGGAGTGGATATCAGCAGAGTCATTGAGGAAGATAGAGGAGAGGAAAGGGAAGAAGGCACTAATCAACAACAGTCGAACAAGAGCCGAAAAGGTCAAAGTACAAAACCAGTACAAAGAAGCCACAAAAAGGGTTAAGAAAAGCATCAAGGCAGACAAGAAGGACTATATAGAGAGTCTTGCGGCAGAGGCTGAAGAAGCAGCTAGACATGGAAATTTGAAAGACTTATATAACACCACCAAGAAGCTGTCAGGAAAGTTTAGTAAACCAGAAAGACCAGTTAAGGACAAAGATGGACAGCCAATCATCGGAGAGGAAAGACAAAAGGAAAGATGGGTAGAACATTTTGAGGAACTGCTAAACAGACCAGCACCACAGGACCCACCAGACATCCACCAAGCTGACAGGGATCTGCTGATAGACTGCAGCGTGCCAACAAAAGAAGAGATCCGCAAAGCCATCAAGAAGCTGAGGAACGGCAAGACTGCAGGACCCGACGGTATTCCGGCAGAAGCACTGAAGGCCGATATAGAGACGATGGAAGAGATGCTCCATCCTCTCTTCAAGAAGATATGGGAAGAAGAACACATCCCATCAGAATGGAAGGAGGGCTACCTCGTCAAAATACCGAAGAAAGGAGATCTGAGCCAATGTGCAAACTACAGAGGGATCACATTACTCTCCATCCCAGGAAAAGTATTCAACAGGATTTTACTGGACCGGATGAAGGACGCAGTCGACCCACAGCTACGAGACCACCAGGCGGGCTTCCGCAAAAACAGATCCTGCACAGACCAGATTGCAACACTGCGGATAATACTGGAGCAGTCATTAGAGTGGAATTCACCCCTATTCATTAATTTCATTGACTATGAAAAGGCTTTCGACAGCGTAAATAGAGAGACCCTCTGGAAGCTACTCAGACACTACGGAGTGCCAGAGAAGTACAGAAATATCATCAGGAACTCCTATGAGGGGATGACCTGCAGGGTAATTCATGGCGGTCAACCCACCGACGCCTTCCAGATAAAAACTGGAGTGAGACAGGGCTGTTTGTTGTCACCATTTCTGTTCCTGCTGGCAATAGACTGGGTCATGAAGCAATCCACGGCAGAGAAACGAAATGGCATACAATGGACATTATGGACGCAGTTAGAAGACCTCGACTTTGCAGATGACCTGGCCCTTCTCTCTCACACCCAGCAGCAGATGCAGGAAAAGACCAGTACCATCGCTGACAACTCTACTCGGCTTGGGCTTAACATCCACAGAGGGAAGAGCAAGGTCATGAGAATCAATTCTGACAACACATCACCCATCATTCTGGAAGGAGAAGCGTTGGAAGAGGTAGACAACTTCACCTACCTGGGCAGCATGGTTAACAAGCAAGGTGGAACAGATGCTGATGTGAGAGCCAGGATTGGCAAGGCCAGAGGAGCCTTTCTCCAACTAAAAAACATCTGGAGCTCAAGAGACATTTCTATCACAACTAAGATCAGGATATTTAACACCAACGTGAAGTCAGTCCTACTCTATGGCGCTGAGACCTGGAGGACCACTGTCACAACAACCAATAAATTACAAGTTTTCCTAAACACCTGTCTGCGCCGAATCCTCCAGATTCGCTGGCCTAACACCATCAGCAATAAAGACCTGTGGCAACGAACACAACAACAGCCAGCAGAGAAAGAGATTCTCCAACGGCGTTGGAGATGGATTGGCCATACACTCCGTAAACCATCCCTGAGCATCACAAGACAATCTCTCAGGTGGAACCCCCAAGGGAAAAGAAAGAGAGGCCGACCACGAAACACCTGGCGCAGAGACTTGGAAGACGATGCCAAGAAGATGGGACACACCTGGGGCCAGCTTGAGAGGTTGGCTCAGGATCGGGATGCTTGGAGAACCCTTGTTGACGGCCTATGCCCCAAACGGGGTAAAAGGCGTAAGTAAGTAAGTAAGTTCCTGCAGGTGAGATTAGTAGAGGAGGACAAGCCCCTGTTGCGGTTCCTATGGAGAGAGAGGCCAGGAGATGAGCACCCAGCCATCTACCAATGGGAAGTCCTCCCTTTCGGAACTACATGCAGCCCATGCTGTGCTACATTTGCACTACAGAGACATGTCGCAGAGGACCCAGCAGCGGACGAAGAGGTCCGACACAGTGTGAAGAACAGCCTCTACGTAGATAACTGTCTACAAAGCGTTTCGACCCAGGAAGAAGCCGAGGCTCTCCTACATAAACTCCGCGCCTCTCTGATCAAAGGCGGCTTTGATCTCAGGCAGTGGGCCAGCAGCGATCCGCACGTACTGTGCAGCCTCTCCTCCGAGGACAAGGCAGCGAGCAGCGAGACCTGGATGGCCACAATCCCAGGAGAAGCCCAAGAGATGACACTAGGACTAGTGTGGCGCTTCAAAACAGATTCGCTCCACTATAGACACAAACCCCTGACCACGGAGCAGGGAAGGTCGACGGCAATACCGACCACCAGACGGAGTGTGTACAGAACACTCGCCCGACAATATGACCCGTTAGGATGTATACTACCATACACCACCAGGGCAAAGATGATTGTACGAGCATTGTGGGACAAGGACCAGGGCTGGGACGACCCCATTCCCGCACACCTTGCACCCACCTGGAGAGAGTGGGAGATGGAACTCCACTCACTCCCAGGCGTTAATATACGCCGAAGCTACTTCCCACCCACGGTGAGGCCAGAGACATGTAAAATGGATCTACACGTCTTCAGTGACGCCTCCGAGGTCGCCTACGGATCAGTAGCCTACTTGCGTGCCCAAGAAGAGGGGGGAGAGATCTACACAGCATTCATCCTCGCCCGCTCGAGAATAGCCCCACGCAAGCAACAGTCTATCCCACGTCTAGAGCTCTGCGCAGCCCTCGCAGGAGCGCATCTAGCCACGCTCATCCAACGTGAGCTCGCCATTCCGGTGCATAGAACGATCCTGTGGTCAGATTCCACGACAGTACTCGCCTGGATCAAATCGGATTCATGCAAATACAAAGTCTTCGTGGGAGTCAGAGTCACTGAGATTCAAGAGTTAACCGGAGAGTTAACCGGAGAAGCAAACTGGCGCTATGTGGATACAAAACACAACCCAGCTGACGTCATCACCCGTGGAATGTCCCTAGATGACTTAACCCGTCATAACATCTACAGTGACGGACCAGCATTCCTCAAGCTCCCGGAAGGAGATTGGCCCACGCCCCCCCCGAGGGAAGCAAGTGACGAGGAGGCTGAGAATAAGAAACCCATGTTCTGTGGATTGAGCACTGTTGTCTCCGCAGACCCCAACATAGACGATTGCATTACCATAGAGAGTGCGCAGCAACGGACATTCCTGCGGCACCACCCAGAGATTAAGTCCCCCGCTGATATGTCAGCAGCTGACTACGAGGAAGCAGAACTGCTTCTACTGCAACGAGCCCAGAGAGACTCGTTCCCCGATGAACTAGACTGTCTACAGGGAGGAAAGCCCGTCCCATCAGACAGCAGATTGATTCATCTGGCCCCCGAGAGTGACACACATACCCTCATCAGAGTGGGTGGTCGCCTGCGGAGAGCCCCCAATTTACCGGATGACATTAAGTACCCGATCGTATTGAACAGCCGACACAAGGTCACAGAGCTGATTATAAAGAAATACGACGAGGATGTACACCACGCAGGAGCAGAGAGAGTCTTCGCGGAAATCAGACGTCGTTACTGGATACTTCAAGGAAGAGAGGCGGTGCGACGCTTCCAGCGAACCTGTCTAGACTGCCGAAAGTGCCGCGCGCAGCCCAGCATACCACGGATGGCTGACCTACCTCCATGTCGCCTCCGACTCGGCGACAAGCCATTCCACTCAACAGGCATGGACTGTTTTGGCCCGCTGCACATAAAGAAAGGAAGAGGCACCGAGAAGCGGTGGGGTATTGTATTCAAATGCATGACCACCAGAGCGATACATATCGAGCTCCTTCCGACCATGAGCGCAGACTCATTCCTTATGGCCTTCCGAAGATTCACATCACGGAAAGGAAAACCGTCTACATTATTGTCCGATCACGGGACAAACTTCAAAGGCGGAGAAAGAGAGCTGAGGGAGAGCTTCCAAGCTATGGGCCCAGAACTTAAGACCCACCTCGCTCCAGCCCAGATTGACTTCCAATTCAACCCCCCAAACGCACCCCACTTCGGTGGAACTTGGGAACGAGGAGTACGTTCTATAAAGACAGCCCTGTACGCAGTACTTGGGGCCCAGACTGTGGCGGAAGAAGTCCTAATGACAGTCCTCACGGAGATTGAGGGAGTATTGAACTCAAAGCCCCTCGGTTACGTCTCCAGTGATGTAGCAGATGTCGACCCAGTCACCCCCAACACCCTCCTGATGGGGCGGCTAGATCCCGCGTTACCCCAGACAATGTACCGGCCTGAAGAAGCGAACGGCCGACGAATGTGGAGGTACAGCCAAGTATTAGCCGACAAGTTTTGGAGCAGTTTCCTACTGCACTACCTACCGTCTCTACAGACCCGCCAGAAGTGGGTAAAAGAGAGAGACAATTTGACGGAAGGAACAGTCGTCATGATTATTGACCAGTCACTACCCAGAGCTATGTGGCCGGCTGGCCGCGTAAGCAAAGTGATCACCGGTGCCGATGGCAAGGTCCGAGCAGCTGAAGTACTCGTCCAGGGGCGCATTTACACCCGTCCTGTGGCGAGGCTCATAGAACTGCCCCGACTCCCAGACACAATCGATGATGACCATGACCCTATGACTTTGTGAGTTGACTGACCCTTACAGCGAACCCTTGAGTGGTAGACAGTGCGGTTAATCTGTCTCTGCTTAACTAATTGGGTTGGGACCAATTAGGGGGCGGCTGTTCTGAAGGATCAGATTAAACCGAATATATATATTTATTTATATATATATATTTAATTGTATTTGTATATCCCCTGATATCCCCTGTATATTCCTTGTACAATATGCATTGAATATCCCTTCTAGTCTACTGAACATCCCATAATAGTCTCCATTCTACCATTGGACGAGACCTTGGTGCCAGGTCGCCATACCCCTCAGACCAGGTTCAATCGTACCGCTCAACATGTATGGACAAGTCCTAGTTCCGCGTAGGAATATGTCTACCGCACCACTAATGGTACTATTTGTTCATAGTGCGTATATATACTGCGCTATTAAAGTAGAGCTTTCTTTTAGTCCAGTTCCTTACCCTCCAACAGAGTGACAGACGCAAAAGCCTCCCCGCGAACCACGTGTGGGCAGTAAGGCCAATTCGGCCCAGTATCGGCATTGAGACATCGTGTATATTAATATTTGAATAGTCATATTTGGCACTATATCGTCGAGTTGGACGTATTCTATTAAGCTAATAATAGTCTATTCATATGTAGTGCCTCGTGCGGTAAGAGTTCTATAGTAATCAGCACCCCCATCGTTTCGGGCATCAGCTGGACGCTTATCCAGGGTGGTTGACCCCACGTGAAGCTGCACCCGAGGAGCTCCAGGCCAAAGAGCGAGTGGACCTGTATATTGGATTATTCTACCGACGACGGCTAGCCTTCCCCGGCTTGGATTATGCTTTGAGTACTTTGATTATTCTATGGATAAAGGCCAACACTGCGGTGTGTTGGAAATACCCCCCCCGGAGAGGACGACAGGTGAGAAGACGCTCTACACGACGAGGTCGCCTCACGTCTCTCCATCGTGGACCGGAGGACGCCGGCCACAGAGAGTCCAACTGCTTTCATCTGTGGATCGAGGATCGCTGGGCACCGGGTCGCACGACTGTGGGCTCTCCCAGGATACCCTCGGCCAGACGGGATACAGCCAGACTCTACCCCCCCCCCCTCCAGCTGTCTTACAAGCAGTCGGAACCTTCCCCTAGTGTATCCAGCTATATAATCATTCAAGTATCATTGCTATTGTTCCCTAAATATTCCAGGTTGTATATTTGCTTCCTGCGCAATCAGAGATTGGACATTCGATATTGATCTACCTACGAATACTCATTTGCCATAAAAGTGCATACTATTTCAAATCATAAATGTAATTAAGTGATCGTTGTACATACCTTTTGCTATGTATTATTATTAAACGCAGACTTTCGACTTGGTACATTTGTGTTGGATCCGTTTCATCAGGTGGGAGTGTTTATCATAATTATTTATACCTAGTACTGGGTGGCCAGAGTCTAAAGTACAAGAGGTAGTGGTAGTAAGTATCATATCTAACCATACAGTCAGGGAATTGTACCCCTCAGTTACACAGATGATGGCACCATTGCTCTCATGAAGCAGCAGGTTGGAGGCAGAGTTTTTGGATTGCTCCGGTTGCAATGCCTCGCTTGAATGAAGATAACTTTTCACCTGGATAACGTCAACCTGCAGCCGACCAGTGGGAGGCAAAGTCTAACAACGTTCGAGACAGGGGAGGGGAGAATTGAAGGAAGAATTGGCGAGGCGAAATTGGGATGGGAGAAAATTTTAGAAAATGTAATCTTTATTTTTTATTTCTTTTATTTTTTTAATTAATAAAAAACTAAAAAAATGTAATCGGTTACTAATGTGAAAGATCGGATCGGGAAAGGTCGGTATCGGTAGATACTCAAAATCACATGATCGGGATCGGATCGGGAGCAAAAAAATAGATAGATAAACCCAATGGAAAAACATGCAGAACAGATCGCTAACGCTGTTGCATCTCTGGTTGAAGACGGACAGGAGCACTTCGATTGGTCCCCGGGCACGGCCCATGTCTGCTCCCAGCTGCCCTTGGGGGGGACGGGGGACGACAGGATGGGTCAAGCGCAGAGAGGCATTTCATCAGCGACCCAATGCATGTGTGTTCCTGTGTGTCGCCCATCTTCTTACATGTGTGTTTCTGCTTGACAAATAAAGACTTATACTTCTTCTTCTTCTTCTTCTTGATGGTAGGCCAACGACACCTCCAGAGGGCTCAACAGCAACACCTGGGTCCCAGGTGCATCTATACTTTCCGTAGCCGCATTTCTGGCAAGAAGCTCTCTGATTGGCCGACGCCTGTTTCTACACAGGTTAAGCTTAGGCACTCTTTCGAAGTTGGTTAAGGTTAGAGTTTGTCTTAGAGCGTGACGGCAAGTTCTTTCGACGGTTAAGCTTAGGCACTCTTTCGAAGTTGGTTAAGGTTAGAGTTTGTCTTAGAGCATGGCGATAGAACGCCAGGTAGTTTGCAGGCTGTTCGACGCGGAAATGGGCAAAGACACAGCTCGTCACGCGATTGGGAAACAGTGGCCAATCAGAGAGCGTCTGCCAGAAATGCGGCTACGGAAAGTCCCAGGTGCGTGAATATTTTCCCTAACGGAGTTGCACTTCCGCGTTCGGTTTGCGCAATCTGATTGGCCACTAACGTTTCTGGTCATGTGACATCTGCGCCAATCATGTGACGCCTGTTTCTATCACTGGTTAAGCTTAGGCACTCTTTCGAAGTTGGTTAAGGTTAGAGTTTGTCTTAGAGCAGGGCGATAGAACACCAGCCCTGATTCCAAACTCTAACCTTAACCAGGCTGTTTTACAGGCTGTTAGAGGCGGAAATAGGCGCAGAAACAGGCGTCACACGATTGGCGCAGATGTCACATGACCAGAAACGTCAGTGGCCAATCAGATCGCGCAAACCGAACGCGGAAGTGCAACTCCGTTAGGGAAAATATTCACGCATCCCAGGTGCATCCCCTTCGTTTCTATCCCTCCTGTTGGTTAACGGTCATCTTGCAGCCCAGTTGGGATAATTTCTTTTCTGCCACAGCTAGGGCTGCAACTAACGATTATTTTGGTAGTCGACTAATCTGTTGATTATTTTTTCGATTAGTCGACTAATCTAACGATTATTTCTGTCACACCCTCCATCTCTGCTTCCTGTGGGCGCGGCTCCTTTTCAGGGCTCCAGTGCATGTTTTACCTCACGTGCTCAAGTCTGCACACCTGTGAATGTCACCCTCCCTCTGCCTTAAAATGATCCCATAGCAAATTTAAATAAGGAATCATGAAACATTTGGATCTTAATTAAGCTACTTGCTTAATCAAATGTATTTTAATAACAAATACAATAATCAATCATAATGAAAACAAATTAAATAATACAAATTAAAGTGCAAGTTTAAATGTAAAGATAATGTGCAAATAATGTTTTAAAAGTAGCAGCCTCTGCCCCAGCACTGCGGTTCTGATGGGGCTGTTAACCTGGTCCAGGAGGGTGACGTGGATCCACTCACTAGGCTCCACCATCTCCAACAGCTGTAAGGGGAGAGGAGAGGAGGATGAGTCAGATCAGACAGACTTCTAGGTCTTTTGTTTGCTGTGTGTGAGTGAGAGGAGCGTTTGCTGTGTGTGTCTTACTCTGATCTCCTGCAGGGGAACACACTATTTACAAATGACAGCGTCCATAAAGGAACCCGTGATTGCATTGCTATAGCAAACTTATAAATCATCAGATATAAGATAACTAACGTTCCCTGTCTCTGCAGTCTTAGCCCAAAAAGTTAAACTTTTTTCAACTGAGGAAAAAAAAAGCAGCCTAGTCTAGACAATGGTGCTATATAGACAGTGGACATTGGCACTAGCTATCTTAACTTACCTAATTAATACTCCAGTCTGCAAAAATACGACACTTGGTGCTGTGACGACCCTCCCCCACATTGTGTTGTCTTCCTCTGCTCTGGCTGGCAGAGCAGAGCTGGGGAAGGCTTGTCAGCTAATTGGGGCACACCTGGGCCGGTGTGTCCCAGGCAGAGTATATCAGAGAGAGGCTGCCTCTGATCTCTGGCGAACTCCCCACACATTTGGTCCTTTGTTTGGTTTGGTTGTTTCTTTGTTTGATGCTTTTGTTTTACACTTAAACACTCATGCTGCATATATACTACATCCACACCCTGCACACACACACTGATACTCATATACCATGGCTGCTGATTAGTTTAGTTTGAATAAATCGTTTGTTATTTCTTAAATTGTGCCTGTGTCTCCCACATTCTTGTTGCGAGCTTGAGGCAGTTCGTAACAGTGCTAATTCACGGAGCTGTAAACACCGGTAGCCTAGCCAAGCTCTAGTGTGCTCTAGTACGCTGTAAGCTTGCCGCTGTTTAACGTTAGCTAACGTTACATACAGCTTGTTGGTGGACATGCAGCCTCAACAAAATATTAACTGAAATAGTGTTCGCTTAGCAAGCATTATCCATGAGACATTCTGTTTTCCAACATGTAAGCTAAAACGTACCCATGATCCGAGTAGCTGTCATCATGGTTCCAGGGTACTTGCTCGTGCATCACTGCTTTCTTCTTCTTTGTCGTACACAGAATTCAGTCATGGCAGACAAGGGAAATGATACTGCCCCAGCACTTCGTGTAGTGCATTTGCGCAGTTTTGAATGAACGTTACCGGCTCTCTGTTTTTATACGACGCATCGACACCATCGGCGTATTTAGACCACTATCAGTAGGGCACGTGCCCTACTGATGATCATACTGAAAAAAAAAATTACAAATGTTTTTTATTTCCCCTTTTTTAACATGATCAAATGATCATTTAACATGATCAAATAATTATTATAATATTTTTTACTTCACTTTGAAATATTATAGTGAAATATTTTGCAATGTTGTCGCATTTATCTTGTTGAAATCCTCCAACAGGCTCTTTTTTGTAAGTTGACTGGTTTGCACACCAATAATACAGTGCAATAATAGAATAGTAGAATAGATAGTCACTGCTAGCGGAGAAGCTCTCTGCGATGCAGCTGGAGCACGGCTTGGTGGCCTGGATCAAGGACTACCTCACTGAGAGGCCACAGTACGTCAGACTAAAGGACAGTCAGTCTGACGTACTGGTGAGCAACACCGGCGCCCCCCAGGGAACTGTGCTGTCACCATTCCTCTTCACCCTCTACACCTCAGACTTCTGCCGCAACTCCAGCGGGTGCCACCTGCAGAAGTTCTCAGACGACTCCTCCATCGTAAGCTACATCACCGACGATGATGAGGAGGAGTACAGAGCCCTGGTGGAGAGCTTCGTGGGGTGGAGCGACAGCAACCACCTCCAACTCAACACCAGTAAGACCAAGGAGCTGGTGGTGGACTTCCGGAGGGGCAAGAAGAGGCCCCCCCCGATTCCCATCTCCATCCGAGGGGTGGATGTGGAGATGGTGGACTCATACAAGTTCCTTGGGGTACACCTGAACAATAAACTGGACTGGTCGGACAACACAGAGGCCCTCTACAGGAAGGGACAGAGCAGGCTGTTCTTCCTGAGGAGACTCAGGTCCTTCAATGTGTGCAACAAACTGCTGCAGTCTTTTTACCAGTCTGTTGTGGCCAGCATCCTCTTCTATGCTGTGGCATGCTGGGGAGGCTACATCAACTCAAGGGACACCAACAAGCTCAACAAGCTGGTGAGGAAGGCTAGCTCCGTGGTGGGAGTCGAGCTACCTAGACTTGAGGTGATGGTAGAGAGGGGGATGATAAGGAAGCTGGATGCCATCATGGAGAACCCCTACCACCCCCTCTACGACGAGCTAGTCAAGATGAGAAGCTCGTTCAGCCACAGACTCATTCCCCCCCGACACTCAACTAACCGCCTCGGACAGTCCTTCATACCAGCGGCCATCAGGCTCCACAACAGTGGGCAGCGACTAGCAGCCTCCAGGCCCCACAACAGGGGGCAGCGACAGCGACTGCTACCAGACATTGACCTGGGACTTATAGGAACCCAAGGGGGACAACGTAGACTACCCTGGTACTTTGATTAATGTATACTCAGTAGATAGTAAATTATAACACTACCTCATGCATACTGCACCTTATGTGACACTGTGAATAATGTGAATATTCCTCAGCTAGTCAGATAGTAAATTATATTGACCATATTGATCAATTTGTTTACACTGCCTGTGTTGTCTTTTACTACCTGTATACTGTGTTGTTTTACTACCTGTACCCCTCCCCCCCCCTCCCCCCCATGCTGCTATGATGCCTGAATTTCCCCAAGGGGATCAATAAAGGAATATCTTATCTTATCTTATCTTATAGTAAAATTATGCAATAGAATGGCCAGAGTAAAATAGTGCTACAGTACAATCAACAGCGGGGTGTATTAGAAGGCTATGGTGAAGAGGTACGTTTTTAGCTTATTTCTGAAAATATTAAGAGATCTAGCATCCCTAATGTCCATAGGTAGTGTGTTCCATAACTTTGGTGCATAGTTAGCAAAGGCTGCATCCCCGATTTTCTTTAGACTGTGGCTTGGAACCTTCAATAGTAGATGATCGCAATGTTTATACTTTGTATATGAGGAGAACCTTGAAATCAATTCTAAATGTTACCGGAAGCCAGTGGTTATTTACTTGTAACTTTGGGTTTGATCCAAGGAGTAAGTTGCCCCATATTGCTCTGTAACATTTCTCTTTTTGTTATAGGACCGACTAGTAGGATTTCAGTTTTGCCCTCATTTAATTTTAGGAAGTTGTTCGTCATCCATTTGTTTACTGCTAAGAGACAGGCGGAAATGGAGTTTATAGCTGTGTGATCATTTGGTTCAGCGGAGATGTACAATTGTGTGTAATCTGCGTAACTATGGAAACATACATTGTGCTTTCTAATGATGTCTCCTCAATGTTCAATGTTCAATGCAATGTTCAATGCAAGTAAAGCACTTTAAACTTTAAGTATGACTAAATGCTTTCTTGACTATATATATAGTAACTGTTCCAAAATGCATAGATTTCTATGTATTTTAGGGGTTTGGGGGGCTAGCTCTTTTTAATATAAATGTCAGATTGTTTTATTTATTTCATAGATTTCTATGCATTTCAGGAGTTTGGGGGGCTGGCTCCCCAAAATAATTAAATAACATAACCCTAACCGAACCCTAAAACCGAAATTAAGTTAAAAAAAATAGTTACAAAATCCACCCATTTTCGCCCACAAACCCGTCAAAATCGGCCAAATTTTTTTGGTGCCCTTCTGTGCCCTACTGAATTGCTGGGTCTAGATACGCCCCTGATCGACACTAAAATTCCGCGTCGACGAATTTTTATGATCGACGTTGTCGATTATGTCGACTAATCGTTGCAACCCTAGCCACAGCCAGTTGCTGCTTCGCTCAGCGGCCTCCGACAGTGACCCGACAGCTTGTCTGAGGGCCTGTCTGAGGGACTCCCATCCCTTTCAGCGTCCTGGTGGTTGATGGGCAGATGACCCCCACCAGGAACAACTGCCTCAGCTGCTAAGTCGGAGTGCTTCAGCTTCTTGCATTCATTCAACTGTAGCTTCCCATGGTACAGTTAGTTCCAGGATGTACAGGGACTTTTTCTGTGAGGTTGACCACAAGATAAAACAAATTATAAAAGATTGCGACAAAACAGATGAACATTATTTCATTATAAAGATCTTTGAAATGTTTCAAAATGGGAACACCATGAAGAAAACGAACCCCTGCATAATAGCAGAACTCAAATATTATCTGAAGACATTTGTCAGCCAAATACTGACTTTTCTTTAGTATGGACTCATCTGTGTTTTTTTTATATTGTGTCTCGTCTTCTCCGCATGGACATCATTTTGGAATGAAATGAAATCTTCTTAAGCTCTCAGAAGTAATTTACAAAAAATACAAATAAACACATAACAACGAGTCACAGTGTGTGGCTGATACGGCATACGTTTGTGGAAATTATATGTATATTCACTGCCATGTGTAAGCTTCCTTCAAGCTGACGCAGATGAAGGTTTTATACGCCGCGGGTACCTGCACAGCATGTTTACAAATGCTTATCTTACCTTAACGCACAAGCCTGCGATGGAATGAGTTTTCTCTCTGACTGAAATGACACCCGGCGACATACATAATAAGCTGGTGACAATGACATGCAGCCGAAGGAAGGACTGTACAAACATCAAAGTGAACTGGGACACATGCTCTGTATACAGGACAAACAGGCCAGGTCAAGTGTTCCTCTGTTAATCCCCTTGGGGAAATGCAGGTGTAATCGTGGGGGGGAGGGGAGGTACAGGCATGTAAAAAAGAAATAGAAATAGTGACAGTGGCGTCTGGTAATCGGAAGGTTCCCAGTTCAATTCCTCCCGGGCAGTATGTCGAACTGTCCTTGAGCAAGGTAGGTACCTTGCATGGTTGCCTCCACCGTCGGTGTGTGAGAGAATGGGTGAATGTGAAGAACAAAATTGTAAAGCGCTTTGGAAAAACTATTACCATGCCCATGCCTCCCCTCCCCCATACTGCTATGACGCCCAAAATTCCCCAAGGGGATCAATAAAGGAAGATCTTATCTTATCTTATGCTATTCAAACAGTGGGGTGATGCTATCTTGTGATTCAAAGTGAGGGGGGGACCACCTTTTCACTTTTTGATGTTATGGATGAAGAACACAGATATAAGTCAAATCAACCTCCTGTTCTTTATTCCTCTTCTTAACACTTTGAATGCCCAGCAGGGGGCGCACATTTAGTGCTTGAATGCCCACATCCACTCCAATGTGAACGTTAATATCGCCTAATCTATGTTTTAAATATGGCTATGTGTCTAATCTGCCCGTCGCATTATCAATGACCCATTTCCAGTCAACATTGTCGAAGCAGATTGTTTTTTTCATTGTTTGATAGCATTTTGAAAAGCACTAATTTTCAGGGAGAAACGAAGACATTCTATGATAATCGCCCTTTACTGTAATATTCTAGAACGTTGTCATTTTGCGGCCTATTTATGAATCGTTTTCAAATAAACGCTAGATTATCGATTGTATATGTGTACGTGTGCACGCTAGTGCCGCGCGCTGAATATCGATTCTCTCAGTTCCTGATCACTCTTAGAGTCAAACAGCCATATCACATAATCACATAAAAGCTTCTATCTCCGTGAAAACGGGTCTGATTATCCTAAGACTGGTAACATAGATTCCTTACCTGAGATCAGATGGTATCCAAATGGATTATTCCAATTCCTGATCGCCATTCGAAAAAATCGATCCTTTTATTGATCCCACTGCTCTGAGGGTCCAGAGTGGAGCTGATCGACCCCGGCTGCATGAGTGAGAAGTAAAATGTGGAGTACAGGTTTTATTTATTTATTATTAATTAGTATCCCCCTCCTCTATCTCTCTATGTCTCTCTCTCTGTCTGCCAGTGCAGACTGTGGGTGACTGTCACTCAAAGCGCTTATGGGCGGAGCCCAGCCCAAAACAGCTTGAAATCTTGAAGTGGAAACATGCTGCTTTAGAGTAATTGATTAGGAATACAAAACAATGCATTAAAAAATTATAATAAACATACAGATGTGTTCCATAGACTCACAGGAATTGTGTAACATTGCCCAAATAGTGAAAGGAATAGCAAGCCACAGGACCTTTAAGTTTTTCCTTCCGAGTTTCCGAGTATTATGTTTTAAAAGCTTTTAATCTTTAAGCCATAAACCGGGACAATGAAAAAAAAGTACAAGATTAAAAAGTAGTCCTTACTGTCCATCTTTCTTTGATCCTCTCTTAATTAAAACGAGTCTCTTAAATTTCTTTTTATATATATTTTATTGGTGAAACAGGTGGTACAGAGAAGCAAAGGTTGTTTATCGATATTAACATATCACCATGATTATTTTTTTGCTTTTATGAGACATGACGAGACACGGACAGCAAAAAGAAAAAAAGAAAAAAAAAAGGTTAAGACAGTCGTTATAAAGGATGAACTTAAAGTCTAAACCATGATGGGGAGTAATGTGTGGATGGGGAGTGAAGCTCCTGGATCAACTGCCATTTGTGTGATAAGCCCACAAGGTTTTGTCAGCTGTGACTGTGGCGATGCCCCTCGTCCATTGCCACACAAATTGTGGCCTACTATTTTTTGGTCAATTACCTGTTCAGCTTCACAATTACATACAGTAATTGTATTTGATTGTTTGTTTGGTGTGTGTTTAATTATTTCCCTTACCATCTCTAATGTACAGTATGTATCATCTGTCTCTTTTCTATTATTAGTATTTTTATTTAAATGAGTTTGTCCCCTTTCCCTGTTACCCTTCGAGAGGCCCTTTTGTCATCTCGCCAGGCTGTCATTGTAAATAAGATTATCTTCTTAATTGACCTGCCTAGTGTGGCAATTCCAGGTGTAGGGGTGGAAGAATAAACAACACACAGACAGGTTGCAGTTCCCAAAATCATGCTCTTTATTTTCTATTCAAATAATAATTGCTTGCTGGCGGTAATCTGTCGGCCGGGCGGCGTCTCCGCTCTGTGGCCTTTTGCCTTGCGCTGCTACGGGGGACTGAGAGGAGGCTCCTCGGCTCCATTAAGTCCCCCCTCCCCAACAGGCGCACCTAATCACTTCTGATGGGTCTCTAGTGACAGGTGCGTCCGGAAGCGGACGCCCAAACATGGGCAGCGCCCAGCCATTGGGTCGCCACGTAGCGCCCATCAATCACCAAGCCCAGGGGTGGCTTGGGGTTGCCACACTAGTTAAATAAAGGTTAAAAAAATAAATGTATGTTTTTTTTATTAAATAAAATTGGCTTCACCTCCACAACCCTCCATACCTGTCTCACACACTACAGGCTCGAAATTGGCACAGGTGAAATTAGTTACGCTGATGGATGGAGATTCCACACCTGCTCCAACTCATCCACTCTGCCTACAAGAAGCATGGTTCTTCCATTCATTCACCGTCAGATTTTCCCTAATAATGGCCTGGCAAGTATCGTCTACATTATCTCTAGTTTTTTTTTATCTACTTTTTCTCCCCATTTTTCAATTTTTCTCCCTTCCCCAATTTCGTATTGTCCAATTCTACCCTCCCCTGTCTCGAACGTTGTTAGGCCATGCCTCCCACAAGCCGGCTGCAATGTGGACGAAGTCTTGCATCACGTGTCACCTCCGGTACTCGAGGAGGCAGCCGTCGCATCTTTTCACCTGCACAGCACGATCTCTCAGCGGCGAGGGTCTGTGTGGGAGGGAGGGAGGGACACGCCGCCCGTCGCTTCCTGATTCTACTGCGCAGGCGCACCAACCGACCTGTAGGAGTCGCTGTCCACAACGTCCGATCCCCACCCACCAGCTTCCCACCCCCTAATACTGCCAATTGTATTAGTATGAAGGACCAGCCAAGCTGGTAGCAACGCTGAGAGCTGGGCTCGAACCCAGCATCTCCTGCATTGGTGGCGAGCGCCTTGCCCACTGCGCCACCTAGCCGCCCCTACATTATCTCTCGTAATGCTGTTTATCAGATGTGTCTCTTGACGTTGTATTCTCCCGTATACAACTCTCTCTTGATTTTTGACGTATTTTTCCCATGTACGGTGTTATCGTGAGGACTTGTTTTTTCTCTCCATGTCCTCCACAGCCCACTACCTCCAGTGATCCCCACCGGCCAAGGCCGTCTACCCGCCAGGCTAAAAACACCCAGACACACCGCACATGTCCCCCCCCCCCCCCCCCTCTAAGTAGTAATAAATGCCCTACGGGATTAAACATTATTCTGCCGTGTTGTGCATTTGAGCCCACCAGTTACCGTGACATGACATGATTAGATTAGAGTACCACAGGCACATGATGGATTGATGACAACAAGGCCTCACATACAGGGACAAACAATACTACAGTAGACTTTCACTCTCCATACATTAAGTACTATAATATATAGGCTACCGACCATACACCAATATTAGTGGCAACCCAAGTCATCCCAAGATGAGTATACTTTTCCATACTGAAAGTATATTGTTAGTATATGAAGTGTGTTGAATGTATATTTCTAACCCATATGTACCTTTCTGAGTGTATACTTTTTGGTACTTCTTATGTAAATCACAACACAGTGTTTTGCAGGAGGCTACAATATTTGTTAAAGGCGAAACGTGTGTAAACATGCCATTCTAGATGAATGTGGTGCTGCAGAGAATAACGGCACACAAGTCGTATTCTACAGACTTAAGAAGACGTCTCTTTTTGGTACAGATGCCCGTAAAAAGAAAAATCTGTCAAAATAATCATAATTACATATTTCTTTACAAATCCTTCAGCCCTATTAGGATGTAGATACTGAGCATAATTGTGCGCTTGCCTGTCTGGGTGAAGTTTCAAATCCACTTGGACAAGTGACCTTTCTGTGACTTTACGGCGTATCTGGTGTCTGGTGAATTGAGGAGTAGCCTTTTAAAGAAGATCTTTTTTAGAACCACTTTACAGAAACTGAAAGCAAAAAATAAAATTAGGGAGAAAATGTAATTCAGCGTTGCATTAAAACCTGAGGAATAAACACTTTGACACTGAGCTCATTCAGACTAATCTTTCATACGAACAAGGCTTCTCACTGGGGCACTTAAGATAGACTACCCAAAGTAGAACACAGGAGCGCTGGACTTCTCCACAAGCCTCTTCCTCAGAGTCAAAAGTAGAACAAAGAAAAGAGGGAGGTATATACTGTATATCCTGCCACATAATTATGTAATTAACAGCCATTTAGAAAAATTAGGAAAATAATAAAGACCAATCAAGACCCACTAACGGCACAATTAGCTAATTACAATTAGCAAATAATGTATTGATATACAGTACATTACATAATATACATTAGGGCTGACCTCGACTAGTCGACTAATGGATCTAAAGGAGCCGTAGTCGAGGTTCTTAGTAAAAAAAAAATATATATATATATATATTGATTATAATTATTATTATATATATAATTTTTTAATCATAATTTCCAAAAGAAAAGAGGCCTAGAAGCGTGGCTAACGCTAATAGCGCACATACCAGTGAGGCTAACTGCCTAAGAAAACGGGCACAGAGGCACTGAAAGAGGATTTCACACACTAGACATATCAAGATGTGTAACAACCCCAGGCCCAGCCCTTTGTGGGCCTGTTATGATCAGCAAGACATTGGACATTCCCTACCTCCTGTCAGTGGTCTCATGGCGCACTCTAATGGGCACCATCAGACGGTGCAGGCGTCCATTTTGTCTGTTCTCACAAATGTGCTTAATGTAATTAATTGTTTGAGTAATGTAATTTCATTGTGTGTGTTGTTGACCTTCCCTTACCTTGTGTGATGTGGTTCCCCTGTTTTGGTTTTGTGTTTGTGAGATTGCTTTGGTGTTTAGTTGGTGTTAATTGTTTCTATGTTTTAGACTGGCCTGCCAGGTGTTTTCAATCATGATTAGTCTATGTATTTAAGTGTGTCTTTCTCTCCTCGTCGTCATTTCCTCCAGTTCCTCGGTGTTCCCCTGCTCGTCATGTCTCCTGTCTTCTCCCATGCCTTGCTGTCTTTGTTTTGAGTCATTGGAGACGTTGGCCATTGTGTATGGCATGATTGACAGGGATCTGACCAGCTACTCTCCTGCAAAATGGGTCTTCTGGTTGAAGTTGATAGACGATGTAGCGAAGGAGAGTCCAACACAGGCGCCTCAGATGAGGGTTATGGCTGACGGGGTCTGTGCTCTCATGGAGACAGCTAGGCGAGCCTTGTCTGCTAGCTTAGCTCACACAGCTAGCCAGGTATCCACAGCTAGCACAACCCCGTCTGCTAGCTTAGCTCCTGTAGCTAGCCAGGCCTTCCCAGCTAGCATAAGACCCACGGTCAGCCTAGCTCCTGAAACTAACCAGGCCTCAATGGCTAACACAGACTCGTTCGGTAGCCTAGCTCCTACAGCTAACCAGACGTCCACAGTTAGCACAACCCCGTCTGCTAGTTTTGCCCCCGCAGCTAGCCAGGCCTCCCCAGCTAGCACAGTCCCCACTGCTAGCTTAGGCTCAAGATTCATGGTAAGCCTAGTTCCTGAAGCTAACCAGGCCTCAATTATTAGCGCAGACTCGTCCGGTAGCCTAGCTCCTGCAGCTAACCAGATGTCCACAGCTAGCACAGCCCTGCCCGTTAGCTTAACCCCTGCAGCTAACCAGGCCTCCCCAGCTAGCACAGTCCCCACTGCTAGCTTAGGCTCAAGATTCACGGTCAGCCTAGTTCCTTAAGTTAACCAGGCCTATGAGGCATAAGTTGTAAAGCACTTTGGATAAAAGCACTAGCCTATATAAAATGTAGTCCATTCACCATTATTGTGACTGCTGACCATTGTGGCCATGGTGGCTTGGCATGTCTTATTTTCAGCTCAAACCATTTTTGAAAAGCCAGTGTTCTCTGCAAACGTCAAACACACTTAACTGGTGATACCAAAGCATGTCCTCACCTGGCGTTGCGTTGGGCACATAAACAGCGCGGTTGTCATCTGGTTCCTGGACCAAGGATTCAGCCCCGCGGATACGACCGGTGCGACGACCGGTCTGTCTAGGCGGACGACGGGGTCACCGACCCCGACATTACACCATCACGGCTAAGGATGCGTAGAGCGCGTCAAAACAGAGCACTGAGTCACTCTGAGTGACAACACAGCTGCACACACACACACAAAGGCATTGATATAGACACATGTGGACACACACATCACTCCCCCAGGGAAGGTGACGAGACATGCTACCCCATCTGTTTGGCAGACCCATTCTTCCCTTTGTGGTCCCAGTTGGCCAGAAGAGGGGGGGGGGGGGGGGGGGGGGGGTGGATCATCGGATATGTAGTCTGTGGCAGAGAAAATGTCACGTCCCCTGACACTCACAAGAGGCCTGTAAGGGACTCGGTAACCTAACCTTTACCAAATGGACGAAATATTCACACAGCTACTGGAGACATTGTCGTTGACAGATTTCTTTCATTTCGGTGTCAAACTTCTTCTGTTAATGGTTCTCAAAAAAGATAGTTTCCTGGATAGGCTACATAAAAGGTAGACTAGCCAGGATAGGTTTCACCGGTGACATTCTATTTAATTCATTAATCCATTGTTATAAAACAAATGGCAACCCATTTTACGTCAAAAGCAAGTCATGCTCTGTGCAACGAGAGGATTCTGTCAATATATCAGTATCAATATATCATAATCGATGCGGTGTCAGATCATCAGACTCAGAGACAGTGACAATTGTTCTTCATAGACTAAATATGCTTTCAATACTCGCCATCCAAATGTATTCGACCTGAACCCATGCATTTGGTTGTCACTATAGAACATCATTATTTGATGTGTTCACGACTCATCCGACCAGCACTCATGTACACACAGTATGTTTATGAGACATAAGTCAACAAAAGCAACTGTCTGCATGCTGTCCCACACTGCAGATACATGACAGGGGTGAGCAACAGGCACAGGGAGGAGAGATTCTTCTTAGGACTGGGTATGAAATGATAACTTATATAATGACTCAAGAAGCAGACGGAAGCGATGCTGTGGATGACTAAGTGTTGGACTAAGTGTTTGTGTCTTCTGGTCTTCTGGGGCGACAGTGGCTCAGGAGGAAGAGCAGTTGTCTGGTAATCCGGAGGTTCCCGGTTCGAGTCCCACACTTCCTGGGCAGCTCGTCGAAGTGTCCTTGAGCAAGACACTTAACCCCTAATTGCTAGCAATGTACAGGTTGGCACCTTGCATGGTTGCCTCTGCCATCGGTGTGTGAATGGTCAAATGTGAGGAACAAATAGTAAAAAGCTTTGGATAAAAGCGCTATATAAATGAGCTATATTAAACGAGCTATATTAAACCAGGGTCAGGAAGCAGATGTTTTTTTTATGCACAATGCAATACTTGCTCCGTCTTTTGTGGTATTGTGAGAGGTATCTTTTTTGTCATGCTGTCAAATTCCTGTGTATCCATTATGACGCATTTTGCGAATAAAAGTGATTCTGATTCTGACGGTGTAGTGGATAACACTGTCGCCTCACAGATAGAAGGTCATGGGTTCGATTCCCACTTGGGGATCAGGTTGCCGCATTGCCAGGTACCCAGGTGGGGTATCTCCCGGGCCTTTCTGTGCGGAGTTTGCATGTTCTCCCCGTGCTCGCAAGGGTTTCCCCTCCCGATAACATAAACCCAATGGAAAAACATGCAGAACAGATAGCTAATGCTGTCGCGTGTCGTAACCTTGACGAAGACAGACAGGAGCACTTGGATTGGTCCCTGGGTGCGACACATGCCGCAACCCATGTCTGCTCCCGGCTGCCCTTGGAGGGGAAGGATGACGGGATGGGTCAAGAGCAGAGAGACATTTCATCGGTGACTATGTGTGTGTGTTCCTGTCTGTCACCCATCTTGCATGTGTGTGTTAATCTGCAATAAAGACTCCCTTTTCTTCTTCTATAGGACGCAACAGACACACGTGGATCTATATGTTCTCCTCATATATAATGCAAACTTAGAGACTGTTCAAATCCCTCTACAGTACAATGAATAATTAGAGAACCAGGGAAGGCATTAAAGAGTGAATGACCTAGATCCACCTAGAAGGACACGGAGCGCGGGGGGGGGGTGCAATTCTGTGTAGAGTGTTAGAGACATTGCAACCGATAGCTACCACGATCTAAATGTATTAATAAATTATAGCCTGTTCCATGTCTTTAAAACTATATCACAAAATAGAATGTGAAATGAGGTAGAGAATTATGTTCACATTACTGCCAGGTATTTATATATATATATATATATATATATATATATATATATATATATATATTCCCTCAGAACAGGGTAAATCTGCAGTTTGCTATGATGCGTCTAGCTCATGGAATGATTCATTACTGGCTCTCACTCATCTCTGCATTTTGTACAAGAAGGTAGGTTGGCTGTCCCTGCCTGCTCATAAGCTTCATCATTGGTACATCTTCCTCTATAAAGCTCAAGCATCTTACCTGGTGAAATAAAGGTTAAATAAATTAAACAGTCCTTAAAGCTGGAGATTCTCCCCTCTGTTGCAGGGTTTAAAACATTGATCTCCAACCATTCAACCATCAAGTTGTACATGTTTTAATTATTAGTTTTTTATCCTTACTTTTGTCTCGCCTTGTTGTCTTATTGTTATGATTTTTATTGTTTATATGCTGTGTGATTTGATATGCTTTTTTTTGGCTTATTTCTGTATGCACACTCGACGTGACTGTAAATGAGGGAAACCTCAGTTGCCTTTTGAGTTTAAATAAAGGTTTGAAATTAAATGAGAAATAAATATATATATGCAGTCTAGGGATGTCCGATATTATCGGCCTACCGATATTATCGGCCGATATCGGCATTAAAATGTGATATCGGAAAATATCGGTATCGGTTTTCCAAAAGAAAATAAAAAATTTATATATTTATGTTTTTTTTTACATTTCTATAACCTTTATTTACCCAGGCAAGCAAGTAATAACAAATTCTGATTTTATTTATTGTCAAAAGTATGCATAATGTTGTGTTAATTCCACAACAAGAGATATGTAATGTTAATTACCTGAAATTATTAAATTTTTTGGCGGGGGAAACCCTGCATATATCGGTATCGGTTGATATCGGTTGATATCGGTATCGGAAATTAAGAGTTGGACAATATTGATATATCGGTAAAAAAGCCAATATCGAGCATCCCTAATGCAGTCCATTAGGTATTTAATACCACTTGCAAAAGGTCCCAACTATCCTTTTAACCACTACAGCACAGACAGAAATGGGCGACCGTATGCATGAAAATACGAATCTATAAATCATGCAACAGTTTTGCTTTTATATTTGATTATAGATTAGATCGTATTGGATTAGATGAGAGGAAATGATAATTCCTCTCATTATCTCCAGCACCTAGTGTGCCCATGGAAACAAAACACATGCACCCACTTGCACGTGACCACGCCACTCACATGCGTGCCTCTACATTAGGCAGGAAGTGGTCACGCTTACACCCTTCCAAGGTCGAATTCCATACGCGGAAAACATCCAAGGGACCACAGCCAGTATTCATATAACTAGGGTTATAGGATAACCTTACGTTATATTATCATACTGGCAATCTGAGATAAAGGGCAGAGCGGACGCGTGGCCACGTCAAATGCACCCCCTGAGGGCCCGTAAGCCCCGTCCACCCGCCTGTCCTAACGAAGGAGGGGAGGCAGTCAACTACAACCAAAGTGCGAAGAAAGGGGAACCAGGCACCCCCGAACGCACAGCGCAAGCGGGACCACGTGTGACAC
Source organism: Notolepis coatsorum (assembly GCF_963971535.1). Classification (NCBI taxonomy): domain Eukaryota; kingdom Metazoa; phylum Chordata; class Actinopteri; order Aulopiformes; family Paralepididae; genus Notolepis; species Notolepis coatsorum. Next base: position 157,163,927 of record NC_140170.1, on the reverse strand, counting down.
AGCACTCCGTGGTCCACACCCACACACTCCCGCTAGCCCACCTGATGGCGGGATGCAGGAGAGGTCCCGGACCTCAGGACTGCCTGGGAGACAGAACCCCCAGTCATGTCCATGAGGTAAAACCTAACGAAAGGACTCGGGGACCAGGAGGCCGCAGCACAGATGTCCTCCACCGAGGCCCCCCCCAACAGGGCCGCAGAGGCCGCCACACCACGAGTGCGCCCTGACGCCCCCGGGGGGAACCTGTCCAGCCAATGTGTAGCAAAGGGCAATGCCCACACACAACCAATGTGACAGGCGCTGCTCGGACAGCGCCTCACCCGCGCGAGGGCCACCGTAACAAACAACAGTTGATCGGAAGCCCTGAGATCCCACGTGTGACTAAGGTAAAACCTTCAGCACACGGACAGGACACGACAGACTAAGGCTCGCCTCCAACTCACTAGCGTGAGGAGGGGGAAACGCCTGAAGCACAATATCCCTGGAGCGATAAGAGCTCCGGATATTCCTTGGCACGAAGGCCGGATCAGGCCACAGAGTCAGAGACAGAGATGCGCACAGTGACGTACTCTATGGCGGGGGAATTTCTGTGGTGCCCAATCTTCCAGGGCGTGGGACCAGGAAACTCCCCCCCCCCCCCCCCCCCCTTCTTACCCTGTAACGTGCCGAACAGCAACGTGACAGGAATCTTGAAGGACAGGAGGTTTTAACCCCTGCCCATCAAAAAGGGGAGGAAAGGATTACCAGTGCACCCCTTTACGACCCCACACCCATGATACGATGTAATGACAAAAAAGAGCATGACACAGTCACAGTCAGCTACATGAAGTGTCTAACAGCTTCACACAGCTCATGTGCTAACCTGCTATCTGATTTTTACTAAGGAAAAAACACAGAATAGAGAGGGCCCCCTTAAGAGCCCCGGTACCAGACTTACACATGTGCTTCTGTGGCCAAACCTAACCCAGTTGTAGATCACAAGACACACACAACCCTTTATCACCACAAAAAATGGCAAGTACACTCTTGCTACAGAGGAACGCCGTTTTTCATAACGAGAATACAGAATCCTCGATTATGTATCGGCCACAGGCCTTGCTAAGCACACACGATAAGCGACCAAACAATCTTTTCTTTAGGAAAATATAGTTTCTCAAGCGGTTAGCACAACCCCAGCAATTAAGCTGAGGGTTACATCGTATCCCCACAAACACAGTGACACAATATATTGTAAACAACATGTCTGAAAGGAGGGTGGGGAAGCCCCAGGGAAACCGGGGGGATCACCCCTCCTACCTTACCCTTGATACGGCCAAGTTGAACAGGTAACCCTGTTAATATGTGAACACACTGTTCATTGTCATTACAGGCTGAGAAAAGAATTCATTCTTCACTCATATGTCACTAAGCATAGCTTTATAGGTTAATTAACCCCCTTAGTTGTGAGTTCACGGTTCCTGAACACACATGATGTTCTCAACACAACTAACCAGATCATTTTTACACATGTAAAACAACAACCCGATTTGTATGGAGAGAGAAGCTATACCAGTGACAAGACAATTCACACACAACACGTGTCGTATCCTAAATGTATTGCAGCAACACCCGTTTTGGAAAACATCGTTATTACAAAACATTTAGAAGGGAAGGAAGAAGAAGTGTTTAAGGTCCGGTCGGGACCTTTCCTACCCTGAGCGCAGGCCAAGCGAACTGCAATCTGGCTAACGGGGCACCGACGTTGAACACGGTATTCCTGTGTTGACAACGAGGGCAGCGTCGCTGCGCCACCCAGCCGCTACGGTTCTCCATGTTGACGCAGTCCTCGCTGGCAGGGCTCCCGGTGTAGGTTCGACTAACATCCTCTGTCAAAGATGACGTCGTAGTCAGAGTGTTTTAAGGCATGTTATAGTCATAGCAATGTTTAACAGTGTAGCATCAAGCTAACAGCCGCTCTCGACTGATAGCACCAAGCTAACGTTTCCTAGCCTAGTGACACAACGGGCTAGCGCCGCAGCTAACAGCTGACTGGCTAACAGGTAGGCCACAACTAGCACGCAAGCTAAGCAGCTATCACCTGAACTGTACAAAACGACATAACAAGCCACACTTCAGACAGGCCGCCGTCTGAAAACCTCCTCATCCTAAACCTGTTCCCCCCCACGGGGTCGGTACCGACCCCTTTTGACATTATTATCATATATTAATATTTTTATGAGTGATGCAATAAATTAGCGTTTTTAAAATCAAACGTTTTCAAGTATTAATATCACTACTATGTTACAAATGCATGTAGAATGTAAAACGTTAGGTTGGCAATAGTTTAGCAATAGGTTAAAAGTGTACTTATATCGTTTTAAGTTTTCTATTTGCAATCGTTTTTTTGACCCGGAACCGGAAATGGAAATGTTGAACCATGGGAATTGGAATATTTTTGCGGCCATTTTGTAGAGGGGATTCGTAGCTATCGTTCAGCGTTGGGATTTCTCCGTTCTACACTTCCTGTGGTCCACTATGGTGGTTCAAAGTTCAGCGTTCTGAATGAATCATATCAATAATTGTTATGATTCGCGATAATAAGCTACAAAAGGTAACGTTTTTGACAAATATTGAAACACAGTCAGTTTCTCCACACTATTGTTATCATGTAGGAAGAATTAGATCTGAAATTAGTTACAAAATGGTTATACTGTGGGGGAAATAAAATAGTACAGTCGATTACAGTAAATATCAGTATCTGTTATTATGCAAGCCTGGTGATACTATATCCAAATTGAACTCGGCCATTTGAAAGATACTATATGTATATATATATATAAATGTGCGAATTGGCTATAATAAGGTAATGTATAAGCATATATTCTATATTTTATAATAATATTTCAAATTGCATTGGTCCGGATGGGAGAATTCAGTACTGTATATACAGAACCTTCAGTTTGATCATCTTCCCTTTATTAATTTCCTTAGATATTTTGTACACATGATCTCAAGAGGGTACTGAATGAGCTCAGTGGCAGTTTCTTAAGTTTGGTCATTATTATCATGGTTTTATTCACTGTCAAATATGAAAAGAAAGATCATAATTAATATTTTCCTTTGTTTCATCACAATTTAAGCAAGCCTAGTAATAGACACAATATTTCTGACACTGAGAATACATTCATTGAGGTCCATAGATGTTCCTAGATACCAAGAATATGCAAATAGCCCTTGTAGAAGTGGAGCAATATTCCATTTACCTAGGTATACATTTTATGCAGATTTTCACCTGGGGTGGAACAGGTTAAGAGAGAAGAGAAAAAGAGATGTCAACACAGTTTACAACAGTGATTTTACCAGACATCCGGCGGAGCCAGCACAAGTCCCATCTGGGCTGCAGCCGACTTGAACATGGATCTTCCGATAACGAACATCCATGCCCACATTTCCTCGTTAGGGTATACTCTCATTTGTATATGAAAGATGGGGCCTGCACGGGACAGAGAAGCATCCGCTTGTCCAGAGAATCCTGGGATCACCAGTTCCTGGTCGCGGCCCACTAGTTGACTATAATGGGCTTCAGACCAAGATCCCCCGCCGTCGCCTAAGAGGCTGAACAGAGGACCCTAATCTGGGGCCGGCTTTCGTAAAAATTGTCAGCTAGCCCCCATAGCACTAACAGACAAGTGGTGCTCGCAAGCAAACATTACTCACCCAGGCTTGAAAACCAACCAGTCCCTCACAACAGACTTCCACAGTCCAGCTGCATAGCAGGAGGGTCAAACCCATCCAGCCGCAGCAAAGGAGGACTGCAGTTTGGGGAGTATATTAGCGATGCGAGCCCCTAATACGAAAAAACCGGTGGAGGTTTAGAATGATCATCATCTTCCAGACACTCCAGTGACGAAGACAATATCGCCGTATTTTCTCGAAAATAGTGAGAGAGAAAATAAAGATATGATGTCAACGTATCTCCTTGTTCTTCCTTTCCTCAGACTAAATATTTTTCTCCACGTCAAGTGGGCATGTGAGCAGCACTTAGCTTGTGGCTGAAATTTGAGAAGGAGATGAGTGTGTGGCCCCACCCCTGCTTATGTAGGTAAGCGGATGGGGGTGTGGCCAGATGAATGCTGGCATGTAAAGGTACATGGTGGAATTTTTTATTCAGTGTATATACGCTGAAGCGAGATATATGCAGACAGGTGCTGAGCAAGCCATAACGCTACAGAACTGCAATTAAGCCAATTGAACTGAAGGTCAATGACAAAACTTTACAGTATCCGTCAGACGTAGCACCGGCCCTCAATCAGTATTTTGTAGAGTCTGTGGCCGCAATAGCCCAAAGCTTCGCAGTTCAGGACAGTAGTCCTAATCTGCCATCTACTGTCAATATTAATGAACCAGCAGTCATACCAAAATCAGTCACTGAGATAGAGGTTGCAAATATAATTACATCCCTCAAATCCTCAAGAGCTAAGGATATATATGGCATGGACACACTCATGCTGAAAGAGATAAACTCCTCTATAGTGAAGTCACTGACCCATATAATCAATATGGGTTTCAATCAAGGGAGTTTTCCTAACCCATGGAAGCCTGCAGTTGTGGTCCCTTTATTTAAAAGTGGTGACCCTCTCATGACATCCAATTACAGACCCATCAGTATTCTACCCATAGTGTCCAAGGTGTTTGAAAAACTGATTGCCAAACAGGTCACTGATCATCTCAATAACAGCTCCTTCCCACTGCACCCACTGCAATTTGGATTCAGGGCTAACCATTCAACAGAAACATGCTTCTTTTTAGAGAGAGTCAAGGCTTCAATGGACAGGGGCGGGGTTGTGTTCCTTGATCTAAGGAAAGCTTTCGACACTGTTAACCATACTATTCTACTCCAAAAGCTGGTCAATTTCAACTTCTCCCTAGAGTTCCTCAACCTCTTCAAATCATACCTTTCATTCCGTTCCCAACTTGTCAAAATTGAAAATCATAAATCTACTGCCATCTGTCTGTCAACTGGTGTCCTGCAGGGCTCTGTCTTGGATCCAATCCTGTTCAGCATGTACAGTACATTAACGATTTGCCTTCTGTGTGTGGCCAATGTGATGTACTAATGTATGCTGATGATACAGTGATCTTTACAGTACACACGGTAAAACCACAGAAGAGGTTGCAACAAAATTGTCTAATGTCATGGTGAATGTCACATACTGGCTTAAGAACAGCTGTTTACAATTGAATGTCTCTAAGACTGTCTGTATGTTCTTCTCCAAGGGCCACAGAGAAGTTGCAGAGCAGGATATCTTCATCTCCGGTGAAATTACAGGTAGTATCAGAATATAAGTATTTAGGCTTACACATAGACCCAAACCTTAGCTTCAAAAATCACATAAAAAAGTCTGCAATAAGGTAAAGTTCAGCCTATCAAACTTCAGGTACATAAGAAACTTCCTTTCAACCGATGCAGCAAAGCTATATTTTCATTCAATGGTTCTTTCCCACATCACATACTGTTTGATAACCTGGTCCAATTCACATTCCACCATTCTGAAACCACTTCAATCACTATACAAACAAGCAATAACAATTCTAGACAAGAAACCATTGAGGTCATTGTCACATTCTAAAAAAATATAATCTACTCAGTTGGGAAAACCTGACTCTATATCAAAACGTCTGTCTAGTTTTTCAAATAAAGTGTGGATTGGCTCCTCCTCCTTTGTCCGGTTTCATCAACCTCAAGTCTGCCTCAACCAGGAACACTAGAGGTGCGGCAAGGGGGGACTGTACAATCCCTTTAAAAAAAAGTGTATTTGGCCAGGCCGTCTTTTCATACAGAGCATCCCACCAATGGAACTCAATTCCTCAAACAATTAGAGTGTCCACATCATACCATTCATTCAAGTGCAGGGTTAGGGAATGGCTCATTGAAAACCAGCACTGTCAACACTGAGGTGTCTGTGTGTGTGTGTGTGTGTGTGGATATGGTGCATCTGTCTATGTCTGGGTCTCTTAATATGTCATGATGTGCTCTGTCCTTGTGTCCATGACTGTATTGTGACCTGTATCCCTATCGTATGTCTATGTGCTTTTGTTGTGTTTTTATTCTAATGTTATTTATCTTGATTTTATTCTGTTTTTATTGCTAACCCTTTTTTCACACAGGATTTTAGCCTGTACCTTCTGGCAGGGGGAATGGCTAAAATTGGATCCATTGGATCCAATGTTTTATTAATGTACACTGTCCCCCTTGAACAAATAAAGTAAACCTAACCTAACCTAACCTAAAGCCCTGCGCTTCTGACGTACCCGCCCCAACAGCTGAGCTATCAGGTGTATGGGGGGGAACGCGTAAAGAATCCCGGGCGGCCACGGACCAAATCGGCCGCCGCCCGGTGGAGACGGGGGGAGCGTACTCCTCCCTGTCTGATGACATACAACGCCGACGTCGTGCTGTCTGGCCTGATCAGAACATGCTCGCCCATCACATGACGGCCGAGCTGTCCGAGGACTAGAAGCACTGCCTTAAATGCCAACACATTGATATGTAGTGCAGACCGGGCAGCATGGTCTTTGCCAGCTGCCCCCTACTGTGTCGGCCCGACACCCCCCCCCCCCCCCCCCCCCATCCCGTGAGGGAGGCGTCGGTGAAGACCGTGACGTGTGACAGCCTGCTGCCCATGGGGACCCCGCTGGTGAGGGCCCCAGGCCCCCCCCAGAGGGCGAGGTCGCCCAGTACTGACATGGGAACCTTCAGCAGCTTCCACTTGACTCTCACAGGGTCTATTTTCACACTGAAAAACCCACCTCTGTATCCTCCTCATGAAGAGGAGGCTAAGAGGGACCACAGCTTGAGCAGATGCCATAATACCACGCAGGCATATCACGGTCAGTGCCGTAACTGTCCTGCCAGGACGGAACCTCCAGAGCGCGCCGAGAATATCCTCTCTGAGAGGGATGCCCATATAGACCTTGAGCTTAGAAATAAGCCCAAGTACTCCGCCCGTTGACTGGGAAGAGGAGTACTCTACTTCCAGTCTACAGCAAAACCCAGGCTGGTGAGAAATTCCACCACCTGCCTGGTATGAGACCTGGCGATCTTCTCTGACCGGCAGAGGACCAGAACGTCGTCCAAGGTAGAATAAAATTCGTATCACCTGACGACGCAGAGGCCCCAGCACCCAAACCCACTCTCGACCCATCCAACCTCTCCAACTACCGCCCCATATCCAATCTCCCTTTCTTCTCCAAAACACTCGAACGCATTGCTGCCTCCCAACTCCACTCTCATCTCCAGTCCAACACCCTCTACGAACCCCTTCAGTCTGGCTTCCCTCACAGCACCGAAACTGCACTGGTTAAAGTCATCAACAACCTCCTCATCTCCGCTGATTCCGGTGCCCTCAACATCCTGATCCTACTCTATCTCAGTGCAGCCTTTGACACAGTGTGTCACTCCATCCTCCTCCAAAGGCTGCACCAACTGGGTGTTGAGGGCACAGCACTTGACTGGTTCTCCTCCTACCTCACAGACAGACACCAATTCATCTCCCTCTCCGGCCACACCTCCTCCGCCTCCCCAGTCACACAGGGGGTCCCCCAAGGCTCAGTCCTTGGCCCTCTGCTCTTCATCTGCTACATTCTCCCCCTTGGTCACATCATCCGTAAATACCACCTCAACTTCCACTGCTACGCTGATGACACCCAAATCTACATCAGTACACAATCCCCCCACAGCCCACCCCTCAGTCACATCGAATCCTGCATTACTGAACTCCAAACCTGGATGACTCACAACTTTCTCAAATTAAACAGTGACAAGACGGAACTTCTCATCATTGGCACCAAAACCACCCTCACCAGATCCGGACCCATCACACTCACCATAAATGACTCCACCATCACCCCCTCCCCCCTAGTCCGAAACCTTGGTGTCCTCCTCAACCCCACCCTCTCATTTGACCCTCATGTCCGCTCAATTGTAAAAACATCATACTTTCACCTCCGCAACATTGCTAAAATCTGTCACTGCCTCTCCCCCCTGCTGCTTAATCCCTCATACACGCCTTCATCTCCTCCCGCTTGGACTATTGCAACTCCCTCCTCACTGGCATCACCTCCCGCTCCCTCCATAAACTGCAAATGGTCCAAAACTCAGCCGCCCGCCTCCTCACTAACACCCGGTCCCGTGAACACATCACTCCTGTCCTCCACTCTCTCTACTGGCTCCCGATCAAACACAGCATAAACTTTAAAACACTACTCCTCACCTTCAAAGCCTCCACAGCCTGGCCCCCCCCTACCTGACTGATCTCCTTCTTCCCCACCGCCCCACCCGTTCCCTCCGGTCCTCCTTCACTGCTTCCCTCACTGTCCCGACATCCAAACTCAAAAACTTTGGTGATCGGGCCTTCTCTCGCACTGCACCCCGACTCTGGAACTCCCTCGCACAGTCCATCAGAGACTCCCCTACACTCTCCACCTTCAAAGCTCACCTCAAAACCCACCTGTTCTTCCTTGCCTTCAATGGTCCCCCATGGTCCCATGTTCCTTTTGTTTTTGTTTCTTTGTTTTTACTTTGTTCCTAACTACTGTCAGCGACTTCGGGTCATTGAGAAGCGCTATATAAATAAAATTAATTATTATTATAGATGGCAGTGGTTTTTTAGGGCGTGCCCATCTAATATAGCCGATCCCTCGGGCCGCCGAGGCTGTCGGCCTTGTGATCACCTGTTTTCTTTGTGTCCAGGGTATCTCAGGCGGGGGAAACATGGCCGCTGGTTGGGGGCCTCACCGCAGTCGCTGGCGAGGCCGTGCTCTCACCTCTGGCTGCGCGGTGTGGGGCGGCGTGGAGCCCAGGTAGAATACCGCCCGCGCCTCCGTGGACAGACCAAGGTCCACCCGCGGAGAGGGGAGCCCTGAGGAGGAGACCCCTCTCCTCCTCAAGGGGAGATTGCTCCAACCAAAGATGTCTGTGAACAACCGTTGACAGCATCCTAGCCCTTCCTGCGGTTATAACTTGTGGCTGGGTCAAAAGCTGAATAACCTCAAAACCTTGCACAATGGTTTTGACGTCGGCTGGCCCTAAGGCACCACCACCCGACACCATTTTTTACAGAAAAGCAGCCAATTGAGCAATGTTGTTAGTTGCTGCTAAATTCTGTACCGCGGCGGTATAAGCTTCATCAGCCCACCAGCCGCCTGCCGGGCCAACTCGCCTCTTGGCGTCGGCTGGGCGGGATACCCTTCCACTATGTCAGGGCAAAGGACCGACGCCACCTGCTTCACTAAGCACGGAACACCAGTGGCGGCTGCTGACCAAAGTCTATTACTAGTGAAGCACTGCTCCACTAGTAGTCATGCAATAATCTCCACTGCGGTGTGCACCCGTGAAGGGATAAATTATTTGAAAAATTATTTGATAAATGAATGAATGAACGAAAACTCTATTAACATATTGCAGAATGGGCTAGCCCAATACACACAATTGTTAAGGGGATGCAGACCAGAGAAAACATTAGACCCGTCTACATCAGGGTCCCCCATTTTCAATTCATAGATTCACAAAATGCACACCTGCCCTGAGCCCTGTCGTCAGCCCATCAACCCATGTAAAGGGTAAATAAGCCTCAGCTAAACCCCCAACATTAGACCGATTGACCGTCAGCATGAATGGTTAAGAGGAGGGAAGAGTAAAGACAGCCACGGCGGGGTACATGGGAAACGGCGCCCCAACATTGTAGCATTAGCACCAGCTGCGCGCTAAGATACTTGGAAAAACATCCAACAGTGAGTCCTGATGACCACGTTTATCCAAATATCCCGCCCCCCCGCGCCAATACATCGACCGGTCGTCTCACGAGACAACAAGCAGTATTACACATGCCAGTACCAACGCCTGCCAGCGCAGGTCCTACCTGAGCGCGACGTGGCTTGACTGCCAAGCGCCGCGCGAAGTCCATCGGCCCGCTGTCAAGCGACGAGGAAAACACAGGATAGGACCGCCGTGCTGTCTGGACGTGCCGAGAAGGTTCCGGGGGCTGGCTTACTTCTGGCGAAAGCCCAACATTGCGTAATTTCTCCCTACGCTTCATAACAAAGTTCCACCTGTTTGAAAGTGCATATGAGCTGCTTCCGCGTTTGGAAAAGAATGAGGAAGGGTGTAAGCGTGACCAATCCCTCCCTAATGTAGAGGCACGCATGGGAGTGGCGTGGTCACGTGCAAGTGGGTGCATGTGTTTTGTTTCCATGGGCACACTAGGTGCTGGAGATAATGATATCTCAGTATGGCAGAGCGAGACGATTGCCAGTATGATAATATAACTTGTAATCTCCTTACAAAAGGCAATTTGGCTTCCCAGCACAGGTGATGGAAAATCAATTGACCACATTCACATGGCGCCCATTTTGCTCTACTGCCGTGCTCAGGTGGGATTCCTTTCCACCCTGCTCCTGTTCCAATCACATATCTGTCATCAGAAATACATGTCTGAGGGGAAACGGGTGGTGAAACCCTAGGGTGTGTCGAGGGAGAACCTTGAGTCACGTGTACAGCAGCAGACCGTCTTATCCGCACACATTCTCTCCCTTAAAAGGAGCAATAGGTGGCCGTTGATTTAGGGCAGAACTTAGAAATATTATAAACGCCCTTCCAAGTCAGAACTCAGAATCAGGATGCCTCCAAAGCCACGCCCTTCTAGGTAGCTAGCCTCAGGCCTTTGTGTATGCGTGTGTCACTAGAGTTTTTTTTTTTTTTCATCGATTACTGTAAAAATATAATAAGAAATCTAAAATGTTGCCAAAAATCTGCAACAAATTGCAAATTGATCCTTTAACTCAATCAGCGCCACGGGTCTAGCCCATCTTTGTTCCTACTGCACCACCACTCTAAGAGATAAGGATGCGTGGCAGTGTTTTGCAGGGCTATATCTATATTCTATATTATAGCTATGGATACAATACTATGGCTCATTTGACATCAACTATCCATCGTTCAATATGTGAAAAAGAATAAATTGTTTCATGTATACGTTTGCGTGTTATACCGTGGTTAATATAAGTATAGTTTCAGAGTGATCCTGGCTAATTCCAGAAAACGGCGCTATGGAGCAATATGTGCATTTTGCTAAAAGCGTTGGCGTTGCTCGCCTGGACACGCTACTATTTCCAAATCAAATGTATATAATAGGTATTATGTTTCATCATGAATGCATGAGAGGGGGGGGGGGGGGGGGGGGGGCGTTTTTTGATGCTTTGATCGTCACCAACGGCATACGTTTTGGAGTACGTTACACATGGTCGTTGCGATCGATGTGAAATCATGGTTGGATCAAAGCAGGATTGGTGTCATATAGTCCTTACCTTCACTAGGAGGTACCCCAAAAAGAATATTCCAATTGTCTGATCGCTATTTCCAGTATTGGTGTCCATCGTGTCGCCAACATAATCCACCACAACACATGCATCGGGGGCATTGGACGCGGTTCAATGTGATCAAGTGAACCGCTCGACTCGCCTGATCCAAAAAACTGCGCCCGGAGCGAATTAAATGTAACACCGGGTGTGAAAAAAGGTTTCGAAGGGTGGGCGATACTGACACCTAGCAGGATGCGGCCGGTATTGCACTCAGAGTGATTCCCTATGGTAACCCCGAGGTCCGTGTGAGAGAAATTAATAAAAATATCGAATAAAAGAAATAACGATGAAAACCTGACTATACTCGAGTATGGCGCTGAACCAGCGGCAGGGGCTTCAGGGGGGGCTGTAGGGGCGGGGCTCCCCAGGCCCGGGATGCGTCATTACTTTTACCAACCGATTTCCAGTTCCGCGTTCGCGTTCTGCGATCTGATTGGCCACTGACGTTTCTGGTCATGTGACATCTGCGCCAATCGTGTGACACCTGTTTCTATCACCGGTTAAGCACTCTTTCGAAGTTAGTTAAGGTTAGAGTTTGTCTTAGAGCAGGGCGATAGAACACCAGCCCTGATTCCAAACTATAACCTTAACCAACTTCGCAAGAATCGCCTAAGCTTAACCAGTGATAAACTAGGCGTTAGGTAGTTTGCAGGCTGTTCGAGGCGGAAATAGGCGCAGAAACAGGAGTCACGCGATTGGCGCACATGTCACATGACCAGAAACATCAGTGGCCAATCAGATCGCAGAACGCGGAACTGGAAATCGATTGGTAAAAGTATAGACGCGCCCGGGACAGTCGGGACCTAATTGGGGCCCGTCGCTGAGGCAGCAGGCTCCGCCCCTGAGATATTCGCTGCGGGCCCTGCTGCCTCGCACCACTGACGTTCGTGGTCATATTAGGTATAAAGCCTTGTAGCCTATAATATGAGTTGTGCTGCTATTGCTATTGTTGTGCTGTGAAGAGTCTCCTTCTCTCTCGAAACGCAGTGCGCGCTTACTTGCATCACGCATAATGAAAGTCTCGTTCGTTCGCTCTCTCTCGAAACGCAGTGCACGCTTGCTTACTTGCGTCGCGCGTAATGAAAGTCTCTCTGTCTCTCTCTCTCTCGAAACGCAGTGTGCCTTACTTGCGTCGCGTGTAATGACAGTCTCTCTCTCTGTCTCAAGTAGCCAAACTTTAGACAGAGACTACACTATAAAAACGAACTGGATATTTGGATTGCGTGTGTGTGTGTGTGTGTGTGTGTGTGTGTGTGTGTGTGTGTGTGTGTGTGTGTGTGTGTGTGTGTGTGTGTGTGTGTGTGTGTGTGTGTTAAGGCTGAGCCCGAACGTTCGAACGTTCGTTCGTTAAGCTGACATTCGGACTTTAATTAATAGGTTCGAACGTTCGGTGAAAAAAAATAAAGCAGGCGCAACGACGGTGAGGCGATGTGAAGCGGCACGTCCCCCGAGTCGCTCGGCTCAACCAGTATGGTCTCTGCCGGGCTGTTGCTGGATACTCAACCAGAGCTCTAGTCTCAACCAATGCAATAGAACAATTTTGATTGAATGACAGGCGATTCTGCCAATTACGTCACACCGCTTGCACCCGCCTCTGCTGTTACCACCAATCGGCAAGCGTTTATTATTTTTTTTACTTCCGGCAATGCCGCCATTGATCTGCTTGAGAGAAGCATTAACGTAGCGTTAGCTCCCCGCCAAGGAAGTAAAAGTCGTAACAACTTTCCATAGGTGAACCTGCGGAAGGATCATTAATGAATACCAGCCTTTTTCGGCCACGGAGCGCGAGCTTAATGGCGGGAGGTGGTTGCGTTGGAAACAACTCTGGCCGAGGCGGCAGGCGTGTTGGGAGCCCGGCGGGACCCCCGCGCCGGTGTCTCTCTGTCTCTCTGCCGTCCCCCGTTCAGAGGTAGACGGTGGAAGGAGCCGAGGCGCGCGCCTCTCTCCTTCCCGTCGACCAAGAGTGAATACCTGTTATTGAACGTGTAACACTAACTATATAACGTTAATGCCACAAAACGAATGCATTTGTTTATCTAGCCCCTTACGTGACTGTGGTGTGCAAGGGCTATTGTTTATCATAAGTAGGAACTTTATGCAGTACTCAGTAGCTTGTTTATTTTCTTCTGAGTGCTTTGTTTAATTACATGTTTACATGAACAGCCACCACTGTAAACAACATGTTTTTTCACCAATAGATTATGCAATGCCGCCCTCCGTAGGATCTATAATAATAATAAAAAAAAAAATTATATATAAAAAAAAAAAAGTAATACAAAAAAAATGTTATTAAAAAATTTACAAAAAACGAACGTTCGATAAACCCTGGCGAACGTTCGAACCCTAAAAACAGGGTTCGGGCTCAGCCTTAGTGTGTGTGTGTGTGTGTGTGTGTGTGTGTGTGTGTGTGTGTGTGTGTGTGTGTGTGTGTGTGTGTGTGTGTGTGTGTGTGTGTGTGTGTGTGTGTGTGTGTGTGTGTGTGTGTGTGTGTGTGTGTGTGTGTGTGTGTGGTCAGACTGGCCGGACCTTAATGACATGTGTTGCTGGGCTGATGTTACCCTGGAGTGGGTGGGGTCTAACTCTGAGGCAGTGGCTGTCTCAGAGAATAATTATTATATCTGACCCGAGTATCTCAGTCAGAGCATCTATGTCTGTGTGTGGAATGGATCACCAACTTCCACTGACTAATGCCCGAGGTCGCCTCCTGTGGGCACAACAACAAAGACAGCGGGAACAATGGACTGAGTTGAGACTGCAGGGGAAGATTGCGTGTCTGTGCATTCTGTCTCTCACTCTGTGTTCAAAAATGTTGCCATAGATGAGTGCATTGTTATCTTTACTCTGAAAGCGAGATTACAGGTCTTACCAAAACTGAATCTCTCCATCTGGTTTCCAGGCAGTCATACTCCTCACTGTATTCATCATGACAATAACCAAATAGCTGAAACCATGTCCCACATCTTAAATGGTTGCCATGTATACAGGGGCCTCTACATAAGTAGGCATGACAGAATAGTAGATTTGATAGCGAAAGATATCTCTCTTATTTTTAGGTCCTCCATCACACTGTATAAGCATTCTACTGTGAAGCCAAGCATGTTCAACCTGTGCAATAATGATTCCATGTTCTCTAGTATTACAGCTAACACCCCTGATGTTTTTGTGGTAAATGAACACCTTAGGGAGGTGTCCATTATTGAGGTTGGCTGCACTTTTGATTACAGCTTAGAAGAAGCCTTCCTCACAAAAATGCTGAAATACCAACAGCTACAGCAGACCATCTCACAGCTAGGCTACAAATGTAAACTCCTAGTTTTTATCTTTGGCAGCCTAGGGCATGTGCACAAGTTGGTTGTGAGGGGCCTACAAATAGCCGGTCTCTCCAAAAGGAAGGCCAAGCAGTTAGCCAGGTACTGCTCAGTATCAGCAATTATAGGAAGCCGCTCAATTTGGAGGAGGCGCTGTTACCTTTACCCTTGATTCTGCCGCCCATGCACCTTGTACCTGACTGTTCTTCATGATTTTCTGATTGCACTCGCATTGTTTATGTCCTTTGTATGAGGCTTCCTTGTACTTCTGTTTATGTGGACATAAATAAACATTTCAAATGTGTGTGTGTGTGTGTGTGTGTGTGTGTGTGTGTGTGTGTGTGTGTGTGTGTGTGTGTGTGTGTGTGTGTGTGTGTGTGTGTGTGTGTGTGTGTGTGTGTGTGTGCGTACGTGTGTCTGTCTGTGTAAGTGTATGTGTGTGCCTATGTGTGTGCCCATGTGTGTGTGTGTGTGTGTGTGTGTGTGCATGTGCATGTGCATGTGTGTGTGTGTCTGTCTGGCTGTCTGTGTATGTGTGTGTGTGTGTGTGTGTGTGTGTGTGTGTGCGTGCGTGCGTGCGTGCGTGCGTGCGTGCGTGTGTGTGTGTGTGTGTGTGTGTGTGTGTGTGTGTGTGTGTGTGTGTGTGTGTGTGTGTGCGTGCATGACTGCATGTGCATACCTGCATGAGCATGCACCACCAGCATCACCAGCACTTTAAGTGGAGCGAGCCCAGCAGAGCCAGGGGGCTGTGAACTGTCCCTGCGAGACCCTGTTCACAGACCCCCCATGGTTGATACACTCCTCAGCGCACAAATTACATCCCTGACCTGGGCCATTAATCATTCCGGCCAAAACAGAACAGCCAAATAGATTTCGCTCAAGCTGAGAGACCAAAGTGAGCATAATGAGAACCGCAGTGTGGCTACAGTAGCTGCTGGCTTTCGCTGTTTGAATTCCCTGCAGATATTTTTTTCCTTTCAATCACGATCCCCTGTGATAACCTAGAGACTGGGGGGTGAACACGGGCATTGTTTTACAGCACTAGAGGGGGGGCAGATTGAGCTGCCTGAGGCCGGAGGTTGGAGTGTGTTGACTTGACGCTGGTGAAAATGCTGGTGCAGCTCTCAGCTACTGTAGATTAAACGTCACGTACAGCCTGTACTTTGTTTCCGTGGAGTTCAGAGAATGACTCAGAGGGTCAGCTTGTGTAGTATAGAACAAGGCTTCCCAAAGCGTTTCATGTTTTTCAAATGCTTTTCAAACCCCACATGCTATTTAAATGTAGATTCTTGCCGCTTTAGAGATTATGTGCTAGATAGTTGCCGTCACTCCAGTACGATGGAGCCGAATGGCACTTGGCTTGTGGTGCTCAGAGCACCAAAGAAATATATTTTAGAATTTTAGTAGAATAAAAAGGCACAGTAAAGCCTCTGGCTTGTGAAGAGTTCAAAGAATGACCCAGAGGGTTGGCTTGTGTAGTAGAACAAGGGTTCCCAAAGCTTTTTATGTTAAGGTCACCTCTCAACTAGAACTTTCATTATATAATTATGTATATTTATATTTATTGTATATATATTTACATATCTGTCTGAATATACCTGCATTTAATCCTTTCTATATACCTATTTGCCATTTTGGTTCTGGGCGATTTCAACAGCGCGCGTCTTAAAAAGGTGTTGCCGAATTTCTAACAGCATGTGACCTGTCCCACCAGAGGCGAGAACATATTAGACCATGTATACTCGCAATTTAAGAATGGGTACAAGTCACAGGCTCTTAGTCCATTCGGTAAGTCCGATCACGCCGCCATCTTTCTTTTGCCAAAGTATAGACAAAGTCTCAAGCGAACGCCGGTAGTATCGCGAGAGGTTAAGCGTTGGACCGTGACGTCAGAGGAGACACTCCAAGCTGCGCTTGAATGCACAGACTGGAGTGTATTCCGTGATAACACAGCCAATATTAACGAATACACTGAAACGGTGCTTGACTTTGTCTGTACTCTGG
This sequence comes from Notolepis coatsorum, assembly GCF_963971535.1. Classification (NCBI taxonomy): domain Eukaryota; kingdom Metazoa; phylum Chordata; class Actinopteri; order Aulopiformes; family Paralepididae; genus Notolepis; species Notolepis coatsorum. Next base: position 157,147,218 of record NC_140170.1, on the reverse strand, counting down.
TAGAAGAAACAATCCCCTCTACCACAATTAGAATATACCCAAATCAAAAGCCCTGGGTAGATAAATCCGTCCGTGAGGCTCTGAAAGTGCGCACATCAGCCTACAACACCGGGCTGGTGACAGGCAACATGGAAGAACACAAGACGGCAAGATACAACGTCAGGAGAGCAGTAATAGAGGCAAAACGGCGTTACAGGGATAAAGTTGAACTTCAGTTTGAACAGGCTGACTCTAGAGGTATGTGGCAGGGCCTCAGAACAATGACAGACTACAAAGGCACCTCCCTCAAACTGAACAGTGACATCATCTTAGCAAATGATCTCAATTCCTTCTATGCAAGGTTTGAGGCTGTGAATAACAACACCAGCCTACAAACCACGGCAATGGGGGGGGGGGGGGGGGGTCTGCTGATGGAGACTCAGTGTTCAGGGTAACAGAGCATGAGGTGAGGCGGACCTTTAAAAAAGTGAATATCAGGAAGGCAGCAGGACCAGACGGCATCCCCGGCCGCGTCCTAAAAGTCTGTGCCGACCAACTGGCCCCGGTATTCACTGACATCTTTAACCTGTCCTTGGAACAGGCTGTCATCCCCACCTGTCTGAAGAAGTCCACCATCATCCCTGTACCCAAAAAATCTACGCTCGCTTGCCTCAACGACTACCGCCCTGTAGCCCTCACCTCCATAGCCATGAAGTGCTTTGAGAAGCTAGTGAAGGGCTACATCTGTTCCTCCCTCCCCATCAACCTGGACCCCCTGCAATTTGCATATCGCCCCAACAGGTCCACGGAGGACGCCATAGCCCATGTGCTGCACACAGCAGCATCACACCTGGACAAGAGGCAGGGGAACTATGTGAGAATGCTGTTCATCGACTACAGCTCAGCATTCAATACCATAGTCCCCTCCAAACTCATAGCCAAGCTCAGGGACCTGGGCTTGAACTATGACCTCTGCCAGTGGGTCTTGGACTTCCTGACGGGCAGACCCCAGGTGGTAAGAGCAGGCAACTGCACCTCCTCATCCATCACGCTCAACATAGGGGCCCCCCAGGGCTGTGTTGAGCCCCCTCCTCTACTCCCTGTACACACATGACTGCGTGGCACAGCGGAACAACAACACAATCATCAAATTTGCTGATGACACAGTAGTGGTGGGCCTGATCTCTGCCAACAACGAGAGGGCCTACCTGGAAGAGGTAGAGAATCTGTCACAGTGGTGTCAGGAGAACTGCCTCTCCCTGAACGTCAGCAAAACAAAAGAGATGATTGTGGACTTCAGGAGGTCGGGGGTCAAGGACTACAGCCCCCTCAGCATCGACGGGGCACCGGTTGAGAGAGTGAACAGTTTCAAGTACCTCGGAGCCCACATATCCGAGGACTTGACATGGACCACACACATTGACAGTGTTGTGAAGAAGGCACGACAACGCCTCTACTTCCTCAGGCGCATAAGGAAGTTCCAAGTCAGTCAGAAGATCCTTAGGAACTTCTACTCATGTACAATAGAGAGCATCCTGACTGGCAACATCACCTCCTGGTTTGGGAATAGCACTGCACAAGACCGTAGCAGACTACAAAGAGTGACACGTTCAGCCGAACGCACAATTGGAGGGGGGCTTCCCACCCTCCAGAACATTTACAACAAGCGGTGCAGGGGGAAGGCTAAGAGAATCATCAAGGACTCCAGCCACCCGAACAACTGCCTCTTTGAACTGCTGCGGTCAGGCAAGCGATACCGGAGTCTTAAGGCGAGCACAGAAAGACTCAGAAGAAGCTTCTATCCCCAGGCCATCAGGCTGCTAAACGAACAATAAACACTATGCAACAACCATCAAATGCACACAGCACACACACCCACACGCACACACTCACTTAAACAAACAACACACTGCAGCACCCACTCTCCACACTTTAGATCACACAAACACACTTTATATTTATTGATAAAGGATTTGCACTACAACTTGTACACCTACTGTAAATTGTACCTAAATTGCACCTCATCCCATTTCTGCCTTGCACTATATAGTATTGTATATTAGTACACTGCATAGTATATTGTATATTATATGGTAACTCAGTTACGTTTATTCTGCATCGAACATTGTACATATGTCTATACTGAACACTGTGACCTCATTTTTTTACTTCTAATTTACATGATATACTATGTTATTTTATTTCATACTTATCTTGTCTTGCACAGTCTCTGGAGCGTAACAGTAAGAAGCATTTTGTATAAAAGTATTCTGTACTTCTGTATGACAACTATTAAATAAACTTGAACTTGATTTATAAACCTGCATATAACCCATATAACTCTGTATGATAGCATGTACAATAATGCTGTATATACCGTATACATATTATATTTACTGTACATATATTTATACACATCTGTCTGTACATACCTGCATATAATCCTTTTTACATATCTGTGGATACTATATATGTACGTATCCTACAGATATATCCTACTCTTACGCTGCTGGCCAGTATGACTTACTACTACCATAGTGTCTTTATACCTGTATCACTGTACATAATACTATAACACTGTACATACTGTACATCTGTTTAGCACCATTACTCAGTAGTACTAATTCATATATTTTATATCCAGTTGAATCACCTGTACATTGTATATTACTATCGCACTTTATTGTTACATTTGCACTCTGGTTGGATGCCAAACTTATTTTTATTGTACTGTACTTGTGCTATATAGTGACAATTAGGCGTGTAATGATTCGACCTCACAACGATTCGATTCGATTACGATTCTTCAGGCAACGATTCAATGCATCATGAAATCTGGCATATTAAAAAATAAAAATAATAATAAATACGTATGATAGTGTATTGTGCGCTATATCATATCACATTATATAATCATTATAATTCATTTGTATATTATATTGAACTATATTTGCAGTATGTACTATTATATTATGGTACTATATTGTATTGTATATATCATGTACTATATATCTCACATCACATTATATATTATCCGCTGTATACACTATTATGTACTATATACTATTATATACTGCAGGTATACTATACTGTAATGTGTACTGTAATGTGTACTATATGTGTGCACTGAAATGTGTACTATATGTATCTACTATCTACTATGTATGTATGTAAATAAAAAAAATGAAAAAATGAAACGTAAGTCTTCAGGGGTAGGGCCCGACAATAGTGCTTCTCCCTAGCCCTTTTCGGACAATTGGACAATGCTGCAATAGCAGCTGGTAAAACTTTGGTGATTTATGAAATGACCGTTGTTATGTGTCCAAAGCCCGAAATAAAAAATAACTGAACTGAACTGAACTGAATGCATCATGAAATCTCTTCATTTGACCACGATTCGATTCGATTTGATTAATTTTCGATACATTTTCTATCAGTTAATTCCCCCAAAAATTTTGAATACACAAATGTGGCTGGGGGAACTGATTCACTCAGCATGATAGGTCAATAAAAACAATGCACAAAAACAAAACCAAAAAAAAAAAAAAAAAAAATTTATTTCGATTAATATCGATTATAGGGATGCACCGAATGGGAAATTCTTGGCCGAAACCGATACCGAAAATAGGAAACAGTTGGCCGAAAACCGAATGCCGAAATGCCGAAAATGATTCATATAAATATATATATAATGTATTAATAATTTTTTTCAGCTACCTGATTATGGCAAAAGACATGATTATGGCAAAACTTTACTTAAATAATATTAATAATCACTATTATGGGCCCATAAAACATTTATTCAGTACTTTTGAATGCATACATTAATTCCAGACTGACTGCTGAAAGATTGTACAATTTAAACATTTTCTCTTTGCAACAACAAAATGTGCATTAACACAATCGCGGCCACTGGGATGAGTCTAATTATTCTCAAGAGGACCAGGAAATGTAAACAGACGTGTGGCTGTTTGTAGAGCTAAATCTATACTTTATAGTATTGCTATCTGTCCATTCTCATTGTGAATTGAGACCATAAACCGTCCCTTCAAAATGGCTTAAAGAAAAAAAAAATCATCAATACGCTCTCATTTTATAGCGCCGTGAATATAAGCGTCTAGTATATTTCCTGGAAGCCGAGTTAAAGGGCTAATAGCTAATAACGTTAAATCCAATGGCATTTCGGTTATAGATACGCTCCAGTTAAAACTCAAACTGCATATGATCGGCACGATCCTCACGCATGTATGCATGAAAGGGGGGGGGGGGGGACGACGACGACGACGTCGTTTCTGATTATTGATTACCAATAACCGCGTTAGCCTCATTAGCATCATAGGCCGAACGCCTGGTTGAGTATGATAACAATTCCCGATTGGGCTGTACTTTACGTGAAAAAGATCTTACCGTGGTCCGGTGGGATCCCCCCAAGCATTTCCCCGTTATCGATCACCATCTGGTAGATCGATATGTCCATTGGCTGATGATAAATCCCCTTATTGCATGGTGAAATCTGCGATGCAAAACGTAATCCAAGGTACAGGCTACACATATAGAATCCAGCTACTGGAAACTCAAAAAAAAGTCAAAAAAAAGATTGCTCCCTTCAGCCACAGTGCACACTGCATTATCGCGACAGCGCCCCTAAGAGGATCTGGCCGGTATTGCACCTTCTCGACCCATCTTTTCTCTCTCTCCTTCAGCCTACCCTGATCTCACCTGGTCGCGTGTATCACTTCCGCAACGGATTTAGGCGGATTTCGGTTTCCGGGTTCGCCTGATTGTGACACGCGTGGCACGGCCGTGCGGCAGCGGCAGCGTTGCCGCTGCGCGCTGCTGTGTTGACGCTCGCGGCGGCGTGGACTTGACCTAGAGGCTGGAGTTCACTTCCCCTTTCACATCGCGCCACGCTGCTGTGCAGTCATCAGTCATCTAATAATATTGTCGCTTTTGTCAAGAATCACTTTTCAACGTTGAAGTAAGTGCTTGTATTTTATTTCACATCAAGCAAGAATCACTTTTCACATCACGTAAGGTGCTTATAACGTTGAGTCAAGAAACCGTGACTTCCACTATCACTTTTCACATCACGCAAGCTGCTAAGTGCTTTATAATATTGTATTTATATTGTATTTTATAATATTGCCACGTATTCTGTACTTCTGTATGACAACAATGTATGCCTTTCAAATGTTAAATGATAAATGATTAAATGATACACACTGAAATCTTCGCTCTCTCATCCTGCTTTCCACAACGCGACAATATTATTAAACAGCAGCTCTGTCATTGAAGTGGGAAAAGTGAGCCGTATTGTATATTAGTACATTGCATAGTATATTGTATGGTAACTCAGTTACTTCTATTCTGCATCGAACATTGTACATATGTCTATACTGAACACTGTGACCTCTATTTTTACTTCTATTTTACATGCTATACTATTTTATTTCATACTTATCTTGTCTAGCACAGTCTCTAACAGTAACAGTAAGAAGCATTTTGGATAAAAGTATTCTGTACTTCTGTATGACAACAATGTATGCCTTTCAAATGTTAAATGATAAATGATTAAATGATACACACTGAAATCTACGCTCTCTCATCCTGCTTTCCACAACGCAACAATATTATTAAACAGCAGCTCTGTCATTGAAGTGGGAAAAGTGAGCATTAAACAGCAGCTCTGTCATTGAAGTGGGAAAAGTGATTAAACAGCAGCGCGTCTGCACTCAGAAGATGGCGCGACAATATTGCTCTGGCGCTGAAGTGGGAAAGCGGCAGTGAAGTCTGCGCCGCGCGCGCGTCAACACACAGGCAGCGGCAGAGGCAGAGAGGGGCGCGTATAGCGGCGTGGGTCACGTGGCCGTCGCGGCCAATCAGGGAAACCCGGAAACCGAAATCCGCCTAAATCCGTTGCGGAAGTGATCCACGCCACCTGGTCGGGGATAGACCTTTAGTTGAATCTGTCTAGTTCAGTTAGGATGTCTGTTATTTGCTTGATTGATTTGATTTTCTAATCCCTTGCTCCCATTGGCTGATTTAGGTCACATGACCGTCCCACTCCAATTCAGCCATAGTGAAGTTCGCCGACGACACGGTGGTGGTGGGGCTGATCTCGGACAACGACGAGAAGGCCTACCGAGAGGAGGTTGAGGTACTGGAACGTTGGTGCCAGGACAACAGCCTGCTCCTGAACATTGGTAAAACCAAGGAGCTGATCGTGGATTATAGGAGACAACAGCAGGAGACACACACACCACTGATGATTAACGGGGCTACCGTGGACAGGGTGAGCAGCTTTAAGTACCTGGGGGTCCACATCTCAGAGGACCTGACATGGTCAACACACATAGACACAGTAGTAAAGAAGGCGAAACAGCGCCTCTACCACCTGAGACAGTTAAGGAAGTTCAGAGTATCGGGGAAGATACTCCAGTCCTTCTACTCAGGAGCTGTAGAGAGCATCCTGACCGGAAACATCACTGCCTGGTATGGAAACAGCACGGCACAGGACAAGAAGGCCCTACAGAGAGTGGTGCGCTCAGCCGAGCGTACCACGGGTATTGCACTACCCCCCCTGCAGGTTCTATACAACAAGAGGTGCAAATCCAGAGCCTGCAGGATAATGAAAGACCCTCACCACCCCAATAACAGCCTGTTTCAGCTGCTGAGGTCAGGCAGACGCCTGCGAACCCCAGCTACTAGGACAGAGCGGCTTAGGCTCAGCTTCTTCCCCCAGGCCATCAGAGCCATGAACAATGAACATTGAGTGCTCAGAACATTGAACTATCCACACACAAGCACACATGAACACACACACGACACGCACGCTGTGCACGCTCACACACGAGCAGCCACTTAACACTTTAACATGAGCGGGCACACACTCATGTCGCACACACGCACACTTATGGCCAAAGGAAAGGACACTTTAAATTAGAATAACAGGAACAGTGTATTGCACTACCAAAGCTAACTAGCATGTCCCATATGCTCTGTAAATAACTATGTACAGATACCGAGATGTCACTCCATGTTACCTGTTACCTGTTTACTGCACAATGTTGTTTTTTCATTTTTTGATTCTATTATATGTTGTACCACTGTATTGCACATCGTTGCGGGCAAGACCACCCGCATTTCATTGTATACCTGTATGCCGTGACAATTAAAACTCTTGACTTGACTTGACTTGACTACCATGTCAGCACGACCAACCTCTCTACTGATGATCCTCCTCTACCATGTCAGCATGACCAACCTCTCCATCAGTGATGGGAATAACGGCGCTATAAGTAACGGCGTTACTAACGGCGTTAGTTTTTTCAGTAACGAGTAATCTAACGGATTACTCTTCCAATCTCAATAACGCTGTTACCGTTACTGCAAATAAATACGGCACGGTACTATGAATGAACCTGTTTCTTTCATCAGACAGATATCTGCGCTGAGAGGCAATATGTTCTTCCTTGTTTACTGGGCATTGCGCGAGCCAAGCGGATACATGCTGACGATTGGCTGAGGTTGAGTACAATGTCATGGTAAGCCAATCAGAGGTAGAGGTGGGCGGGTGTTCGAAAGCATCCACAGTCTGACACACAGCGACACAACACAAGCGATTCAGTCAGCGTGAGACCGCGGGTCCGTGTAGTGTACGTATTGAGCCCAAATGATCCAAAACGATTCCAACGGAACAACATAAGCGAGCAGTCAGCGTGAGACCGCAATTCACTCTTGTTGTGTTGCAGGGCAGTAGTGGCTCTACTGCTGACAGGCTCAACATAGTGCTGCACTTCCTGGTTTAATAGCACAGTCTGGTGCGCAGAGATATATATCTGTATGTCATGCATGTCTTAAATGTCATGATTAGATTAGTTTAGAATGATTCGATTAGATTCTTATATCTGTATGTTGTGTATGTCATAAATGTCATGAATTGAAAATGGGGGACCCTGATGTAAACAAGACGAAAGTCTTTCTCTGATCTGCATCCCCTTAACAATTGTGTATTGAGCCGTACTGCTGTACCCATTCTGCAATCTGTTAATTAAAATGTTCAATCAATCAGTATATATTTGTTATTTATTTTTGGTATAGTGCTTAACAAGCATAATTTAATGTTGCCCAGTTGTGGCCTGTTGAGGGGCAATACATATCAAAAGTTCCAAAACATCTATTGTATTTGTATGATCCACTATATAAACATAGTAATTATAATATCTACATACATGGCATTTGATTGGAGGCTAGTCTCACTTTGTCCCACAGCAACATTAAAATAGTTTAGATTTGTGTATGTTGTTTATGTAAAAAAAATATATTGAAAGTAACGCAATACTTTCTGAAGTAACTAGTTACTTTTATAATTTGTAACTGAGTAAGTAATTTAGTAACTTTTTGGAAGAAGTAACTAGTAACTGTAACTAGTTACTTTTTAAAAGTAACTTGCCCAACACCGCTCTCCATACACTGATGGTCCTCCTCTACCATGCCAGTATGACCAACCTCTATATACCGATGATCCTCATCTACCATGTCAGCATGACCAACCTCTCCAGATACCTGGACCACGGCACTGGCACCTTGGCACTGCAAGCTAATACATGTGTCCGAACTGGCTGAGTCTCTGGACTCAGAGTACTGCAGCACTCTGCTGGGATAGTATGACTTTTCTGGGGATGACTGTGCCAGCGCTTTCAAAGGAAAGAGACAGGTGAATCCGTTGAATAATCTGCAGAAGAACCCTAGATTCCAGAAGGCTTTTAGTTAGCTTGGCGCATTGTTGCTGGTAACAGATGAGCTCCAACAGGAGATGGAGTCCTTCACATGCATTATGGATGGCCATGGTTGGATGAAGTTAGTTGATGCTGTGTGAGCCAAGATGCTGCAGAAAATGATGGGTGCTGATAAAGTCCTGGATGCAAACTCCAAAGTAGACATTGAACGCCTGCCTCCCTCCAAGGTCTGTCTCATCCCACATGTACAGCGAGCCAACTTCATAGTCGCCTGCTACAAAAGAGCAGAACAGCCAATATTCAAGAGGCCCAAAGCCTATGATCAAAGTATGGACTGGAAAAAACAATGGATGAGGAGGTGTTAGAACCTGTCTGGACGGTTGGACCCATCCTCTGTCCTTCTCTTGTTGAGGTACTGGCCCAGAAAGTGGAGTCAGAAGAGCAAGAAGCTCTTGATAAGGAGGCAGATTACGCAAAAAATAACATGGATGAGGAGGATGGAGAGTATGAGTCTGATGAGGCGGAGGAAGAGATGGAGATCGAAGAGATAGACTTTGACAATAGTTTTAGTGATGATGATGATTAGTAGTTTAGGGTACAAAATACAAATAGAAAAAAAAGACTTGAATGTTGTGTTAACAAAGAAGATATCCAGTCCATGATATCCAGTGCATATGAAAACATATAGTTTGAACCTTAACAATAAATATTAAAAAAAATGTGTTAATTTGTCTCTATATAATTGTTTATGCAAAACTATAATATTTAGGGCATAACAGCATGGAGACAATCTTTATTACGATATTATTTCCAATATTAACCTAAATCGATCTCGTCCAATGCACTACATTTCAGTAAAAAGGGAAAATAGAGATGTGATATACGTTTATTTCAGCGTTTTTTGCTTTTTCTGTCCTGAAATTTAATCAAGATGTGTTTGAATCTTAAAAATAACAATTGTACTGAATTCCTTGGGTCAAACTTGTTTGGGAAAATGTTTTAATTTGTCTCCATATGTTGTTTTCTTTTTCTTATTTTTCAGGTTTTGGTTCAGGATAGGTGTAATAAAGGGTTAAAAATAAACCCCATGGGACATTATTCCAACCTGTTACCTGTCAGAATCTTAAAATAGACACTTCAAGGATTAATAAAAAACACGTGGTGAAAAAAAATCCACCCTATGCAGGTGGACCTATGTTTCCATTCTAGACTATAGTGGCTGTTCTCTATAGTTTAATAGGAGCCTAATACTGCTCTTCTAATTTAAGGCTCACAATGACCTGGAACAATGAAATAGTATAGGCATATTATACATTTCCTGAATCCTTATGGTCCTGAGAGTGTTGTAGATATTGTATTTTGTGTCTCTGTTGCTCCTAGATGACACAATGCTAAAAGATTCATGACTTGATAATTATGATAAAGCTACCACTCTGGTGGCTTTTTTTGAAAAAATTATATGTACGTTTATTCACCCTGAGTGGCACCGATATCTGGTCTGGCCCATGGACTATATCACCGACATCCAAGTTGGGGGATCCCCCTTTGAACAGCCCATTTGAGGTTTCTCTCCTCTGCATGCGCAGATTGGTAAACCTAGATCTCTGGACAATCCAGAGAGACTCCGTGGGCAATCTGCACATGCAGAGTTCGAGTAGGTGCGGAAAAGTGACTATAACTCGGCTGAGAAAGTGCCGATCGACCTAGTCTATTGGATCATGTCTCCAGCACCCCCACAGCCGTAGCTACAACCACTTAATGTCAAGGCTCTCATCCACATTCATAAATTTTTCCCCCTGCTCTCTCTTATCAAGACTGATAAGAAAACTGCTATGACAACTTTCTACTAATCAAAATAAAGCTGGTTCTGTTTCCAAGCCAATTGTCTGTCGCAAATTGGAGTCAAGGTTGTCTGGAATTTAAATGTTAATTTCTCATCAAGCCACACACCAAGATATTATTCAACCTTCTCAATGCTTCTTGAAGCCAATATTTTGCCACAGTTTTCTGGCAAATGCCCACATGATATTTAAATGTAAATTCGTTTTGGAGATATCTGCCGTAGAGATACACATACCAATATACTGGAGCTGAATGCCACTCGGCTCAAAGCACCAAAAGAAAATACATTTAAAAAAAAACAATGTCTCTTTCCAGAAACCAAGATAACACACAGACCTTATTGTGATCAGTTTCATGTAGGAACTATTTTCTACCAAACTACATCCCCATTCATTAATATAATTTGGTTTTTAGACCTGAGGAAGATCGTTTGGGATCGAATTTTTTTTTTATCCACTTTTTCTCCCCTTTTTCTATTTTTCTCCCATCCCAATTACCCGCTGTGCCAATTCTCCCCTCCCCTGTCTTGAACGTTGCTCGCATATGCCCCCCACTGGCCGGTTGTAGGGAGAATAGAAGCCTTGCATCACGTGTCCCCTCCGATACACGAGGAGGCAGCCTGTCACATCTTGGCGAGGTGTAACGTGTGGGAGGCTCACACTACCCCCACCATTTCCTGTCTCTGCTGTGCAGGTGTCCCCAACCGACCTGTAGGAGTAGCTGTCCACAACGTCCAGATTACCACCCATCGACTTCCACCCGCTAACTCTGCCAATTGAGTTAGTATGACGACTGGCTCAAGCCAGAGGCAACGGCGACAGCCGGAGTCGAACCTGGTGTCTCTTGCGTTGGTGACGAGCGCAATGTGCGCTGCGCCACCCAGCCGCCTGGATCGAAACATTCTTGTAAAAGAAAGTTCTTGTATGTCGCAAGCTTAAGATAGTATGCAGGATCTTCTTTCTTTGTCCTTGGTGTTTTTTTTTCTAAAGTACCTGCTCTTCAATATTTTCATCCAAGTGTGCAGAAGATGACTTATACTCACTCATATTAAGAACCTCAGGAATGCATTGGGCCACGGAATCTCCATTCCAATAGATATTATATATATATACTATATATTATATATATAGTCCCTAATATATTTTAGAATGTATATACATATTCAGAATGTATATCCCAGCCTGTATTTTTATTCTTATTTGTGATTTTTGATTTTAACTACCTAAATGTTTAATGTGAGCGATATGTAGTGCTGAATTTCCCTCGGGATCAATAAAGTACTTCTATTCTATTCTATTATCCCAAGGACCCCAAACTGAGAAGGTTTCTGTTATATAATTTAGAACATGATTACATGTCTATAAAAGAGGTGGGCAGCCATGTCTTTGCAAGCTACCAGTACTGTAGATCACACCAGTACTGTGTAGATCACAAGAGGCTCTCTGAGTCGATCATGGGACGACTTGGAAAACCCAGAAATAGACATCCATCCTTTATCATCAGTTATCATCTGTTCACCAGCTATCCATTCACTCTGTAAAGTGAAAGGTAAAACCGCTTAGTGCTCTGGAATATCTGTGAGATTAAATGTAATCAGCATGGCCTTTCAGTGAACTGCCCCTATAGCCTCTAATAAATAAAAGAGGAATTCATTACAGGATGACAGACAAGACATCACTCACCACCATCATCATGGTAAGTCAAATTGACATTATTGATCACTATTTTTCGCTGGCAAGCTATTTGTTTAACTGTGCTGCGTTCAGACCCAATGGAGAGCTACAGATATCCAATGGGTCTCAGGCTAGGTACCAGTGTACCAGAAGATACCCAAGAGCACACGCTAGAAAACAAAAGGGGCTGAGAGGACAGGTGATTGGCATGTGGACAACATCTCCAATGTAGTTATTAATATGGTGAAGCGAATGTTATCTGTGTCAGGCACCTTGTTTTTAATTCACCATGCAAAACCCCAGGGAGAGAAATAAGCATGGTCCCTAATCTTAACTGTTCATGGTACTAACGAGGTACAATTAATACAGACATCGAATTCCACAGCAGGGGGTGGAAGTTAATTGGCTCATCACACAATGTCCTGATGACCCAGAAACAATGTCCTGATGAGCCAGAGATAATGTCCTGATGAGGCAGAGACAATGTCCTGATGAGGCAGAGACAATGTCCTGATGAGCCAGAGACACTATGCATGAAGCGATATAAGAACAGATTTCATTCTTAATTAGCATTTTCCTCTTACTTTGTTCTTACCTGGGATTCAGCAAAGTTTTCTTATTGTTGCTTTTTTCTCAGGCAAGAACAAATTATAAGAGTGGTCGAGAGCACTCTTACCGAAAAAGGAAAAAAAAGCCTACCATTGGTCAATTGCTCCCAAATACGACTTTAAAATCCCAGAACTTGTCAAAAATAATAATTATTATTATTATTATAATTTATTGCGTGTGTTATGCTTCTGAAATGGATTATTGCTGTTAGACCAGTTAGATGCTCTGGCCGCCCAGGCCGTACGCATAGAACGTATATCTTCTATTTGCAGAGCCAGATGAGTGGCTGCTTAACCGTTTCAGATTGAGATGTATGCAATACTCTGGAGCATCAACTCAGACACAACACATGCCGCAGTCGTTCAGTATTGACAAAGCCTACATTGCTGGAACGATTCATTTCACACATATACAATACGTATAAGTCTTCGCAGAGAATATTCCATTATTGAATAAACGCTGATCAGAATTGACACCAGTCTGCCCCACTTCTCTGCGCCTCTGGGAGTAACAGCAAAGTTAGGTCTTACCTGGAGCAGTTTTGTGTTCAGTGTCCCCCTGTACGCTCTATCATGTCTCTGGAAAGTAATCCACTCGCAATCTGACATTGGTCGCACACACACACATGCACTGAGTCATGAGTCGTGAGACGCATGTGTGTGTGCAACCAATTACCAATGTCAGATTGTTATTATACAGCACAAGTACAATACACCATCCAACCAGAGTGGATAAATAAATGCTCCAGAAATAAATATGCGTGGAGAAAGGCTTAGTGAGGCGGCCTCTGCGCGCGAGTGCACACACACACACACACACACACACACACACACACACACACACACACACACACACACACACACACACACACACACACACACACACACACACACACACACACACACACACACACACACACACACACATGCACGTACTGTATACGTGCAAAATTAATCGTTCCAGCAAAGTAGACTTCTATTATTCTAATGACTTGTTTTATTGGGTATCATAGTAGTAAGTCCTACTGTAGAACATGACATATTAGCATGACATCTCATTTATTAATGTCAATACTGAACGAATGTGCAATTGGCTCTTGACAAGTGTAAACTATGGATTAGTCGGTCTCAGTTAATGTCGGACCCTTTAGCTCAACTGGTTAGTGTGGCTGCCTGTGGATCCTATGGTCACAGGTTCAAGTTCAAGTTCAAGTTCTTTAATAGTTGTCATACAGAAGTACAGAATACTTTCATACAAAATGCTTCTTACTGTTACGCTCCAGAGACTGTGCTAGACAAGATAGTATCAAATAACATAATAACATAATATAGCATGAATTTAGAAGAAGAAAATGAGGTCACAGTGTTCGGTATAGACATATGTACAATGTTCTGAGTTACCATATAATATACAATACACAATACTATGCAGTGTACTAATGTACAGTACTATCTAGTGCAAAGCAGAAATGGGATGAGGTACAATTTTAGGTACAATTTACAGTAAGGTGTACGAGTTGTAGTGCAATCCTTCATCCATAAATTTTTATATTTTGTTTTATTCATTTATGCATTTATTTATCCACTCTGGTTGGATGGTGACTCACTGAGATGATACTTGTGCTGTATAATGACAATACATTTGAATCTAATCTCATTTTGAGATCGCTACCTGTTGAGTGGATGAAGTTCACTGGCTCAGGCTTCTTAACTCACTGAGTGACTCACTGGCTCAGGCTTCTTGACTCACTGAGTGACTCACTGGCTCAGGCTTCTTGACTCACTGAGTGACTCACTGGCTCAGGCTTCTAGGTGACTCACTGGCTCAGGCTTCTAGGTGACTCACAGCCAGTGGCGTAGCGGAGGCCCCCGCAACCCCCGCAGTGCGGGGGGGCCCTGGAGCTTAGGGGGCCCCGCCCCCACTGTAGACTATCCTCTTAGATTTCGTAACGCGCGCAAACAGGGCGCAGACAGTGGAGCCCAGTATGGTTCTGCGGGGCTGCAGCTGGATGCATCTCGCGCAGAGGGCGGGCCCCCTCCCCCCCCTCCCTCCCTGCTATGATTTGCTCACCTGCGATAGGGCTAGGCTGATAACTAATGTTCATTGGCAGCGTTCAAAACACAGCGGGAAGCGCCGGTAAAAATGCCGCAAATATCCAAGCAAGCGGCGGTGCTTAGAAAAACAAGATGAGAGCGAAAGCCGAACAGGAGACGGCAAAGCTACGAAAAAGAACATAATTGTTCCACCAGGCAGCAAAGGTAGACGTTACTGAAGAATGCATCGGCAGTAAGCTCCCCACCCAGGCCGGCCGCCGCGCCGCGTCCACCGCTATCAACACACCGGTCCAGGCAGACAGACAGCCCAGCCAGGCCCCCAGCCACGCTACAGCCGCCGAGACCCGAGACAGGTTAGAAGAATATAACGTTTTATTCGCCATAACCAGTACGAGTAGCCTACAGGTTACATTGGAACTGGAATTTTTTAGTACATGGTTTAAGTGGCCGCGATGTCCAGTGTGATGATAATAATGATGTGTGTTGTAGCGGGATGGCCAGTCACGATATGACATGGCACGAGATTATGGGTCATTGTAATTGCGAGGATTTACTGAAACTGCAAGTAGTGTCAGAGCCTGCATAGGCGGAGGGTGAGCTCGACATTATGGTCGGCTGTAATGGGATGGACCTCGCGCAGAGCGTGCAAAATGTTCTCACTTTATTATTGATTTAGGGGAGTGGTCTGCCCTGCGGGGGGGCCCCAACACATTGCGCAACGCCACTGCTCACAGCTCCAGTATAACCTCCTCTTTAGATCCCACTGATCATTACCTGCTACAAGGCAAAATATCCCCATCTTAAAAAGTAATTCATTCTTGAGTTCTAAAATCGTATTGTTATCGTCAGGGCCGCCGCTAGGGGCGTGCAAGTCGTGCGGTCGCACTGGGCCATCAGGCTCCACAACAGTGGGCAGCGACTAGCGGCCTCCAGGCTCCACAACAGGGGGCAGCGACTGCTGCCAGACATTGACCTGGGACTTATAGGAACCCAAGGAGGACAATTTACACTGTCTTAGGCATACTGCACCTTATGTGGATACTGTGATACTGTGAATAATGTATATTTCAGTGGATACTGTGAATAATGTATACTCAGTAGATAGTAATTATAACACTACCTCATGCATACTGCACCTTATGTGACACTGTGAATACTGTGAATATTTGTTTTCAGCTAGTTAGATAGTAAATTATATTGACCTATTTGTTTACACTGCTTGTGTTGTTTTTACTACCTGTACCACCCCCCCCCCCCCCCCCCCCTTCCCCCATGCTGCTATGATGCCTGGATGCCTGAATTTCCCCAAGGGGATCAATAAAGGAATATCTTATCTTATCTTATCTTAAGATGAGCTGGAGGACTGATCATACAGTACATACCCCACACACACAAATGCACACACACTGTGTTTAAGTTATTAAATCATAATAATTGTCCAAATCTCTTGTCGGTTTTATTTATTTTTTAATAGGCCTTTATTTTCACAAGTACATTTCGGACAAGTAAGTTTAGCTTTCCGAAGGACAAGTGGCTCAAAAAGTTAATGTCAAGCCCTGTCGTATATCATAATAGTGAAACAATCTGCCAATGGGGTCAAATAATTGCACTTCTACCAATGCAACTGAACTGAAGAAACGTATTGAAACAATTTACAATATTGTAAGATAAGTGAGATCGCTCATTTAGTTTCAAATGACAACAGCAGTGAAGGAGCTACCCACACCCCTCACTGCCTACCTATCTACACTTGATAACCCTGGTGATATGCCGCTCTCACTGCCTATCTATCTACACTTGATAACCCTGGTGATATGCCGCTCTCACTGCCTATCTATCTACACTTGATAACCCTGGTGATGTGACGCTCTCACCGCCTATCTATCTACACTTGATAACCCTGGTGATGTGACGCTCTCACCGCCTATCTATCTACACTTGATAACCCTGGTGATGTGCTGCTCTCACTGCCTATCTATCTACACTTGATAACCCTGGTGATGTGCTGCTCTCACTGCCTATCTATCTACACTTGATAACCCTGGTGATGTGCTGCTCTCACTGCCTATCTATCTACACTTGATAACCCTGGTGATGTGCTGGCTCTCACTGCCTATCTATCTACAATTGATAACCCTGGTGATGTGCTGCTCTCACTGCCTATCTATCTACACTTGATAACCCTGGTGATGTGCTGGCTCTCACTGCCTATCTATCTACATTTGATAACCCTGGTGATGTGCTGCTCTCACTGCCTATCTTTCTACATGTTGACTTGTGGTGATCATTAGGGGCCATGTGGTAGGGTATGTAGCATCAGGATTGTCAATACCTGGAGCTCACATAAAAGGGGCACGGGCTGTTGAAGCAGGCAATGCTGTTTGGAGGCCATTATGGGCCATGTAATACATCTATGGTGTGTAGTTTTATAGTACAAATAAGTATAGGCATGTCAGACTTTCCTTTGGCAATGGGATTGAGTTTCTTCATTGAGAGCTTATCCTTATCATTAGGGCACAAGCATATTCTGTTTAATTGTAAATAAATGCAAGATACTTGTAATATTGCTTGTTTTGAGAAAGTCCTTGAAATAAGAAATAATATTTAAATAAATAAATTCTCACCTGAAAATAAGATTCACCTGAATATAAGATTCAATCATTTTATCAAGACGAGGAGTTGTTGGTGTATGTTTAAAGGATAACTCCACTTTTTTTTTAAATTAGCTTATTTAACATCTTCCCTGGAGTTAGACAAGAAGATGCATACCTTTTTTGTCTCTGTGCGTGCATTTTAGCTTTGGGAATAGACGCTCCGTTAGCATAGCTTAGCTTCATCACTGGAAGTGGGGGAGGACAGTAGCCTTACAGTGCCTTACAGTGTATTGCAAGGTCTGACATTGACCAAACTTGATATGCATGACCTTGGTGGGCTCTAGGTCAACTCCTGAAAAGGGGGTCAATGTCAGACCTTGCAATCAAAAGTTAGGGGCGCACTGAAATTATGGCAAGGGTTATTAGCCCCCTAACTTTTGATTGCAAAGTCTGACATTGACCCCCTTTTCAGGAGTTGACCTAGAGCCCACCAAGGTCATGCATATCAAGTTTGGTCAATGTCAGACCTTGCAATACACTGTAAGGCACTGTAAGGCTACTGTCCTCCCCCACTTCCAGTGATGAAGCTAAGCTATGCTAACGGAGCGTCTATTCCCAAAGCTAAAATGCACGCACAGAGACAAAAAAGGTATGCATCTTCTTGTCTAACTCCAGGGAAGATGTTAAATAAGCTAATTTAAAAAAAAAGTGGAGTTATCCTTTAAGAGAAGGAAGATGTAAGATCAACAACATTTGTACAAGTGCCTCCAGTCTTAAAACCAAGGTGTAAACCTAAAACTGACCAAGCCAGTAATGCACAATACCGGTTAATTGTGATGATATAATCGTTACGTTGTCATATTGCGGGCAGCCTTGGAATGCCAGTATGGTATGGTACAGTATGTGGAATGAGCTAATAACTGAAGAGGGGGGGGGGGGGGGGGGGGTTCACCTCAATTCAGAGGGGAAGAGAAACCTTATTGGTAATAACATCACGTCACCACAATACAATCTCAGTCCCTTGGAATGATATGTACTGTAGATGGAGATTCACCAGACTCAGGCATAAAACCAGACTCCACTGATAGCAGCTCGTAAGAAATGTCACCTTGTTTTTCAATCTATCTGTCTGCTGCCTCTGTAGAGGAGCAAAACACACATGAATCTTTATCTTTCTTTCTTTCTTTCTTTCTTTCTTTCTTTCTTTCTTTCTTTCTTTCTTTCTTTCTTTCTTTCTTTCTTTTCTTTCTTTCTTTCTTTCTTTCTTTCTTTCTTTCTTTCTTTCTTTTCACTCAGAAGAAGCTTCTATCCCCAGGCCATCAGGCTGCTCAACGAACAATAAACACTATGCAACAACCATCAATTGCACATAGCACACACACCCACACGCACACACTTACTTAAACAAACAACACACTGCAGCACCCACTCTCACACTTTAGATCACACAAACACACTTTATATTTATTGATAAAGGATTGCACTACAACTCGTACACCTACTGTAAATTGTACCTAAATTGTACCTCATCCATTTCTGCTTTGCACTTAAGTATTGTATATTAGTACACTGCATAGTATATTGTTATATGGTAACTCAGTTACGTCTATTATGCATCGAACATTGTACATATGTCTATACTGAACACTGTGACCTCATTTTTACTTCTAATTTACATGCTATACTATGTTATTTTATTTCATACTTATCTTGTCTTGCACAGTCTCCTGGAGCGTAACAGTAAGAAGCATTTTGTATAAAGTATTCTGTACTTCTGAATGACAACTATTAAAGAAACTTGAAACTTGAACTTGAACTTGAACTCCAGATATTGGGGAATGATTACTCTCTAGATAATAATAATAATAATAATAATAATAATAATAATAATAATAATAATAATAAAATAATAATAATAATAAAATAATAATAATAATAATAATAATAAAATAATAATAAATAATAATAGTGATAGTGATAGTGATACTGCATATTATAGACCACCTAAGTGACTATGTTATGAATGCACTTGAAACCATATTTGAAACCAGAGACCTATGGAGTGCGCGACTGAAACACCTCAATCTATAGGAAAAGTCAATTGCAAAATTAATGGATTTTTGCCATTTTGGCAAGAGTTTTCACACGTTCTCAGCACAAAGTCCACTTCTAGAGAAGTGATGCTTGAAATGTACAGTGTTTTACTCCAGCAATTAGATAATACTGAATTTACTGTGTCGAAATAAAAAATATAAACTATTCATTTACAGAAGAATGGAAAGGACAGGAGAGGACAGGACAGGACAGGACAGGAAGGACAGGACAGGACAGGACAGGAAAAGAAAGGAAAGGAAAGGAAAGGAAAGGAAAGGAAAGGAAAGGAAAGGAAAGGAAAGGAAAGGAAAGGAAAGGAAAGGAAAGGAAGAAGGAAAGGAAAGGAAAGGAAAGGAAAGGAAAGGAAAGGAAAGGAAAGGAAAGGAAGGAAATGAAAGAAAGGAAGAAAGGAAAGGAAAGGAAAGGAAGGAAAGGAAAGGAAGGGACGGGACAGGACGGGAAAGGGCAGGGCAGGGCAGGAAAGGAAAGGACAGGACAGGACAGGACAGACAGACAGGCAGGACAGGACAGCAGACGCAGGACAGGACAGACAGGACAGGACAGGACAGGACAGGACAGGACAGGACAGGACAGGACAGGACAGGACAGACAGGAAAGATAGATTTTCCCACTCATTTTGGAAGTGTTGTTCACATTTGTTCACTGATTGGGCCTTAAGTTAATATTTTGTGAAATGAAACTTAAATACATGCTGGCTACTAAGTCATTACTGTTTTATTATTCCTTTGAAGTAAATATAATAAATAAGACACAACTCCTTAACTCATTGACTGCCGGGGATTAGCCATGGCCCTGTGGTAGCATTGCCACGCTTTAAAAGATATAGGACTGAGTCACCTTGTTTGTAGAGCTATAACTATTCTATATTATAGCTATGGATACAATAATATGGCCAATTTGACATCACCTATCTATCGTTCAATATGTGAAAAAGAATAAAATGTTCCATCAATACGTTCCCGTGTTATACCGTGGTGAATATAAGTATGGTTTTAGAGCGGTCTAGGGTAATTCATGAAATGCTGAGTTATAGCCGTATTAGTCAATTCCACTACAGACGTTGCCATTTCTTGCCTGTATACGCTATTATCCCGAAATCAAATCTATATCATAGGTATTATGTTCCATCATGAATGCATGAAAGGGGGGGGGGGGGTCGTTTCTGATTATTTGATTGTCAGTAACGACATTCGTATTGAACACTAAACACGGTTATCAGCCCGATCGGTGTAAAAGCATTGCAGGATCAAGCTAAAATTTACGTCAGATCATTCTTACCTGTGATTAGGAGGAGTATTCCAAAAATAATATTCCAATTGTTTGATCGCCATCTGGTACATCCAATGTCCATTTGGAGACGTTTGGCCGTAGGCGAAGATAGAAGGGTACAAAGGGTGCTCGATACCACCATCTAGCGGGATGCGGCCGGTATTGCACTTTTATATTCTCAGGCTGATTCCCCATGTTAACCCCGAGTCCATGTGCCTGTAATGCAGGGGTCAGCAACCTTTCTGACATGGAGTGCCTGTTTGAAATTTAGTTGTAACTAGTGTGCCTCAACAATATTCCATGCATCGTACATTTTTTTCTCATAATCAAGTCTTTTTAATGATATTTTTACATTATTACATCATTATTGTTATTGTTATTATTAACAATATTATTATGATGGTTGTATCAACCCTAAATCTGAGTTGGGGGGGGGGGGGGGGGGGGGGTGCAATGCAGACAAACAGCTGCATACAGTGCGACCATTTCACTCACATTTGCCCATTCATTTTTGGACACATCACACACCCACTGGTCACAATGGTGACCGTAATAATGTTTTTTGTTATAAGGCTCTGCAAATGTTACTGAATGATGTAGCAATGTATTTCCAGCTAAATTGAAATTATAAACAAATAAAGGGTCTCAATTAAATATGTGGTAGTAAAAAGAACCTGTGGGAGGATTTCAACAAGATAAATGCGACAACAGTGCAAAATAGTTCACTATAATATTTCAAAGCAACAAAAAAAAAATATATATATATAGATATATTTTTTTTATTTTTTTTTTTAATGCTGCCCCCTGTGTCTATGAAAATGCCCCCGCGTGCCTATGCAGGCATGCGTGCCTAGGGTTGCCTACCCCTGCTGTAATGAATAGAAATATCGAATAAAAGAAATAACGATCAAATAACGAGTATACTCGTTGTTGGCGTTCAACGATTGGCACCCAATAACGAGTATACTCGTCGTTGGCAGTGAATGAGTTAACAGCACAGTAACATAAATAAACAATGTATACGCTACAGTTTTCTCAGTCTAAAATCCCCTTTGATATGTATGGAACACCGTTGGTTGCTTATTTCACTCTGTATGGGACACCATTGGTTGCTTATTTCACTCTGTATGGGACACCATTGGTTGCTTATTTCACTCTGTATGGAAAACCATTGGTTGCTTATTTCACTCTGTATGGAACACCATTGGTTGCTTATTTCACTCTGTATGGAACACCATTGGTTACCCTAATTTTCGGACTATAAGCCGCGGCTTTTTTCCCCATTTTTCGACCCTGCGGCTTATATAACGGTGCGGCTAATCTATGAATTTTTACAGCTAACTGGGCGCGCTCCCTGAGCTCTGTGACCGTCAGATCAGACTCCTAAATCTGCTGCAGCAGTGCACGCCTTGCCCCTCCTCCTCCCCCTCACAGACCCACGTCAACAAACCATTACGGCAAGAGTCTAGTGTATGAGCAGCTCAGAGCTCCTCATAACTGAAGCATTAAACAAAATGACCCAGTCAACAAACTATTCACTTTAGTTTATTAATGCATGAGGCGTTGTCTAATGTTATCTAGCTACTGATAGCTCCTGATATCATCAGTTTGGCATGCGATTTCGCAGGTGCTGGCTAACTGGCTATCGTTCTGTGAGCTGGCATTAGTACCTAGCTGGCGCTGGTTAACTAACGTAGCTATCGTTCTGTGAGCTGGCATTGGTACCTGGCTGGTGCTGGCTAACGTGGCTATCGTTCTGTGAGCTGGCGTTGGTACCTAGCTGGCGCTGGCTAACTAACGTGGCTATCGTTCTGTGAGCTGGCGTTGGTACCTAGCTGGTGCTGGCTAACGTGGCTATCGTTCTGTGAGCTGGCGTTGGTACCTAGCTGGTGCTGGCTAACTGGCTATCGTTCTGTGAGCTGGCGTTGGTACCTAGCTGGCGCTGGCTAACTGGCTATCGTTCTGTGAGCTGGCATTGGTACCTGGCTGGTGCTGGCTAACTGGCTATCGTTCTGTGAGCTGGTGTTGGTACCTAGCTGGCGCTGGCTAACTAACTGGCTATCGTTCTGTGAGCTGCCGTTAGTACCTAGCTGGCGCTGGCTAACTGGCTATCGTCAGGGCCGGATTAACGACCGGGCCGTCCGGGCCGCGGCCCGTGGGCCTCTAGTGATGAGGGGCCTCAAAAAAAAATATATATATATATATATATATATATATATATATATATATATATATATATATATATATATTTTTTTTTAGGCCCCTCGTCACTAGAGGCCTTTTGGAGGCCCCTCGCCACAAGAGGCCCCAAATTAGTATTATTATTTTTTAAACTTTTATTTTTTTGGAGGCCCCTCGTCACTCGAAGCCTTTTGGAGGCCCCTCGTGGCTAGAGGCCCCACATTTTATTTTTATTTTTTTTCTTATTTTGGAGATCAATGTCATACTGTGACACTGAAATGAAAACATATTTCATCAACTAAAATATTTAGTCAACAAAAATATTTCATCAACTAAAATATACAGTACGTCACACCCTGCCGTCTGCAAGTGGCTAATCTTGAGTATTTTTTCTCCTCTTCATAAGAGTTTGAGGTTTTCCGTTTGAGGTAAAAACAGCAATAAAAAGTCAAAACTTGTATCTCCACATCCCAGCCCAGACGCCTGAATACTTTTACCAACGGATTTCCAGTTCCGCGTTCGCGCTCTGCGCTCTGATTGGCCACTGACGTTTCTGGTAGCGCTAATCGTGTGACGCCTCTTTCTTTCACCGGTTAAGCTTAGGCACTCTTTCGAAGTTGGTTAAGGTTAGAGTTTGTCTTAGAGCAGGGCGATAGAACACCAGCCCTGATTCCATACTCTAACCTTAACCAACTTCGAAAGAAATGTCAGTCAATATTTCTATTGTATTTTTTTTCTTTTATACATAGACATACATACATACATACATACATACATACATACATACATACATACATACATACATACATACATACATACATACATACATACATACATACATACATACATACATACATACATACATACATACATACATACAGCCCCACCCCCACCTAATAGACCCACCGTATGTAATGTATATATTCTCTCCCCACCGTATGTATATTTCTCTCCCACCCACCCACCCCCTCCTAATGTACAGTCCCCTCCCCATTATATGTATATACTCTCTGTCAGGATCTATGGGTAACAGTACTGTATATTTGCATATCATATATGTCACAAACAGGCACGTGCATACATAGGGGTGAAGGGGTGCCCGGGCACCTGCCTTTTTCATTTCTCATTAGAAAGTGCCCTTTTTATGCCACCCACTTTTTTTTTTTTTTTTTTTTTTTTTTTTTACTGTTGCACATATATATATATATATATATATACTGCCCTGCCCTTCCAAATGAAATATGTCACGATAGAATCTAAATATTAGGTAAAGAAAGAGAGAGAAATGCCACCCCTCTCGTAAATAATAGGTCCTTCCAGCCTTACGCATAGGCATAGCACGTGGGTGGGTGTTGATCAATGAGACATGTAAACCGCGCAGGGCCAGCAGTGCACTGAACAGGAAATTGATATCCAGCTGTTGTTGAGCTCACAGTGCCCTCACACTCGAGTCGAGACCTCTTTTTTTACAGTTACTATTTCAACTAAAACAAAGCAAGAGTACACATCAGGTAAGGTATTTGCCCAACAAAATAAAATGTCGGGTTTGCAGTGCACTGTATATTTTCGTGAAACACGTCGCCAGATCAGCCCTCCCCAGTCCCCAGCCCCTCCCTCCCTGCTGCTAGTGCAGGAAAACACGCAGCATACTCTCTCTCTCTCTCTCTCTCTCTCTCTCTCTCTCTCTCTCTCTCTCTCTCTCTCTCTCTCTCTCTCTCTCTCTCTCTCTCTCTCTCTCTCTCTCTCTCTCCCTCCCGTAGCTGTTGGTCTGGAGCGCATATTGTGTTATTAAAGGGACACTATGTAGTTTTGGTGACATCTATCGGTGAAACTGAATGTACCATGATAGACTTGTATTAACCCCAAAAATCGCGCTCGCGCGCTGCGCGCGCTCGCATTACATTTAATAATTAATGCCCTTTTATGATTACGGGCACCTGCCTTTCTAAAGTCCTGTGCACGTCCCTGGTCACAAATGTAACAGTACTATATACCTGTATGTCATGTATGTCCCTATGCCATAAATGTCATGATGTCATATATGTTGTGCATGTCATACATGTCACTATGAATTGAAAATGGGGGACCCTGATGTAAACAAGACAAACGTCTTTCTCTGGTCTGCATCCCCTTAACAATTGTGTGTATTGAGCCGTACTGTATTATTTGTACCCATTCTGCAATCTGTTAAATACAATTTTCATTAATTCATTCATTCACAGACAGTAACACAGGACAAAACACATTTCAACCCCCTCCCTTCCCTAATTATAATTTAATTTATAATTGACATTCACATAAAAGTAAGCTTACTATTCTAATATTATATTCTTGTCTCCAAAGTGTGTGCATGTTTTTTTTCTTCCTGGGGATGGCGCCATCCCCCCATCTGAACATGATGTGTTTCTTTTCTTTTCTCTTCTTGATTGATTGATTGAAAACTTTATTAACAGATTGTAGAATGGGTACAGTACAGTACAGTACAGTACAGCTCAATAATTGTTAAGGGGATGCAGACCAGAGAAAGACTTTCGTCTTGTTTACATCAGGGTCCCCCATTTTCAATTCATCATAACATATATGACATGTCATACATGACATACAGAAAGACAGTACTGCTACATCTATACATTTATGACATACCAGATTTGCAAATACAGTACTGTTTGTGATACAAAAAGAGTCCAGAAAAGAGAGTATATACATTTGACGTAGAAACTGTACATTGGAGGAGGTTGGGTAGGTGGGGTGGGGTTGGGGGGTGGGGGGGACTGTACATTGGAGGTGGTTCGGTGGGTGGGAGGGGTGGGTGGGTGGGGGACACTGTACAACTGTACAAGCAAAACTGTACATTGGAATATTGACAAAACCATACTTGGTCATTTACTGTACATTGGAGGGGGTTGTGTTAGGACATTTACAGGGGCCAGTTTCGAATTGCAGTCTCCCGTAGGTGTTCTTTGAGAGTGTTTTTGAAAGTGGGTAGTGATTCACATTCCTTTACAGCTTTGGGTAGGGCGTTCCACATTGATGTGGCATAATTGCGAAACTTGTTTAGTCCCTTGTTTGAGCCGAATCTGGGTTTAACATGATTTATGGAGCTCCCTCTGGTGTTGTGATCGTGGTATTCACTGACCTTTGGGAAGTATTTTGACATGTACATGGGTACCTTGGTCGTGTAGTGTATCTTGTAGACCAGGCCCATTGCAAGTTGCTGTACTCTGTCGTCTACTCTAAGCCATCCTAGGTTGTCAAAGTGGGCAGGGGTGATCAAAGTCCTTTTAGCTTGGCCCTCAGAGCCCACCACTTCTGTGACATATAAAAACGCCACTGTGCGTGCGTGCACGTGTATGTGTGTGTGGGGGGGCCTCCACAAGAATCTGGCCCAGGGGCCTCTGAAGTCTTAATCTGGCCTTGGCTATCGTTCTGTGAGCTGGCGTTGGTACCTAGCTACCGTTACTGTTTAAACAAAAATTTAATAAATGGGAGCTTCCTCAAACAGCCACCTCTTTCCCAACAATCCCCTCTGTGCATGAACCCTTACATATGGTAATTAAACATTAAAACACCTGCGGCTTATAGTCCAGTGCGGCTTATATATGTACACATCATTCAATTTAGCTGCTGCGGCTTATATTCAGGTGCGCCTTATAGTCAGAAAATTACGGTACTTATTTCACTCTGTATGGAACACCATTGACCCTTACTTAATTTCACATCTGCCATGGAGAAATGCATGTCTGAAAGGGGCTCTTGATCTGTATTGTTTTGTTTGTTTTGGGTCTACCCCGCTATGCTATTCAAATGAATCAAAGGGTAGTCTGCTACTCTAATATCGTCTAATATCGTCGTGTGTGTGTGTGTGTGTGTGTGTGTGTGTGTGTGTGTGTGTGTGTGTGTGTGTGTGTGTGTGTGTGTGTGTGTGTGTGTGTGTGTGTGTGTGTGTGTGTGTGTGTGTGTGTGTGAGAGAGAGAGAGAGAGAGAGATAGAGAGAGAGAGAGAGAGAGAGAGAGAGAGAGAGAGAGAGAGAGAGAGAGAGAGAGAGAGAGAGAGAGAGAGAGAGAGAGAGAGAGAGAGGGATAGTCTGAGAGAGAGTGGAAGAGAGAGAGAGAGTTTATTGAAGCATAGAAATGTTTCACGTAGAATAGCTCATTCCGAGTTCAGGCGATGGGCTGTAACTAACTTGCATTGCCCTTGGGCCCAATTTAAACTAGTATAATTGATGTAACAATTAAGAAGCCTGATCGTTAAGCAGTGAGTATGTGAGAAACCTCGTCTGATTTCCCAAAGGTCATATTTTCAGGACAGAATGATACTCAATGACTTTCCCATTGACACTGTGGAGGAACGGGAGAGGTTAACCTCTCACTTATGTAAGTTAATTAAGTATTGATACAAATGTATTGTTAATGCAATGCCAATTAAACATAAATTCAGGTTCAGGAAGTTGAACAGGGGTGTGAGGGGGGGGGGGGGGGGGGCGAACCGAGGCCTCAGAGGAAAACACCTTTTCTGACATTATTACACTGCATTGTAAATTAATTGCCTCAACATTTGAGTCATGACACTCGTGCTGCACATGGGGATAATATCTGCCATATCATGCAAAAACTAAAAGGTTTCAGCGGCACTGACTAACCACAGTAGTGCATTAAGATAATCCTGATCTGACAATAATGGTTCGCAAGTGATTCATCTCAAAGAGTCTTTCTTCCGTATATTGACTATAACTATAGAGGAAGAACTGTCTGTCTGTCTGCCTGTCCTTCGCAATATCTCGAGAACTGTTCATCGGCAGGTGTATTGCTGAGAATAGGTATTGCCTATATTTATTGTAATGTATAATATAACGTTAATAAAGAATGAAGGCATGCACTCATCTGCACCCTGTTTACACTGTTTTCTCATATTTTAATATTCAGAGTGAATTATTAAAATGCCGTCGCCGTGCATGGCGGTGTGAGTGGCGCGTGGCCTGTTTTGTGTTTTTCGGTCATGGCGTGCTTCATCAGGGGGTGTGTCTTGGATGGGGATGTGGTAGGGATTGATGTGTGGGGTGTTTGGGAGACTGACTGTTCTGGGGGGGGTTCACATGCCTTCGAGCGACATTGTACTTTTGTACTTATTTTATGCCATTCTTAAGTCTGCACGTTTTTTATTGTCTTTTATACCTATTCTTATGTCTGCAATTTATATATTGTTTTTTATTCTGTCAATTTGTGTCCTGATTTTATGCACATGTTCATTTTATACTATATAGATAGTTATTAATATTTATTATTGTTATATTGTAGAAATGTGTGCATTGAAATGTCTGTAAAGTCTCGACGACATTGAAAATGAGGGTGACCTCAATTGTCTTTTCGAGAATAAATAAAGGTTGATGATGATATTGTCTACACTGTTTATTTTTTCTCATATTTTTATATTCAGACCTAATTCTATTGCCTATAATTATGTCTTTCTACTATCACCCTGCCCATACATGTACCTCCCCTCCCCCATGCTGCTATGACCCCCGAATCAATGAAGGAATATCTTATCTTGAACCCGCCGGAGTGCAGTGTTGCTGAGGACCCAGGACTTCCATTTGGCCTGTTCCATGGTCCCATGGTGGTCGCTATAACAACAAATAACAAGGGAGTGACAAGCAGCCATACTGTGGGTCTCCAAAAGAAAGTAAAAGAAAGTTTGTATAGATAGAATATACGTTGTGTATTATGTTTAGTTTATAGTTTAGTTGATAGTTTTAGCTTATAGTTATAGTTTATAGTTATAGCTTGTATAGATAGAATATATGTGTATTATGTTCACAAACCTACTACAGTTGCGGAGCTTGCAAAAAAGCATCTCACGTCTTTCTGAATGTATGTACATTTAAAAAAGCTGTGACAATAAAATAATCTGAATCTGAATCACACGTTCCGAACGGCCACACGCTCCGAATGGTAATATACCAGGAGCCAATCGATTGTCCCATTCCGAACAGGTATGCGTTTCAAACAGCCGCGCTCAGAACGACCACGGCACTACATTTACATTACATTTACATTTTGTCATTTACTTGAATGCTTTTATTCAAAGCGACAAGTCAACAGGAAGGGTACAACTCTTTCAGCTGAGTAACAATTTTCATCAAACAGTGCTGAAACTTGGGTGGTGCAGTGTTGAGTGCATAGTCATGAAGACATAATAGTATAGTAGGAAGAGTGCATGATAGAAGACAGTAATAATAATTAGGTGCGGCTGGGTAGCGCAGTGGAGAATGCACTCGCCTACCACCGCAGAGACTCTAGGATCGAATCCAGCTGTCAGCGGTACCTCTGGCTTGGTCAGTCGTCCCTACTAACACAATTGGCAGTGTTAGCGGGTGGGAAGCCGGCGGGGTATGTGTCCTGGTCGTTGTAAACTGCAGTT
Source organism: Notolepis coatsorum (assembly GCF_963971535.1). Classification (NCBI taxonomy): domain Eukaryota; kingdom Metazoa; phylum Chordata; class Actinopteri; order Aulopiformes; family Paralepididae; genus Notolepis; species Notolepis coatsorum. The sequence continues at coordinate 157,117,747 of NC_140170.1, read as the reverse complement.
CCTACTGGTCGGTCAGGGTGCCTGTTCAGCAGGGAAGGGATCGGGGGGAAATAGCGTGAACCTCTGCACGCGTTACATTCCCCCAGTGAGAGTCCTCGCTGTCAGGTGAAAAGAAGCGGCTGGCTGACTCCAAATGTATCGGAGGAGGCATGTGGTAGTTCTACACCCTCCCTAGGCCGACAGTGGTACAATGCACGCAACGACCAAGAAGGGAATTGGCATAACGACTAAATTGGGATGGGAGCAAAAATACAGAAAAAGTGAGAACAAACTTAAATTTTTTTTAAAGACTAATTATTTATTATTATAATAATTTTTTTTTATTTCAGATATTGATTGAACAGGAGTGATTTTGGTCAGTGTCAACGTGTTTTCATCATGATCCATACATACAGTATGTAGTAGGAGGAGACAGAACAACAAGGTTGGAGGTTAAAAGATTCCCACACAGAAGCACAATCAAAACATGAATCAAGCCTAACATCAATAACATAACATCAGTAACATCAATCCTCATGGTATAAACACCCCGACTCTAAATAATTGCCCTTGGGGGAAATCCCCTTCCATGACAACCCCCATTGCTTTCTGTCCCCATCACCTTCCACAAGCCGTGAGACCTGCAGTTGGCTGAGACTGAGGACGGACAAGGGCACATTACAACACACTGCAGCACCCACTCTCCACACTTTAGAACACTGTGGTGATATTTGACATTGAATTTCATAACTAATATGTGTGAATAATTAGAGAATCCATAATGTAAAAACAGGGCTTAGCCAAAAGTGATTATTGGTGTTAGATAAGACATTCCAAACAAACCCCCGCTCAGGGTAAGACTGGATTAGAAAACAACAGTTGCCGGTCATAAAAGCCCGCAGGGGAAGTCACACCCCACAGGAAACGGTGGCTCATTCTAACTAGCAGAGGAACAGCCGGTCTAGCAGATAACTAGCAGACCCATCCAAGGAACTATTAAGTCAGTATACTTTATATAGGAAATCTGGTATTACTTATTACATTAACCATATCAATGTAGAAGGTAACTTACAAAGAAGAATACCATTTAGAATGTCACCCGAGTATGAAAGTAATAGTGTTATTTCACTCTTGTTATAAAATCCTGGTATATTTATCACAGTTATATTATCTGGTAAATAACGGTTGGTGTGGTCTCCTATATGATGTCTGGTATCAGCCTAGAAGCAATGACTGTACTGGGATGATATGAGAGATCTGTAGGTCATTACACAAACCATATAGATTGGAAAATCAATAATGGTACACTAAGGAATGTTGAGTGTTTGATGCATTCAGAGGAGACACAGGCCTTTGTCCAACTGAGAAGGCCACAGCCCAAAGGAGGGGGGTCATCAAAAGCGCCCTCCTCTGTACTCATCAAGAGGCCACACCGACGGGGGCCACAGGCAGGCCCCCCTCTGTCCAAACATGAGAAGCCACAGCCCAAAGGAGGGGGCCATCGACACCAACCCCCACACGACAAGGACATGTTGGGGCAGATGAGCCCCAACAAGAAGACCGAGACTTGTGATTGGTTGAACCAGTTTAAAAATAAGTGAGGTCATTCAAACCTATAAGTAGTAGAGCCGTACCGTTAGTTGGCAGGCCAGCCCACCTACCCGTCCCCAGGGGGGTCCGGCTGAGCCTCCAACCACACCACCAGAGAAATGTGCTGTTATACATGTGAGTAGAATCATGGACTCATTATTGTTGGCTAGAGTAACATGTAATTTCTTCCTTAGACCAGGTTGTGCTCATGTGTATGGCTTAGTACATTCTCGTTTCATGCATAAACCTGACTGATATTTATGTGCAACAATGTCTTGATGTAAGGAAGCCACTGTGAATGGGCTATTTTGATTAACCTCATCAAACCTTCTGTACAATCATGTATTATGCTGAATTAATTCCTGTGTGCAACTGATGCCTTATCCACCCTTGACCCTTTGGCAAATAAATCAGTTGAGTTGAAATATAGTTCCTTTTGTCTGGACTGCACGTTTATTTCTCATCTGACTAAGTCAACTGAGAAGACCATGTTTCCATCGCTCTCCTTTTAACCTCCTTCCAGTTAGCGACCTCCTTGTGCTGCAAATAAACCTTAGATATTGTATAGATTATACGACAACACCTAAACACACTTTATATTTATTGATAAAGGATTTGCACTACAACCCATATCTCAGTACACCTTACTGTAAATTGTACCTAAATTGTACCTCATCCCATTTCTGCCTTGCACTATATAGTATTGTATATTAGTATTGCATAGTATAATTATTGTATATTGTATGGTAACTCAGTTACTTCTATTCTGCATCGAATGTTGTACATATGTATATACTGAACACTGTGTCTACGTACATGACTTCTATTTTTACTTCTATTATTACATGCTATACTATTTTATTTCATACTTATCTCTTGTCTAGCACAGTCTCTGGAGCGTAACAGAAAGAAGCATTTTGTATAAAAGTATTCTGTACTTCTGCATGACAACTATTAAAGAAACACTGGAGAAACACTGGATTAAGGCTAGCCCACCAGACCTGAGACCTGCAGTTGGCCGAGACTGAGGATAGACAAGGGCACATTAAGGCTAGCCCACCAGACCTGAGACCTGCAGTTGGCCGAGACTGAGGATAGACAAGGGCACATTAAGGCTAGCCCACCAGACCTGAGACCTGCAGTTGGCAGAGACTGAGGACGGACGAGGGCACATTAAGGCTAGCCCACCAGACCCGAGACCTGCAGTTGGCCGAGACTGAGGACGGACAAGGGCACATTTTAGGTTAGGAATGGAGGTTTTTAGTTCTGTTGGCCCTAGCTTAGTAACCATCATCAAAAAGTCACTAGTCTCTGGCTGTGTCCCAGTTTATTTTAAGGAGTTCGTACAGCCCCTTCTCAAAAAGCCTAACTTAGACCCCTCCCTACCAAATAATTACAGACCCATATCCAAGCTTCCCTTTATCTCGAAGGTGTTAGAGAAAGTTGTGGCAAACCAGCTCACCACCTATCTAACTAACCATAGCATCTCAGACTACTTCTAATCAGGTTTCCGCAAAAAGCACTCCACTGAAACTGCCCTCCTCAGAGTGTCAAATGACATCATGATGTCCTCTGTCCGTGAATGTTCTGTCCTGATCCGGCTGGATCTCAGTGCAGCGTTCGACACGGTAGACCACGGTATCCTGTTAGACAGGCTCAGGGAGTGGGTGGGCCTCTCTGGGAGCACCCTAAACTGGTTTGCCTCCTACCTTAAATAGAGAAGTTTCTCCGTAGCTGTCGGACCCTTTAAATTAGACCCCACAGTCCACACCCCTCTCATGTGGCATGTGTGGCTGGTGTTCGCCTACAGAGCCCTCCATGGGCAAGCCCCCCCCCCTACATTAGCGAGCTCATCCAACTACTAGGTTTTTAAACACCTATAGCCGTTTTTCTGTTCATGTCCTTCAAATGTTTCCTCTTACTGTATTTTATTGATGTTATATATTACTGTTGTAAAGCACTCTGTGCACTTGTGCTATATAAATAAAGTTTTACTTACTTACTTACTTTACTTACATTAAGGCTAGCCCAACTGAGACCTGCAGTTGGCCGAGACTGAGGACGGATAAGGGCACATTAAGGGAGCCGACCATACCATATCTATTTGATCTATTTATTACTAAAAGATTTGTACTACATAGTGTTTGGTCTTTATTCTTTTAAAAAAAAATTACTGTATGAAGCACAATCTCAGGAGGCTCATACAGAACCATATTGTACATGTACCTTATATGTGACAAAACCTGAAACTTGAAAACTTGACTGCGGCTCTGTGTTCAAGGCATGCTGGTGGTCAGCCTCTGGGGGTGGGGGTGCATTGAGAGAGCAGCTACTAGCTAGTTCATCCTCTAAACATGTGTTAAGATGAAAAAACAGGCATGAAATCTAGGGATGCCCCGATCACGTTTTTTTGCCACCAATACCGATCACCGATCGTCTATGAGGGGCAGTGAGCTGCAGCAGCAGCTGTGTGCCTGAGAGAGAAGTCAGCGAGTGAGAACTCCGCTGAGAATTGGATCATGTTTTCCGCGCGTCTTCGGTCGGTTTTCACGATCGGCGAAAATAAAGCATTATCGGAATTCACCGATCTCATATTCATACTGATTATCGGCCGATACCGATCGCTGGCCGATCGATCGGGGCATCCCTAAAGAAATCGTATACTTTTTTATTTTTTTTATTATCTTTTTCCCCCCTCCTTTTTTCAGATTTTTCTCCCATCCCACTGTTAGTCGTTATGCCAATTCCCAACCCCCTTCCTGGTTGTTGCACGCTCCCCCCTACTGTTGGTCCGGGAGGCCGGAGACTGTCACATGCTTTCCTCTGACGCATGTGCAGCCAGCCGGCAGCCAGCCTGGCAGCGCAGATTCTCACCGGGAGAGTGTAACGTGTGGAAGGTCACACTACCTCCCTCCAGATCCTACCCTCGCTGTGCAGGCGCCCCAACCGAACTGTAGGGGTCGCTGTCCACAACGCCCAGGACCCACCCATCAGCTTTCCCACCCCTAACACTGCCAATTGTATTAGTATGAACGACCAGCCAAGCTGATAGCAACGCCGAGAGCTGGATTCGAACCCAGCGTCTCCAGCGTTGATGGCGAGCGCCTTGCCCACTACACCACCTAGCCGCCCGTATACTTTTTGTTAATCCCCTTGGGGAAATTCATCCTCTGCATTTGACCCATCTTAACAATCTAGGAGCAGCGGTCAGCCACACAGTGCACTGTCCGGAGACCAACTCCAGTTGTAATGCATGCCAGTACTTGGGTCAAGGGCGATGGCAGGATATACCTACACTGTAGCATGAACATGGAAACTTATCCAAAGCGCTTTACAATTTGTTCCTCACATTTTACCCATTCACTCACACATTCACACACCGATGGCAGAGGCAACCATGCAAGGTGCCAATCTGCTCAATAGTACGACTCTACCTCCCAAGCCACTATCGCGCTAACCACTACACCACCATGGCGTCATGAAGATGAGAGTCACCCTTCTGCACCTTACACAAACTGACAAATGTGCAGTAGGTCAGCTCCCTTAAACAGCAACCTGAAATGGATGGGAAACCTATTTGATTCGCATAGAATCTCATCTCACATACAAATACCAGGAAGCAGGACTCGAGATGCATACTGTCAAATAGGTTGCGTGTGTGTGACACCCGTGGATCTGACACTCGATCGTCTTAAGGACACTCGAGAATTAATGAATGTTGAATGAATGAATAGTTTATTTCAAACAATAAAATAATCAAGAAATAACAATGTAAACATTTGTATATTAAATAATAATAATAATAATAATAATAATAATAATAATAATAATAATAATAATAATAATAATAATAATAATAATAATAATAATAATAATAATAATAATAATAATAATAATAATATAATATTAATAATAATAATAATAATAATAATAATAATAATAATAATAATAATAATAATAATAATAATAATAATAATAATAATAATAATAATAATAATAATAATAATAATAATAATAATAATAATAATAATAATAATAATAATAGTAAAGCAAGATAAAACAAGAAACAAAAAGTATCTTTTCTGAAAAGGAATAGGAAGAAGCAATAGCTTACCAGGTCTATATTGCAATAAACCCATAAAGAAAATTCACATTTCGATATATCAATCACTTGATAATTTGTCCTACACCTTCAAACAGTGTTCAAATGTCTTCCAGCTAAATCATCTGTAATCAAAATCACTTGACGATCAGTCCACCGATCAAGTTATCATACAATCATAACTGTTAATAAATAATAAGTTATTTTACAATCAATAGACTACTGTCCATCCAGTATCTTTAGAAAGCAAAATACATGAATGATAGCCACACACTCTGAAACTGTGATGCAAAGATGAAGAGAAGGGGAAGCTGGGCCATCATGGAGGACTTCCTCCAGCCTTTCACCACTGCTAAGAGCTTCCTCCAGCCTTTCACCACCGCTAAGAGCTTCCTCCAGCCTTTCACCACCGCTAAGAGCTTCCTCCAGCCTTTCACCACCGCTAAGAACTTCCTCCAGCCTTTCACCACAGCTAAGAGCTTCCTCCAGCCTTTCACCACCGCTAAGAGCTTCATCCAGCCTTTCACCACCGCTAAGAGCTTCCTCCAGCCTTTCACCACCGCTAAGAGCTTCCTCCAGCCTTTCACCACAGCTAAGAGCTTCCTCCAGCCTTTCACCACCGCTGCCCAGGTGTAACAGCCGGGAGCCAGGTTGGCGCCCTCCCCACGTAGCATGGACACCGAGGCCATCGGGGACCAAAAGCCCCGGCAGCTCTAGATAGGCTAACCGCGACGATATCTATATCTGTGAAATTTTGTCTTTATTCTTTAACTTTTTACTGTATGAAGCACAATTTCAGGAGGGTCATACAGAACCAAGCGTTTCACTATACTGTACATAAATGGTAAATGGTGCATTTCTTTTTTATCCACTTTTTTCTCCCCATTTCTTCTATTTTCCTCCCATCCCAATTTCGTATGATCCAATTCTTCCCTCCCCTGTCTTGAACGTTGCTAGACTATGCCTCCCACTGGTCGGCTGTAGTGAGGACAGAAGCCTTGCATCACGTGTCCCCTCCGGTACACGAGGAGGCAGCCTGTCGCATCTTTTCACCGCAGCAGCTCGAACTCTCAGTGGCGAGGAGTAACGCATGGGAGGCTCACGCTGCCCCCGCTACTTCCTGTTTCTGCCGCACCGGCGTCCCCAAACCGACCTGTAGGAGTCGCTGTCCACAACGTCCAATCCCCACCCACCGGCTTTCCCACCCTCTAACACTTGCCAATTGTGTTAGTATGAACGACCGGCCAGCCGGTAGCAACGCAGAGAGCTGGGCTCGAACCCAGCGTCTCCTGCGTTAGTGGCGAGCGCCTTGCCCACTGCGCCAATCAGCCGCCCCTAAATGGTGCATTTATATAGCGTTTTACAATCTTTGTTCCTCACAGTCACCCATTCACTCACACATTCACACTGATGGCGGAGGAAACCATGCAAGGTGCCAACCTGCACATCGGGAGCGATTAGGGGTTATAAGTGTCTGTTGCTCAAGGACACATCAACACACTGCCCGAGAGGAGCAGGAATAGAACAGGGAACCTTCTGACTACCAAACGACCGCTCTACCTCTTTCGCCCCTGTACATTACATGTACATTATATGTGTAATGTGTAACAAAACTTGAAACTTGAAATCGAAGCCATTCTTTGTGAGGGAGAGACGTGGACCGTTGAAAGGGTGAATGACAGGGGGCTCCAGTAGCTCACCGCATATCTCGGCGCTGAGATGAGAACCTCATCCTTCACTCTGTCATCTTTCTCTCCCATTACAGAAGCCGAGACCCTGACACTGGTAACGTCGAACCGTCCGACTACATGCCAGCTGGACCGGCTACCTTCCCCACTCCTCCAGACCATAGCACCAGACATCCTCCCATTCCTAACTGCAACCATCAACTCCTCACTCAACTCGGGGGTGGTCCCCACCTCCCTAAAACAAGCCAGAGTCACGCCCCTCATAAAAAAACCATCCCTGAACCCTACCGTCATAGGCAACTACCGTCCTGTCTCTCTTCTCTCCTTCCTTTCTAAAACACTTGAACGTGCTGTATCCAACCAACTTACTGCTTATCTCTTACAGAATGACCTCCTAGACCCTAATCAGTCAGGCTTCAGAACTGGTCACTCCACAGAGACAGCCCTCATTGCGGTCACAGAGGCACTTCACTTAGCAAAAGCGAAAGGCCTCTCCTCTGTCCTGATTCTCCTAGATCTATCTGCAGCCTTCGACACAGTCAACCACCAGATCCTCCTCGCGGCCCTCGCAGGAATGGGAGTGGCTGGCTCTGCGCTGACATGGTTGTCATCATACCTCAATGACCGCTCCTACCAAGTGTCATGGAGAGGGACCCTGTCGGCCACCCGCCCCCTGCGGACGGGTGTCCCCCAGGGCTCGGTTTTAGGACCCCTTCTCTTCTCCCTCTACACTAAATCACTGGGTAACATTATCACGTCTCATGGCTTCTCCTACCACTGTTATGCCGACGATACTCAACTCTTCCTCTCCTTCCCTCCCTCAGATATCCACGTCTCTGAGCGGATCTCGGCCTGTCTGTCCGACATCTCCGCCTGGATGACGACCAACCACCTCAAACTGAACCTAAGCAAAACAGAATTGCTCCACCTGCCGGCCAAATCCTCCCCCCTGACCGACCTTTCCATCACAGTCGAGAATGCAGCTGTGACCGCGTCCCCGACCGCCAAGAACCTTGGTGTTGTCCTCGACGACCAGTTGAACTTCTCTGCTCACATCGCAGCGACAACCAGAACCTGCCGATTCCTCCTGAGCAACGTCAGAAGGATCCGCCCCTTCCTGACAAAAGAATCCACCCAACTCCTCGTCCAATCAACAGTCATCTCCCGCCTCGACTACTGCAACGCACTGCTCGCTGGCCTCCCGGCCACTGCCACTAAGCCTCTTCAACTCATTCAGAACGCAGCGGCCCGCCTGATCTCAAACCTACCGAAGTCGGCCCATGTCACCCCACTTCTTAGGGACCTGCACTGGCTCCCCATTGCTGCACGAATCCGCTTCAAGGCCCTCGACCTAGCATACCGTGCGGCAAAGGGAACTGCTCCCGCCTACCTCCGGTCAATGGTCTCTAACTACACACCCTCAAGACCCCTACGCTCTGCTTCTTCTGGCCGCCTCAGACCTACTCCTATCCAAGCTCCGGGAGGGTCATCAAAGAGAAGTCGCCTATTCTCAGTCCTTGCCCCACAATGGTGGAATGAACTACCCACCCCAGTTAGGACAGCCGAAACACGTCCAATCTTTCGCCGTCGACTAAAGACGCACTTCTTCAACCATTATCTGAATAAAAAAAAAAGAAAAAAAAAATGATCTAACCCTAACTAACCATACTGTCATGCACTTGTCCTAATAAACTAACCTACACTGTAGCACTCAACACTTTGACGAACATTGTTACTCAGCTGATAGAGTTGTGCCCTTCCTGATGGCTTGTCGTACAGAACTTGTAAGTCGCTTTGGATAAAAGCGTCAGCTAAATGACTAAATGTAAATGTAAATGTATTTCTGCGTCGGGGAAAACCGTGCTGCGTCACGGATCTGGTGGACTCCGAGTTCGATTCCCGGACCCGCCGTCATTTGCCAGAATGTCTTCCCCTGCTCTATATCCCGTTTCACCCTGTATCTGTCGGTCATGCTTGACCAGAAAAGCGATAAACGCTAAAAAAAAAAAAAAAAAAAAAGTGAATGACCCAGAATATCCTTCTAATGACATTAGATGACCATTTAGGTAAGAGACTCACAGACTTAGTGCGACAGCCGAATCAGTTGAGAAAACAGGATACAAACACTTGATAAAACAGGGGGGTAAAAACGCTTGAAAGCAGAGCGGCGAGCGCGGCAGAGGAATGAGTTAGAGGAACATTTAGACGTCAATAAAAGTGATATGTTGTCTAATCAGAAAGCGCTGTCGTAATAAACTGGCACAGGCTACTTTCCTCGTATGATATTTATATACTGTAGGTGGTCTGAAGGGTGGGTGGCATGACAGATGGGATGAGGCAACCCTCATAAATTATATAACGTGTATCTGCACTGCCAGGTGCTCAGATGCGACAACCATGGCATATACAGTACAAGTCACCGGCGAGATAGAGTGCCGTGGAAATTGGGAGCATGTTCACTTAAACTTGGTCGAATCCCCGCAAAATGAGAGCAGTGACGTGGCCAGAAGATTTGAAGTTCAAAGGATGATCATGTATTATGTTTTTAAATGTTTCAATATCAACATTTGCATTTACTGGCCATCCTCAGTAAATATGATCAAACTCCTCTGACCTCGTCTGGTCTTTCCAAAGACCTAAGAGACGGGACAGTAATAGATATATTTATGGAAAAGGCTCCCTCTTGTCTAGTATATTAAACTCTTATACTAAACATGTAAGGTACCGAAATTTGGTATCGATTGATCTAGTACGAATCGGTACTCGGTAGTACCTATATAACCCTTAAAAGTACAGAGTTCGGTACCCAACCCTATTTAGTACACAACTAAACCAATCATTCCACGTGTAACTGGAATGGATCATCTGCTCTTTTTAAAGTCACTAACAATATCCTGCTAAATTCAGATTCCGGTTTTCTCTCCATACGCATCCTCCTCGACCTCAGCGCTGCTTTTGACACCGTTGCTCACAACATCTTACTCTCCCGTTTAGAACACACAGCTGGCATCACAGGCTCAGATCTCCACCTATTTCACTCTATCAGACAGACAGCAATTCACTACCATGGACAGTCATACCTCAACTTCTTTCCCTGTTACATCTGGTGTCCCCCAAGGCTCAGTCCTTGGTCCCATACTCTTCTCCGTCTATACTGTATGTTACCCCTCTGCCACATTTTCAGAACACATGGTCTCCAATATCACTGCTACGCCGATGACACACAGTTATACATCCACTCCCCTCCTGACACCACTGCTGCTACTACTGCCCTCTCCTCCTGCCTCTCTGAAATAAAAATCTGGATGAATCACAACCTTCTCCAACTCAATAGTACAAAAACTGAAATCCTTGTAATGGGCACACCTCACCTTCTCTGAAAAAGCCTAACCTCGTTCCCAGCTTTATCTCGAGAGATAAAGCCTGGTAAAGCACTACGGCCGAAAGTGGGAATCAGGTAGGAAGTCCCGCCCCTGAAATCACGACACGGTGCTCATGAAAATGTATTCCCCACAGAAACAACCTCGTTATCGCCTCCCTCGACAGGCTGACAGACCTGCTTGTTGTTTGTTTAGCTGGGGACTATAAACAGATCAGGAGGTGCCCGGAAACCGGAAAGCCTGTAGCCGGTATTTCTGTATTTCCGATTCACATTTTAGGAGGCATAGCTTTACCAGCCTAGAAAAAGCCCTGACTGCTCTATATCCATCAACAACCACTCTATCCTCCCCTCCCCCACAGTGAAAAACGTGGGTGTTCTTTTTGAACTATCATTCAAACCACACATCAATAACATCACCAAGACATGCTACTTTCACCTCAGGAACATTTCCCGCATTAGACCACTACTGTCCCCCTCCGACACTGAAAAGCTGGTTCATGCCCTCATCTTCTCCCGTCTAGATTACTGTAATGCATTACTCATTGGCTCAGCATCTAAATCCCTCCATAAACTTCAACTAGTTCAGAACACCTCAGCCCGCATCATCACCCGCTGCCACAAATTCTCCCACATCACACCTGTCCTCTCCTGACTTCACTGGCTCCCTGTCAAGTATAGGTTTGACTTTAAGATCTGTCTCCTCACTTACAAAGCCCTCCACTCCCTAGCACCTGCCTACATCTACAACCTCCTTCAACACTACACTCCCTCCCGCTCACTCCGCTCATCTAACTTAGCCCTTCTGAGCACAGCACACTACCGCCTTAAGTCCACAGAAAACAAATCATTCTCCTCCTCTGCTCCCCGACTCTGGAATCAACTCCCATCACACATCAAAGAAGCCCTATCCGCAGAAACATTTAAGTCCCACCTCAAAACCCACCTGTTCCACCTTGCATACCCTCACTCCTGACCCTCCAACCCCTGCATCACTTACATTTTCACATCTGTACACACCTATATTTGAGTATTATTATTTACATTTTCTCTCTGTCTTATCTCTAAGCTGTCTCCCTTTTTCTGTAGTATCCCCAACATGTTGTCATTGTGAAAGTCCATGTACTGTGTTTGTCCATGTACTGTGTTTGTCCATATACCATAATGTAATGTATGTAAAGCGCTTTGAGATACCTTATGTAAGGCGCTATAAAAAATAAATGTATTATTATTATTATCTACATAGAAATGTTCCTCCCCGGCGCTGTTTGAATAAGTAATGGCTCCATTTGGACTAGCCCCCCCCCCCCCCCCCCCCCCTGTTACAAAGACACAGACAACACTGGGCTCAGGTTGTGAGTCACATCATTACTGGCGGATTAAGGGACTTCCTGGACACACACGATTGGCAAAGGGAGGGCCAGGAAGGGACCGCACAGCAGGTATTCAGGGGGAACGAGAGTTAGAGAGCAGTTTATTCTGCAACACAGAGCCCAGGGAAATAGCCACCTAAATAGCGACACAAGTCAAGGGAATATCCTCCGCTCCGTCGCTGGATTGTCGTCGACACAACGCTGCTGAATTTGGCTTGCAAAATATCAGGACCCCCCTTGGGGGTGGGGGGGGGGGGGGATTTAAGGCCTAACAGATTTTGGCACATGAATAATCATGATGAGCTGAGGAGTGGGATCCTCCAGAGGGGACAGCCAGCATCACAGCAGCAGGTCTAGTCAACAGCCGTGTTCATTGGACGGAGCCGGGAGGCCAACCTTCGCCTCTAGGGGAGACGAGACTCAATTGCGAATTCGACTTGATGTCTCATTGGGTGGCGGGACAAAGAGACCACAGCGTTGATGGAGACAATCTGGTCAGCTTTCAATCTGGCTGGCTAAATACGGACATCCGAGTCCTTAAGTGCAAGCCCTGAGCAAGAGTCTAGCTTGCTTTTCTGGTTTGAGTCTTTATTGTCTAATGTGTTTAGAAGGGCACAAATGTGAATGTCTTAATTTGTGAATTATAGGACAGTATAAAGTGTGGATGAATGGAGGAGATGGGGGGGGGGGGGGCATGGGAGTCCACAGAGCCACGGAGCATCCTACAAATGAAACTACTTTCTGGACTTTGTCTTGGAAGAAATTAGTACTACTTATAAAGATACTGGTGTGTCCCTGGATATCAGTGAGCAGTGTAAATGGTAATCCAAAGCGCTTTACAATTTTTTGTTCCTCACATTCACCCATTCACTCCCACATTCACACACCGACGGCGGAGGCGATCATGCAAGGTGCCGACCTGCTCATCAGGAGCAATTAGGGGTTAAGTGTCTTTGCTCAAGGACACTTCGACAAGCTGCTGGGAGGAGCGGGAATCTAACCAGGAACCTTCTGATTACCAGACGACTGCTCTACCTCCTGAGCCACTGTCACTATGAACACTATCAAACAGTCAGTGTACAGTAACATCCACACTATCAAACAGTCAGTGTACAGTAGCATCCACACTATCAAACCATCAGTGTACAGTAACATCCACACTATCAAACTGTCAGTGTACAGTAACATCCACACTATCAAACCATCAGTGTACAGTAACATCCACACTATCAAACCGCCAGTGTAAAGTAACATCCACACTATCAAACCATCAGTGTACAGTAACATCCACACTATCAAACCGTCAGTGTACAGTAACACGTTCGCTCCAGAAAGTCCCACAGAACATCCCTCACATAATGTCAGTGATTGATGTCTGTCATCTTATCAACCATGACGTTCTTTCACCAGAAATGAATGCGTTCCATAAGTCTCTCTCTCTCTGGTTTTTTTCCATTTCAATTGAGAGTTGGGGAAATGTGGAAATGAACAACAAAAATAACTTATATTAATTAGTCTTGAAGATACAAACTAACATGTTTTTTTTTTTTGCTTCAAACAAGGATTCTGATTTATTATCAACATCGAATTCCTGTCCAACCACACTGACCTGGCCCAGTAGCTCAGGCAGCCCCAGCACTTGTCCGGTGAACACTCCCAGGCAGATGAGGATGGAGTTGAACTGACCGATGGAGCCTCTGATGTGTCTTGGGGAGATCTCTCCCAGGTACATGGGCAGAGCGCTGAGGGCGATACCTGTCAGGGCGGAAAAACAACACGTGTAAATGACTTATCATCGGCATATACCGGGTCTTAAACTACGGGTCAGAACCCAAGGTGGGACACAGACCTGTTTCAGGTGGGGGCCCCGTATAACAAGAATACCTGCATGTTTTTCATTACATTTGGTCTCAGGGCTGGAAAACCTCCACCAGCATAAAGTGATGAATTCCATCTGCCATTTCTGCTGTAGACTAGATCGGCCTATGCATCAATGCTTATTACAGAGCCTACTGTATTTAGACATACTTTCTAATGCTGAATTTTCATTGACAATCACCAGCAGCAGCAAAATTACAAGATACATGTCATATGGAGACCAGTGAGGCCAAAGCTGCTGAACAAGTGGCAGTCCTCTGCTCCGTCCTTTGATAGGGGGAGATGACTGTCAGTCACCGGTCAGAGGACATACCTGTAGAAGAGAAACCGCTAACAAACAATATGTTACATATGATCATTGCAATCGATGTGAAATCATGGTTGGATCAAAGTAGGCTTGATATCATTTAGTCCTTACCTTCACTAGGAGGTACCCCAAAAAGAATATTCCAATTGTCTCATCGCGAGTCCCAGTATTGGTGTCCATCGTGTCACCAACATAATCCACCACAACAGATACATTGGGGGCATTTAACGCTTCGCAATGCGATCGGGATAACCACTCGACTAGCCTGTCAAAAAGAAAACTGCGCCCGGAGACATTTGAACGTTACACAGGCCAAGATATAAGGTTTCAAAGGGTGCTTGATACTGCCACCTGGGAGGATGCGGCCGGTATTGCACTTTGGCGATCTCAGGATGATTCCCCAAGTTAACCCCGAGTCTGTGTGCCTGTAATGAATAGAAATATCGAATAAAAGAAATAACGATGAAAACCCGACTATACTCAGGTCTGGCGCTGAGCGGTTGGCGAGTTAACACAACTTTCCTCGGGTCTGGCGCTGATTGAGTTAAAACCCATACTGGGACCCACAAGGGTGCAGTACCGGCCAGATCCTGCTAGATGTCGCCCACCCTTTGAAACCTTATATCTCACCCTGTGTTACACTTAAATCCCTCCAGGCACTAAATTTAGACGGAGCCGAGTAAATCGCTTCATCCGACCACTTCGAAACGCATCTGGCACACTCTATCCATAAATTGTGCCAAATTATGTCCGGGACCAGATGGACACCAATACTGGAAATCGTGATCAGACAATTGGAATATTCTTTTTGGAATACCCCCGATCAAAGGTAACATCAATTTCAGCTTGATCCAACAATGTTTTCATATCGATCCAGCTGATCAGCGTCTGTAGTGTTCAACACGAATGCCGTTACTGGCCATCAAAGCATAAAAAAACGACCCCCGCCCCCCTTTCATGCATTCATGATGAAACATAATACCTATTATACACATTTGATTTGGAAATAGTAGCGTGTCCAGGCAAGAAACACCAACGCTTATAGTAGAATACACGTAGCGCCCTATATTGCACTACTAAAGCTACCTAGCATGTCCTATATGCTCTGTAAATACTATGTACAGATACCGAGATGTCACACCATGTTACCTGTTTATTGCACTGTTGTTTTTTATTGGATTCTATTATATGTTGTACCACTGTATTTTTATTGGATTCTATTATATGTT
Organism: Notolepis coatsorum; assembly: GCF_963971535.1. NCBI lineage: Eukaryota > Metazoa > Chordata > Actinopteri > Aulopiformes > Paralepididae > Notolepis > Notolepis coatsorum. Next base: position 157,102,222 of record NC_140170.1, on the reverse strand, counting down.
GTACCACTGTATTGCACATCGTCACGGGCAAGACCACCCGTATTTCATTGTATACTTGTATGCCGTGACAATTAAAACTCTTGACTTGACTTGACTTGACTTGAACTCAGCTTTTCCGGAATTATCCTGGATCACTCCTAAACTATACTTATATTCACTACGGGATAACGCGCGAACAGGTGCAATGCATTCTCTCTCAAGGGGCGAGGTATGCAGAGGTATGCCGCGGAACCAGGCTTAGCGCATTGCTCTTTGGGGAAGAGAGAGAGTCAGCAGTTCCCTTAACACATTGGGTGCCATGCAGTATGCCCATCTTTACCACTCTCTGCCAGTGCTGTAAGCCTATGGAGTGGCTCACCTTCTTTGCAGGGCTATAACTTTTTAAATATTATAGCTATATCGACATTACTATGGCCCATTCAACATCGGGTATCTATCGTTCCGGATGTGGGAACGTTATATTTTTCCATTCATACATTGTCGTGTTAGTACCGTCGAGAATATAAGTATGTTTTTAGACTGTATAGCAGTAATTCCTAGAATGCGCGCTATAGGCCCCGGCACGTATTATACATTATCGATTGGCGTTTCATCCCTATACACGCTATATAAAACATACGTTTCAATAATCATTTAAAAAAGATGTATCCAAAATGCACTTTACTTCCTGCCAAAATACGACCGGGTCCGGCGCGCTATTATTGTGGCAGCGTATTTATGCTCATGTGTTTGCCTACACTTCATGTGTTCTTGGAGGGAAACTAAGTTGTCATGGGTGAACCTGTAAAAAGCCTAATAACAGAACACCTCAACCAACTCGCTGAGCAGCTACGGACATATTTCCCACCTATGGATGCATCTCAGACGTGGATTCAACACATTTGATGTTTCCCCTCCGGTCACTACAACCGCAGCAACAGCTGATCAACCATCTAATGGAGCGCTGCTGCTGCGGTTCAAACGAAAGCCACTTGTGGATTTTTGGACCGAGGCAATGACAGCATCATACCCAGACCTGGCAATGCAAGCCGTGAGGATTTTAATGCCCTTCGCCACAAGCTATCTATGCGAGGCTGGATTCTCTGCTCACAGCAGTGAAGACAAAATATCGCCAAAGACTGCATGATGTTGAGAAGGACTTGCGCATTAAACTGTCTTCAATTGTCAAATCAGCAAACTTCGCAGAGCTTTGTGCAAAGATGCAGGCCCATCCGTAGCATTAAGCCCACAGACGAGGGCAAAGTGCTGCGAAGTGCGCTCGAGTGCGTGACGGCCTGGGCCGTCCGGAATATTATTATTGCTACCAGGTTAGTGCTGGTTTTAATATATTAATTTAAAATTAAATGCAGGTAGAACATGACTCCACTATAACAGAGAAAACAACACAAACCCTTACCCAAGCAAAAGCAATTGCAATTATGATTAATCTCAGGCCTACTGGGAATTATGCCTTTCTCTCTCTCTCTCCCTTCCCTTCCACTCCCTCTATCTGCCCCCTTGCTCTCTTTCTGCAGGCCACTGCACTTGAAAATCCATGAAAATGCATTTTGTTGTAGTTTTTGGCCAATCTGTATTATGCATGTAATTCTCATTTTGTTCTTTCGTGTGGTGAAGTATTTTATTTGTTGCAATTTGAGTAAAATGACTGGTGTAACCTAAAGTTTCGTTAATAACTGCTGCTGATTGATAGCTGGTTAATTGTTGTGCGCTCGCTAAGGCAAGGATCTTTACTTGGTTTCATATTAGTATTCTGCCAATTTTTGTGAATGTGCAAACTCATAGGCCTACTGCACTTTATATGTGTTCTTATTGGATTAAACCTGATGCCTTTAGTGCGCCTATGAATAGACTGTTGCCTTTTTTATGTTGGGCATTGGGGGGTGCGTCAGCTAGGTCGGGAGGTGACGGGGGGTGCACAGCCAAAAAAGTTTGGGAACCGCTGCACTAGACAAACATCAGTCTTTAAGCATTACATCACGCGCAGGAGTGGTTTGTGAACAATAAACCATGCCTAGGGGTGGTCGTTAGACCCCCCTAGGCATGGTTTATTGTTCACAAATCATGACTGCAAGTGGTGTAAAGCTTTTATACAACTGCCACATTCATCCAACCTTATTTCTATACAATAAACACACATTAATCGAAGATTTATTGAAAAAACCATCCGCCAGAAAAAGTAGTTCCCACAACTACAAAAAAGACAATTTGCCTCCATGTGGAAGCAAATCGGAAGTGCATCCAACCAACTAACACATCCAACTGTGTATTATTGGAATGATTGAGAGAAGTTGCCTCATGTGGAAGCAGCTTGAAGTGCATCCAACCAACTAACATATCCAACTGTGTATTATTGGAATGATTGATTGAAAATGTTATTACCAGATGCAGAATGGGTACAATACAGTACGGCTCAATACACACAATTGTTAAGGGAATGCAGACCTACTTTCCATAGAACTTCATTCTTAGATGCTTCTATAGAAAGTAGGTAAAACAAATTAAAAAGTTTTCTTTGTCCTATAGGAAAAAAACGTTTTCTTCGCCCTATTTTTTTATTTATTTTTTTAAACCTACTGTAGAGGGCCTAAACTTAACTAGTTGGAAACCAAGCGTACAGTAATAAAATTAGCAATCAATCAATCAATCAATCAACTCAATAGGCCATGCTCACTTAGAACAGCGCAGCACCCAGCTCTCTCTCAGTCTGACTATCCCCCGCGTTGCAGGCAGAGTGTGTGTGTGTGTGTGTGTGTGTGCGTGTGTGTGTGTGTGTGTGCGTGTGTGTGTGTGTGTGTGTGTGTGTGTGGGGGGGGGTGTGTGGCGGTGGGTGGAGACTAGAGCGAGCGCTGACAGTCGAAAGGAAAAAAAATTGAAAAAAAAATTGAAAATTAATCAATCAATCAATCCGCGATTTTTCTTTTGTTACAGAATGATTCAAGACCCATCAATTACATCATCCAACATTGTTTAAAGCACTAAGACATTCGCTGTGACAGAATCGCTTGATATTTAGTCGTTTAGTCGTTATCAACATATCCATTTGTTAAATTATTGTCCGGCATCTTGTGATCCGGCGGAGTGATGTGATGTGATTCGGTTGTGGGCGGGTCCTGGGCCAGCAGCGTGGAATTGTGAAGAATAAACACGTGTAAAATGACTGTTTCAGCCAATCAGAATCGAGAAATTTGCATGCCGTTGTATAAGTGTACATAGACACTGATGTGTCCATCAGTGGACCAATTGCATGCTTTCGCAGAGGACAAGAAGCCTTTAGTCGAAACCTAAATTTTAATTCATGGTTAGGGTCTGCCTGTCTTATACACGGCCTGAAATTCATTGACAATTTCAATGTTTTCTGGAATAACCCAGAACGCTTTCAAAGAAATGGCTTATTCCCAAATCGCTTAGGATCGAGGCTTCTTGCAGCAAACATGCGTCATGCCTTAATGGCCTCAAAGGATATCAAACTCATACCAGCACGAGAGATAATCACGAAGGACACAATCTCGCCACGATGTTCTTGCCATTGAGCTCAAAACAGAATCAACCATTATCATCACAATATACCGCCCGCCTAGACACTCACCAATATTTATACAGGAGCTCTCTGAACTGATTTCACTATGTGTTACCGGATATGATAAGATGATCCTAAATGGAGACTTGAACATCCATTTTAAAAACAGACTCCAAAACGATAGAACTAAAAATATACTGGATAGCTTTGATCTAACACAGCATATAACAAATGCAACTCACAGGCTTGGTAATACATTAGACTTAGTTATAACAACAACTGGGCTAAGCATAAAAAAATTCTCAATAACTGAATTACCTCTCTCCGACCATCACTGTATATTTTTTGATACTCAAATAACCCTTACTAAAACAAAAAAATAAATCATAGTTCAAAAGAGGCTCCTAAACGACAAGGCTGAATCAAAGTTCATTGATCTTATCAGACTACATGAACCACACAATCATGACAGCTCTCTAAATGAAATGGTAGAAAATCTCAATGATGCACTGTCATCTGTATTAAATTCTGTCACCCCACTAAAAACAAAAAAGAAGAAAACCAGAGCCTCGCCCTGGTTGAACTATAATACGGTCAACAAAGAAAAAAGGAAATGTCGTGCAGCGGAGCGAAAATGGAGAAAACAAAAACCACCATATGCTGTGATATATACAAAGATGCTTTAACTACTTATAATAAAACCATCCACTTAGCAAGGAAAGACTACTTCTCTAAAATCATTACAGAAAATGCTGGAAACTCCAGAATCATTTTTTCCACTATTAATGTACTACTCAACACTGCCCCTACACCTCCTCAGTCATCAATGGTTAAGTGTGAAGAACTTGCACTATTCTTTAACAACAAAATAACCTTGATCAGGACCAGCATTACTCATGATGGAAATAAAGCTGATTGCAGCAAACCGCGCAATGTAACCATGAGAAGATTCACATTAGATGTACTCTGCAAAACTGTCTCATTGACCCTATACCTACAGCTTTCTTCAAACGGGTGTTTAATAGTGTTTCAAGCCCTGTGCTAGATATCATAAACACTTCCATTAGAACTGGTATTTTCCCAGATGCCTTTAAAACTGCAGTTGTAAAGCCATTACTAAAAAAAACTAAATTGGATAGTAATGTAATGGCAAATTATCGTCCAATATCCAACCTACCATTCATTAGTAAAGTACTTGAAAATATAGTTTCAGTTCAAATAAACTGTCCTGTCTTGAAGAAAACAACATCTTAGAAGAATTTCAGTCGGGATTCAGAAAATATCATAGCACTGAAACTGCCCTCACCAAAATAATCAGTGACCTCAGGCTAAACTCTGACGAGAATAAGATCTTTATCCTTATCCTGCTAGATCTCAGTGCAGCATTTGATACAATCGATCACAATATTCTAATCGATCGTCTTGAAAACCATGTCGGTTTCTCAGAACATGTGCTAGGCTAATTTAAAACATACATCAGAGGGAGGAAAATCTATGTTAAACTAGGAGATCACATGTCTGATATATACGACAACAACTATGGAGTTGCACAAGGGAGTTGCTTAGGTCCTTTACTCTTCTCCCTTTACATGTTACCGCTGGGTGATATCATCAGAGAACATAATGTAGATTTCCATAGCTATGCGGATGATACACAACTGTACATATCTGCTGAACCAAATGATACAGCGATTAGCTCCATTACAGACTGCTTACTGGCAATAAATAAATGGATGAGTAACAACTTCCTGAAACTAAACGAGAACAAAACTGAAATTCTAATTATCGGCCCCAAAACTAAAAAAGAAACATTAATAAAGAACCTGGGAGGACTAACCCCTTGGATCAAATCTGAGGTCACTAGTCTCGGGGTTATCATAGATTCAGAACTGAACTTCAATTCTCATATTAGCAAAGTGACGAAAACATTGTTCTTCCATCTCAGAAATATAGCAAAAGTACGACCATTTATTAATCAGAACGATGCTGAGAAGCTAATTCATGCATTCATATCTAGCCGGTTAGACTACTGTAATGCACTTTTCACAGGTATCCCTAAAAAAACCACAGAGAGGCTTCAGCTAATCCAAAACTCTGCAGCCCGACTGCTAACTAGAACCAAAAGGAGAGAGCACATTAGTCCAGTCTTAGCTGCTTTACACTGGCTTCCTGTAACATTTAGAATTGACTTTAAGGTCCTTCTCCTTACATACAAAGCTCTCAATGGACAGGGACCTAGCTACATCGCCAACACTCTAATAAATTACACACCAGCAAGAACACTGCGATCATCAGCTGCTGGACTACTAGAGGCTCGCAGAAACAGTCAAAAGAGGATCGGTAATGCAGCCTTTATCAACTATGCCCCAAAACTGTGGAACAAACTACCCCAAAACATCAGAGAAGCCAACTCGCTGGACATCTTTAAAAGACAGCTTAAAAAAAATCTCTTTGCTCAGGCATTTCACTGTGGGGTAATGCAGGCACATATTTGAAGATAGATATCTGCTACCACCTAGTGGCAAGGGGAAATATTATTATAGAAACATCAGGGATATCCTGACACAAATTGTACTTACCTGCACTATTCTTACACTGCCTACTTTTTTATACACTGCCTATCAAATTCATGTGTCGGTTCTATGCTAATTTTATCTCACTACCTCCTACTGTATGCACTGTAATTTTAAGAGAACTATTTTATCACACTTTTTACTTCTTACTGATGACTATTTTTAAACTGAATCATTTTAAACTATTTTTATTATTTGTATTACTGAATCAAACTGTAAACAGAGAGCCTATTGGGATGCTAGATCCTAATGTGAAACACTGTGATTTACCATACCTTGCTATCTGTCTATCTTTTTATTTAAAAAAACAAAAACAAAAATGATGCCCGTTATTATTATTATTATTATTATTATTATTATTATTATTATTATTATTATTATTATTATTATTATTATTATTATTATTATTATTATTATTATTATTATTATTATTATTATTATTCTTACCCTACCTACTTTCATACACTTCCAATGAAATTCATATGTCGGTTCTATGATGTTAGAGTGATGCTCTGTTGTTGTGAGCGACACACTGCTCTGTTGTTCTATAAGGTAACTTAGAACTGTACTTTGTAAAGAAACTCAAAGTGTTAAGAGCCATGGACTGCTCTGTTGTATGTTAGAGCGACGGACTGCTCTGTTGTATGTTAGAGCGACGGACTGCTCTGTTGTATGTATGTTAGAGCGATGCTCTGTTGTATGTTAGAACTTTGTAAAGAAACTCAAAGTACTAAGAGCGATACACTGCTCTGTTGTTATATATTTTTCTTTATTGAACAATCTTATCACACTTTTTACTGTCCGTTCGATCTTATTATTTTTAGCCTATTTTAAACTGAATCAAACCGCACTTTTTTACTCTATCTAATCTATTCTATTTTATTATTTGTATTGCTGAAGAACTGTGATTTGCCTAACCTTGCTACCTCTCTATCTCTTTGTATTTACATTTTAAATGTTTTATGCTCGCTTATGCCTGTATTTTTTACTGTTGTGAAACACTTTGAACTGCAATTTCTGTATGAAAAGTGCTATACAAATAAAGTTCTTATAATTATTTGACGTCGATCTGCTAGATTGATTTTCCGTTTGTATGACGCAATAAACGCCGAAAGCATATAGATTCTTGCGTCTCGAAAGCGATCCAATGCACTCGAGGTGTGTATATTGATCCATGTTACAAGATATCTCTGGCGGAGCTTTTTCCCCGATGCACCGAGCGCCACTTCCAGTTTAGAGTGGAGTGTAACTCGCCCGAAATCCACCAGGCGGCGGTATTGAGGCATTGCAATATGAGACAGGGTCCAGCTGCGTGATTTTTTTCCCGTAGCCTATGTTTGCGAAGACACTGATTGGCTAGCCGCGTACAGCAAAGACCCCCTCTGATTGGTTTAGCGCCGAAGGGTCTCTTCCGCATATTCAACAACAATTGATATGTTGTTCCCTAACCTTAACCCTAACCTTAACTCTAACCTTAACCTTAACCTTAACCTTAACCCTAACCCTAACCCTAACTCTAACCCCACTTCGAAAGAGGGCCAAAGCATAACCACTTTGAAGCAGAGAATATATATGTACAAGGTGGAAGAGACCCTTCGGCGCTAAACCAATCAGAAAGGGTCTTCGCTGTACGCGGCTAGCCAATCAGAGAGCGTCTTCACACACATAGGCTACGGAAAAAAATCACGTGGTCCAGCTGGCTCCCGGAGGCTTCCTGGATGAATTATGAATGCCAATAGTGAATAAAAGAAATAACGATCATAAAAACGAGTTTACTCGTTGTTGGCACTCAACGCATGGCGGCCAATAACGAGTATACTCGTTATGTAAGGGATAATGTATAGCTACGAGGTCATTGTCGCAAAATAATTGACCGACACGTAGTTTAAAATACCGAGCCGCTTCGGCGAGGTGTTTTAAACGTCAGTGAAGGTCAATTATTTTGCGACAATGACCGAGTAAAGCTATACATTATCCCGCTTATTACATGGCTAACTTACTAACAATATACCTAATTCATTTGACAAATCGCAGTTGTTCTGTGACTCTGTCAGCCCAAATAAAGTGATTATTATTATCGCGGGCAGCCTCTGTTCTGGCTCCGCTGTAATCTACACACACTCCGCTGTCAGTGCAGCCGCGGCAGTGTGTCTGATTTGCTGCACTGATGTGGGCTTGATTGCCAACAGCTGCGCACATCGGTCATTATTGTCCCACAGCGGTCATTATTGAAAAATAATGACTGCTGTCGGGGGGCTATTGACCAATCACAAGCAAGCATTTCGGCGAATGTGAAAACGCCATGTAATAATGGCAATTAATGTGTTAATGTGCCTCTGCTCTCCTCCCTCTCTCGCCTTTAAACTAGATCCATGTCAAACCAGCCAGGGGGATATAAAAGAAGCAAATTCTTTTTTATAAGCTCACTTTGCTCATAATAATCTAAAGCTAGAAATGAGAGAAAGAACCGAGAGAACCGAGATCCGGGGCTGCTCCTCAGACAATGAATGGGGCTCTGACTTTATGAGGCCATAAAATGTTTGTGTGAGATCTTACATCCAAATGAGGTTTATATTCTAGCATTGCCAGGTAATTTGTGTGTGTGTGTGTGTGTGTGTGTGTGTGTGTGTGTGTGTGTGTGTGTGTGTGTGTGTGTGTGTGTGTGTGTGTGTGTGTGTGTGTGTGTGTGTGTGTGTGTGTGTTTGTTTTGAATTGGATAATCAATGGGCTTTGGTCCGCTCATCATGGAAAACCATTGGACACGTATAACAGACTAGAGGTATGTGCAATGAATAGGTAATATCTTAATAAAATGATTTGGTAACACTTTATAATAACACTCAGTTATAAGACCTTTATAAGGTATGTGTAGATAATGAACTGATCATGAACAAACCATTTATATACATTCGTAATTTATTATTAAATCATTTATAACTATATTTGTATAACATTTACAAATTAGTTCTACATTATTTATAATTCATTATCAACATTGTTTGTACTTGATTTGTTCATCATTAAATAATGTTGTTTAATGTGTAGTAACACATTTGTAGATGCTTTGAAAAATGGATATGAAAAAACTACTATACTGTACCTCCATTTATTTGTTCATGTTCAACAAATGATTTGTTAAGACATTCATAAAACATCTATAAATCATTTACAGATGCTATTGTGTGCCCTAATCTAAAGTAAAGCCTATTCATCATTAACAAATGTCTAATACAGTTAATTATTTGTTCACTTTTTCATCATCTGTTAAAAATGTTGTAGACAGCTTTCGGATACACCTTTCTTTGTGACATCAAACAGTGACATAATTAGGACTATAGATAAATGCAATTTTATTAACATAAAATACATGTGCACACACATAACATATAGTGTAACTTTGGGGGCACTAGAACCCAGGAGTACCCTGGCCAGGTATTGCCAGAGCATGTAGAGGAGGTCTCACGAGAGTGAAACTTGACTTCATGTTTGTTGCCGTTTGAATGGAAGCACGATATACATTAGCAGAGCCTGAAAATACAATTAATTATTACCCTCATGTCATCATCACATACCGCAATATACTGAGCACACATGAGGAACAAACATACATACATAACAAACAAACATAATTCGATGTAACATTAGCGCCCACCACATCAAGTACGTCTACACAAAATATAAGAGTTGTAGGTCGGAAATGATGGAATAGATTTACCAACAAAAAAGGTGTTTAGCCTGCTCATACCTTAAAAGCGTGGGGCAGCACGAATAACTTGGCTCTGCTAATATATATCGTGCTTCCATTCAAACAGACGGCAACAAACGTGAAGTCAAGTCTCACTCGCGTGATACTTCCTCTACATGCTATGGCAATACCTGGCCAGAGTTTACTCGTTGTTGGCGGGCTATAACGTCGTTTTTGGCGCAGAAGCGGTTAAAGGTGCGATAGGTAATTTTTTTATGTAGAGTAATCATTTAAAAAATGAATGTTGTCGTTTACATGTTGCGTGTATGTATCCCCTCCCTGCTTCCCATTCCCCCCATGTGGAAGGCACCTGATTGGATAAATTACATGCTGGTGCTCTAGTGCGACATCTAGTGGCTGAATGTTATCTGTAGCACCTTGAATACCAACATTGTGCTATTCCCCATTCAGACCCTGACTTATCCTTGGAATTGAGTCACTCAAAACCAGTTGCGTACATGGGAGTGGTTTCCTCCACGTAGAGGCGTGTCTCAAGCAGGGGGTGTGCGAGCAGTGCGTCGTTTTTTTTTTGTTTTTTTTTTTTATTTATTTTTTGCGAGGCCCCCCTTCCCGCGAGGCCCTTTTTCATCACAGACCTAAAATCTAGTTTTGCTTACATGCTTATATATTTCACATTAGACACGTTTGTAGAATAGTGTTCCGGGCTCTGCGGCTCTGCAGATATACTATTGGTTTCATTCAATTACTTTTGTGCAAAGCATCGTTGGAGGACTAACACTAGGGGGAGCCGAGCTGGTTGGCGTCGGTCTGGTAGTCGGTAGAGAGATGTGAAGAAGACCGGATCCACGAGGGGAGGGGGTACAGCCAGGTACAGGGTCTATTCAGCGCTATCCACAGGAGCGAGTGGATGTCTTTTGAAAAGCAGCATCGGAGCAGAAGAAATAACACTGTGTGCCGTAAGCTTGTTATCAATATACCAAGTATGATTAGGTTATGCCAAGATGAAGAGGACGTTCGGCAGATGGACTGAAGATGAAAGTTGTTGCGTGTTAGAACCTTCAGTCAGGCTATATAGCTATGTCGGCTAGTAGCTTAGCTAAAGGCAGCAGCTAACTAGCGTATGGGCCTCAAGTCAACGTCAAAGCTATCGAATAGCCTAGAGGAAGAAAAAACATAATCAATTCTGGATAAAGTCTTATGTCTCGCAGAGAAAAAAATAGTAGTCTCGCGCGGTTGGGTTGAGCAACCGCCACATATCAATTACCCCCGTGTCTTTAGACCAGGCACGTAGGGCTGTGGTAGCTTGCTTCTGATCGTGGATTTCAGCGTTACTGGACTTATCAGTCAATGGATCCATTGAATGGCATTGAAATCAGCACCCACTATAAATGAGTACTCCGGTAGTTTCAACATCTCTGTAGTGAGTACAGCATAATAGTTAGCATCATACACATTAGGGGCGTAAGCGGCGATCAGAGCAATTTTCCTGTTAGAGTATTCCATTTTAGCAAAAGTAATTCGACCATCTGCATCAGACCACATGTCTAATAGTTTAATATTCAACCTTCGCTTAGCTACTATGGCTACTCCACGGGACTTAGTGCTAAAAGAAGAGGAGCTTATGTTATGATAAAATTTGTTTGCAAGTCTTGCACTGTCAGCCTTTAAAATATGCGTTTCACTCAGTAATGCAATGTCCACCTCCTGCCTTTTCAACCATGTTAGTACACTTGTGCGTTTATGTGGAATATTAAGACCCCCTGTATTCCAGATCAATATGTTCAAATTAGCCATAGTCTAAAAAGGCTGCAGTATGACTGAATGTAATCCATTTGGAGTAGAACACCATAATAGATATATATCCACTTGTTAAGGTCCCATTGAGTTCCGAGCGTGAGCGTGAAAATAAAAATAAAACAGAGCGAGTCGACTAGAAAGAAAAACTAAAAACGACACAATCCCCCATTCCCTCCCCCCTCCCCCACTTCAGAATACTTGTCCGGTATCGATCAAACATCTCTTGATACCCCTCCCCAGAGGCACCCTGCCCCATAAAGTAGGTTGCTCTAACACCGACTGAGCATACCATCTAACAAGAACACTAAGTACCCGTATAAAAGCTGTGCACAAATAGAACAATTAAGGCATAGTAACAAATATAACAGTCCTCTAGGCTTTAAATTCCTGAGATAACCTCTCAACAGTAGTCATATGTTTGCATTCAGGTTGTGCTTGTTAGGTCTCAAAGAAAATAAATAATATAGAAATAATAAATGCACACATATATATATATTAGGGCTGACCCCTATTAGTCGATTAGTCGACTAATCGGTAGAAAGGGGCCGTAGTCGACTAGCCAACCTCTTAGTCGAATACAAAAAATAAAAATAATAATTTATAATATTTTTTTTTATCATTCTTTCCAAAAGAAAAGAGGCCTAGAAGCATAGCTAACACTAATGGCATGCATACCAGAGGCTAACTGCCTACGAAAACAGGCACAGAGGCACTGAAAGAGGATTTCACCCATCTAATGAACACACTAGACTAGACAAATATCAAATATCAAATATCAAATATCAATAGGACAGAGAGGCTTAGGCTCAGCTTCTTCCCCCAGGCCATCAGAGTCCTGAACAATGAACATTGAGTACCACTGTAACACTTTAGCATGAGCGGGCACACACTCAGGCCGCACGGACCCTCACTTATTGCCAAAAGGAAAGGCCACTTTAAATTAGTATTAGCAACAGTAACAGTGTATTGCACTACTATTACTACTACTGTTAACTGTTAACTGTTACCCGTTATTGCACAAATTTATTGTTACCTGCTACCTGTTATTGCACAATTTTATTGCAATTTTTTTTTTGTATTGGATCCTATTATATGTTGTACCAATTGCACATCGTTGCGGGCAAGACCACCCGCATTTCATTGTATATCTGTATGCTGTGACAAATAAAACTCTTGACTTGACTTGATCAGTAGACCAATTGCATGCTTTTGCAGAGGACAAGAAGCCTTCAGTCGACTCCTTCAGACATTAAGCACCCCCCAGTCCCCGAGTCCAAATGGAATGATCAAAAAATATATATATTATACTATTTTTTATTTTTTTTTAGCAATAGTCAACTAACGGCAAATTTTGGCCAATCATAGTCGACCATCCAAATCCTTAGTCGGGGACAGCCCTAATATATATATATACACACACACACTCACCCACGCTGGTAATGTAGTACCAAAATAGGGTAGATCCACACAAACGCATGTATCCACCAACAACTATATCCTGAGTGGTAGAACAGGATAAATGAAATAGTGAGTGAGCACCAGTGTTGGGACTAACACGTTACAAAGTAACGCGTTACAGTAACGAAGTTACTTTTTGCCGTTCTAGTACTCTAACGCATTACTTTTTAAATTCAGTAACGCTGTTACCGTTACTAAATGGTTTGTTAGTCGTTACTGCGTTCTTTTTATGTAGCGAGCGTCCTCCTGACTCCGTTTGATTTCGCCTGCGTTTGTTTTGTTTACAATAGAGAGCGTCTATTTCTTTCCGTAGCCGCATTTCTGGTTTCCGCATTTCTGATTGGCCACTGACTGACGTTCTCTGACGTTCTCTGACCAGAGAGCATCAGTCAGTGGCCACTGGCCAATCAGAAATGCGGAAACCAGAAATGCCGAGATACACGGTGAGCTACGGGAGCTCCCCCCCTCTCCCTCCTCTTAGCCTCCATCACTGCTGAATAGTCGAGATGCCGAGAGCATTTGGTCGCATTGATACGACGTCAGTCTGTCCCAGAGATATAATATAAACAGTCCGCTCCGGATCCGAGTTTGCAGCGAACAGTGGCTATTGCAAACTAATGTCTATATAAAGTCCATAGCACAATCCCAATATACACAAACACATTCATTGTAACAACCTCTGTTAACTGTTGTCATAATAATAACGTATAGCTTGACTGGCTTCGGCAGGCAGTAGGGATAGCTGTGCTATTGCTATAGCAGGCTAACGAGGTTAGCCGATACCTTCACCTTGTTTGCTCAAGTCCCTCGTTTGCAGATGCCTGGTTATGTAATCCTTCGCCTCGGATGGGTCGTCGAACAATTTCTGCTCCCCTTTAGGAGATGTGATTTTCAACATCGCCGGGAACATCAGACCTGATATTCGGGCAGCTACGTAGCAACTCTCTAGCCTCCTTGAAGGCCGCCCATTGTTTCCTTAGTGCAAATGTGTAATCTGGGAAGATGTAGATCTGTTTATTGTTGTGGCGGATGGGTCGCTGAGTCGATGCCTTCCTCAGGATATCCACCTTCTCCTGGAAGTAGTGGAGTTTGATCACAATCTGTCGCGGGGGTTCCCCATCCTTTGGCTTGGGTTGCAGACTCCTGTGCGCTCGGTCAATTGTCGGGGTGTAGTCCAGGTTGAGTGATTCTTGGAGTCGCTTAGCCACCGTTTCTTCCATACGTGCACCTCTAAAACGTTCATCTACTCCAATTATCCGACAATTGTCTCTGCGTTGTCTGGACTCAAGGTAATTTGCTTTGGCCGTCAGTTGTTTGATATCAGATTTGATCGATTTCACCTCCGTTTCTAGCTCTGTGACTCTATCGGAGTAGTAATTAGCTCCCTCTTCCAATGCTTGTATAGCTGTAGCCTGTAGCTTGATATCTTGGTTAGCCTGATCTAATAGCCTCGTGCTGTTCCGAACACACGGTAGCTATTTCTCTTCGTAGTTCGTCGGAGAGGTCTCCCATCTTAGCGTACAGTTCCGTGGTTATTATAGCCACCGTGCTTTCTATCTTTGACATCACGCGTTGCTCCGAGTCTTTGATGGCTTGCATGATGGAGGTGAAATGCATATCTGGCACGTCCATTTTGGGCGTTCCGGCCTCAACAGTGCCAGAGGCTTTCGGGATTGATTTAGGCCTGATTTTGCTAGCCATCGGAGGGTCGATTGTCGTTCAAGTTTAACACTTTGGATGCCCAACCTGAGTTTTCTCGGGTTTACCCCCGACGGGTTGAATGCCCATAACGAGAATATTCGTTTTTTCTCTATTTTTTTTTTTATTAGCGATCTGAATTAATATTTCATCAACCGAGTCTACCGTTGGTAAATCAGCCACCCCCGGCGCTCAGATGTGAAAAAAGCGCCCCCTATCGTTTCCCAGATGGTAATTCACCCTTTTGGATTGGATTCAATGAAAATGCATGGGGAAAAAAGACCCGGACTCCACATTTTACTTCTCACGCATGTAACCGGAGCCGATCAGCTTCATGCTGGAGCCTCAGAGCAGCGGGGATTATGTGTTTTACTGTATACGCGGTGGATCAATAAAAGGATAGATTTTTGGAATGGTCGATCAGGAATTGGAATAATCCATTTGGATACCATCTGATCTCAGGTAAGGAATCTATTTTACCAGTATTAGGATAATCAGACCTTTTTTCACGGAGATATAAGCTTTCCCCCTATATGTGATATGGCTGTTTTGACTGTGCGAGTGATCAGGAAATAAGAGAATCGATTTACAGCTTGCGGCACCAGCGTGCATATGTACACATATACTATCGATAATCTAGCGTTTATTTGAAAACTATTCATAAATAGGCCGAACAATGACAACGTTCTAGAATATTACAGTACATCAGCGTTTAGCAGGGATTCTTTTTTTTCATTTAATAATTTGTACATATCACTGATGATGGTATAACATACCTCTACACGGATCCATGACTACTGTACTTCATATAATACTATCAAATACAGACCCTGACTAACAATACCTGACCCCTGTCTCTCTGAATGGGGAGACATCCATATCTAAGAATCTGTCATACATATAATTGTTTTTCTTTCATATTTTATGTCACTGGTAATTTACTAACACAGAATGGTTAATTTGGTCAAAAAGGCCTTTTCCCCCACTTATATATTTCATCCCCAGTTTAATCACCTGTACATTGTATATTACAACAATATTGTAATACAATATTAAGCTTTACTGTTAGATTTGCATTCTGGTTGGATGCCAAACCTTTCGTTGTACTGTATTGAATCTAATATGTTCATTATTTCCTACGGTAGCCATTAGTACATACATGTTGTCCTCAAAAGGGCATTTCAACTCATCTAAAATCAATACGGTGGTCAAAAGACACTTTGATGAAATGTGGACATGGCTGAGGTTCGGTCCTTGGCCTTGATTCAATCACACAATACCATACTTATCGCCTGCAGCCACGCGGGAGCTTTCAGTGTAGCCGCGGTGGATGATAATGGGTGGCTTTCTCCAGCCTAGTAGAAGAGGCACTTACCAGAGTCCACCCCCATGATGAAACGACCTAAGATGAGCATCTCGAAAGAGCCGGCAGCCTCCCCGAGGGAGAGGAGCAGAGCAGCTATCAAGGCAAACCCGTTGTTCAGTAGCAAGGTGCCCTTCCTGCAGTGGGGGGGTAAAGGAGAAAGGGTTGAGGGAGAATGTGTAAAAGGTTCCTGCTGGGACTGTAATAGTGCTCGTCGTTATCAGCCTTGGTGTTATTGGTGTTCAGTTGTTGCCTGTTAAACAGTCTTATGTTTACAGAGAACCCATATGATATTCAGTTGTTGCCTGGTTAAACATTCTCATGTTTACAGATAACCCATATAGGAATGTCCATACATTGATGATTATAGGATTTCTTTATATATATATATCCTCTTAGCTCACATATCCTCTTATTTTCAACCAGCATCTCAGATATCGTAATCTGTGTCCATACTGTATTTAGGCTATTACCAGGCTATTAAAATACTACTGCCAACCCTTTGGTAGGCTACTGCTACTGTACATACACTACTACCTACTATGCTAATATCTAAATGGTAAATGGTGTAATTATATAGCGCCTTTATCCAAAGCACTTTACAATTTTGTTCCTCACATTCACCCATTCACTCACACATTCACAGACACCGACGGTGGGGGCAACCATGCAAGGTGCCAACCTGCTCATCGGGAGCAATTAGGGGTTAAGTGTCTTGCTCAAGGACACTTGCGACACGCTGCCTGGGAGGAGCAGGAATCGAACCGGGAACCTTCCAATTACCAGATGACCGTTCTACCTCCCCCAAATACGTTTTTTATGATTATAGGAATGTATTTTTTTCATCTAGAGGCTAGTGAGCTCACATATCCTCTTATTTTCAACCAGCATCTCAGATATCATAATCTGTACTTAGGCTATACCAATTAAAAAATATCATTTCCAACCCTTCGGTACTACACTACTATACCTATACTACTACCTACTATGCTAATTATATCTATATACTATTATCTACTATGTACTATGCTACTATACCAATACTACTACCCTCTGCACTGCTAGACAAACAACAACGCTGAGCCTTAGCCGCCAGAGGCGTACCCCTATGCTGACTTGTTGTATGCAATTTGTAAGTTGATTTGAAGAAAAGCGGCGGCTAAATGACTAAAGGTAAGAGTCTTCTCCACCCACTTCAGCCCTCCTAGTGTTGTCAAGGGTATAGGAAGGGATTTAGCCGGCTTTTTCTTTTGGTAAGAAAGTACAAGTATAACTATTTTCATCCAAATGACCATTCAGGAAGGTAGGCCTACTGAAGCACAACAGTCTCCCCATTTGTTCAACCACTGCCTATGTTAGCCTGTAATCTCCCATGTGGTGTCTACACAGGGTATCTCATTGTGGAGGTGAAAAACATGAAAACAACATTTCCTCCGACAGTAGAGAATGAAAGAAAACACTGATTTATTTTGCACATGATCTCACACACATCCAAAAACTCAAAAACAGCTTTGCGCACATTCATTCAGTTTGACAACTACTGGGAGTAGATGAGTTTGAATATGATCCACCAGTGATCGTCATCATCGGGGGATATTGGATCCTTGTGTCGTCTTAATTACAGCTCTGTGAAATTATGTGGATGAAACAATAGCAATACCTTGTCTTATCATTTCACTGAGCTGTAATTAACACAACACAAGGATGCTCAATGTCCGCAATGACATCACTGATTTCCTCATTTACTCTCATGGACTAAATTAATGTGTGCAAAACAAACTTTTGACAAAACCAAACAAAACAAAGGAATAAGACAAAAAAGGATAATGATGACAAAAACAATCTACCCATAAACCACACAGACACACACACATTGCAATGGGAGACCATCAGTTAACCATCTCCTCCATCTCCCTCAGTCAGTACAGAAAGAATAGGAACAAAAGGGAAATACTCAAGATTAAAATTACCTATTTTAAGGCATGATAATTATGTAAAATCAAGAAAATATTTGTAGTCTTGTGTAAGACAAGATAATATAAGATTTATGGAAATTATGTTGACTCACAGTAAATGTTGTGTTTCTACCTCAAAAGAAAATAATTATGTGGGGCTTTTCTGTGATTTCTGTGATTTGAAACATGTCAACTGATTTGTGATCAGCTCAGCTAGTACTTTAAGTGCTGTACATTTAATAAAGATTCCAAGTTCAAGTTTCTTTATTAGTTGTCATACAGAAGTACAGAATACTTTTATACAAAATGCTTCTTTCTGTTACGCTCCAGAGACTGTGCTAGACAAAAGGATAAGTATAAAATAAAATAAGTATAGCAAGTATAAAATTGAAGTCACGTACGTAGACAAAAGTGTTCAGTATGTACATAATGTACAATGTTCAATGCAGAGTAGAAGTAACTGAGTTACCATACAATATACTATACAATATACTAATTACAATATACTATATAGTGCAAAGCAGAAATGGGATGAGGTACAATTTAGGTACAATTTACAGTAAGGTGTACTGAGTTATGGGTTGTAGTGCAAATTCTTTGCCAATAAATATAAAGTGTGTTTAGGTGTTCTAAAGTGTGTAGAGTGGGTGCTGCAGTGAGTTGTTTGTTTAAAGTGAGTGTGTGCGTGTGGATGTGTGTGCTTTTGATGGTTGTTGCATAGTGTTATTGTTCGTTGAGCAACCTGATGGCCTGGGGATAGAAGCTTCTTCTGAGTCTTTCTGTGCTTGCCATGAGACTCCGGTATCGCTTGCCTGACCGCAGCAGTTCAAAGAGGCAGTTGTTTGGGTGGCTGGAGTCTTTGATAATTCTCTTAGCCTTACCCATGCACCGCTTGTTGTAAATGTTCTGGAGAGTGGGAAGCCCCCCTCCAATTGTGCATTCGGCTGGACGGGCCACTCTCTGTAGTCTGCTGCGGTCTTGTGCGGTGCTATTCCCAAACCAGGAGGTGATATTGCCAGTCAGGATGCTCTCTATTGTGCATGAGTAGAAGTTCTTAAGGATCTTCTGACTGACTTGAAACTTCCTTAGGCGCCTGAGGAAGTAGAGGCGTTGCCGTGCCTTCTTCACAACACTGTCAATGTGTGTAGTCCATGTCAAGTCCTCGGATATGTGGACTCCTAGGTACTTGAAACTGTTCACTCTCTCAACTGGTGCCCCGTCGATGCTGAGGGGGCTGTAGTCCCTGACCCCCGACTTCCTGAAGTCCACAATCATCTCTTTTGTTTTGCTGACGTTCAGGGAGAGGCAGTTCTCCTGACACCACTGCGACAGATTCTCTACCTCTTCCAGGTAGGCCCTCTCGTCGTTGGCAGAGATCAGGCCCACCACTACTGTTTCATCAGCAAATTTGATGATTGTGTTGTTGTTCCGCTGTGCCACACAGTCATGTGTGTACAGGGAGTAGAGGAGGGGACTCAGAACACAGCCCTGGGGGGCCCCTATGTTGAGCGTGATGGATGAGGAGGTGCAGTTGCCTGCTCTTACCACCTGGGGTCTACCCGTCAGGAAGGTGGACAGGTGAGAATCTACTCATGTTTCGTCAACTATAGAGTGAATTTAATAAAACTAGGCACACCTAATATTAACTGGACCCCAAATGTCATCGCGTTGCTCTCTAAAGTGGCTGCATGTGGTCATTGGGAGGATGTGTACTTGGGTTGAGAACTAAAACTATGTAGGCAGACTGAGTGCTCACCTATAAACTCAAAATCGCTTTGCTAGCAAATAATTGTTTTGTGTGTAGATTTAGCCACTATAGTTAGAATTGTGCATGTGGTTATTTCCTGGTGTAGCGTGAAGATGTCTGTGTTGTTTGGACGATTGAGATTGGCTCTCACAACGCAAACGTTGTGGTTGTTACACAGATTACAGACAACCTTGCACACATGATGCCCTGGGCCGATACTGTACCTCACTTGCTCAGTAACTCAGCAAGCTGTCTGTAGGCTGTAGTAAAAACAAACATGCTAATGTAACTACTGAGGAGTCGGTCGCAGTTGGCCAGCATCTGCTAACGGGTGTTGACCCTTTAGCTCAGCTGGTTAGTGCGGCCGCCTGTGGATCCTATGGTCCCATGTTCAAATGCACTCGCTTACACTAACAACCAAATAGCCACTGTAGTGAGTTGTGGTACATTCCCCTCTCTGACACACCTGCCTTGGGAGACTTAGCTGCATGTCATTGTTATTTTCTTTTGCTCATCTGCTGCTCTCATGCACATGAAATCACGCCAGACATACTGAAATTGCTTCTGTCAATGCATGATTTCACCTACTTTGGCAAATTGAAATTTTCGTGACACATACCTATAATGCATAAATTAAGCTATTAGTTTAGGTGTAAATGAGTTGAGCCAGTGGTCATCATAGCACACAATTATGCGTCAGTGGCTCAGGAGGTAGAGTGGTCGTCTGGTAATCGGAGGGTTCCCGGTTCGATTGAGCAAGACACTTAACCCCTAATTGCTCCTGATGAGCAGGTTGGCACCTTGCATTGTCGCCTACGCCGTCGGTGTGTGAATGTGCGAGTGAATGGGTGAATGTGAGGAACTAAATAGTAAATCGCTTTGGACAAGAGCGCTATATAAATGCACCATTTACTATTCACCATTTACAATTATCTATTTTTCAAGCACATTCAGTCCAGTGGGTTGTGATGTTTAAAGAGGCACTTCACCAAACAAATAAATATGCTAATATATTTTGCACATAATCTCACACACATCCCAAAACTGTCAATGGTGGAGTACAGTGAGAGCGGGACATGTGGAATCGGCTTATGGGGGGGGGGGGGACCGCCATCAGGAGGTGGAAGTTGCGGGTGCTGATGGTTGATCTTGGTGCCGGGGGCGGGGTCACTACTCATTAGTAGCGGGGAGAAATGCACCGTGGGTGCCGGGGTTGGCCGACGGCAGGCGATGACTGTTTGTGTGACAGGTGTCAGAAATGTTCTTCGTTTTGTTGTTGTTTTGCCTAGCACTCTTTATTTTATATTTATTTAACTATCTGTATTATTTCTCTTTGTCGTTCATATTACTGTGATTTCGGTTATTCTTTTGTGTGCAATAACTTTGTTTTCCCCCGGACATTGCCTACTGACTTCCGCCACTAATTGGACACTGTGCCATATAAGGAAAACGCCAATAGTGTGTGAGGGGAGACGAAAGAGACGACAGGACGTGCAGGAAGAGACGGCAGGGGTGCTACTGGGGGAGGTGTGTGTGCGCCGTGTTTCATGAATGGGAATAAGGAAAGGCACGCCATTGTTCGGGATAGAGGCGCCTCGACTGGGCAGTGCTGGTGAACGGAGAGGAACGTGAGGAAGGCTTCCCGTACAGACGATTCGACCAGAGGGTGTCGGCAGATACTACGTCGTACTCCTGATCTACGCAGCGACCGGGTTAAACCGGTCACGTGTGTAAGTATTACAAGAACGGCGTACTGTCCATGATTATCAACACTATTAGAGCTGTCGCCGCTATAGGCTGTTCGAATGGGAAGACTGCCTTCGCTTTGTAATTGCAGGTCTGAGGGGGACGGACATCCAGCGCTCTCTGGCTGGAAGAGGTCAAGGTCCTGGCGGGATGGTGCCAGGAAAACAGCCTCTCCCTGAACGTCAGCAAAACAAAGGAGATGATTGTGGACTTCAGGAGGTCGGGGGTCAAGGACTACAGCCCCCTCAGCATCGACGGGGCACCGGTTGAGAGAGTGAACCGCTTTAAGTACCTCGGAGCCTATATATCCGAGGACTTGACATGGACCACACACATTGACAGTGTTGTGAAGAAGGCACGACAACGCCTCTACTTCCTCAGGCACCTAAGGAAGTTCCAAGTCAATCAGAAGATCCTTAAAAACTTCTACTCATGTACAATAGAGAGCATCCTGACTGGCAACATCACCTCCTGGTTTGGGAATAGCACTGCACAAGACCGAAGCAGACTACAAAGAGTGACACGTTCAGCCGAACGCACAATTGGAGGGGGGCTCCCCACCCTCCAGAACATTTACAACAAGCGGTGCAGGGGCAAGGCTAAGAGAATCGTTAAGGACTCCAGTCACCCGAACAACTGCCTCTTTGAACTGCTGCGGTCAGGCAAGCGATACCGGAGTCTCAAGGCGAGCACAGAAAGACTCAGAAGAAGCTTCTATTTCCAGGCCATCAGGCTGCTCAACGAACAATGAACACTACACAACAACCATCAAACGCACATAGCACACACATCCACACGCACACACTCACTTTAAACAAACACACTGTAGCACCCACTCCCCACACTTTATAGCACACACTCACTTTAAACAAACACACTGTAGCACCCACTCCCCACACTTTATATTTATTGATAAAGGATTGCACTACAACTCGTACACCTTACTGTAAATTGTACCTAAATTGTACCTCATCCCATTTCTGCTTTGCACTATATAGTATTGTATATTAGTACACTGCAGAGTATTGTATATTATATGGTAACTCAGTTACGTCTATTCTGCATCGAACATTGTACATATGTCTATACTGAACACTGTGACCTCATTTTCTACTTCTAATTTACATGCTATACTATGTTATTTGATACTTATCTTGTCTAGCACAGTCTCTGGAGCGTAACAGTAAGAAGCATTTTGTATAAAAGTATTCTGTACTTCTGTATGACAACTATTAAAGAAACTTGAAACTTGAAACTTGGCTTGGAAACAGATGGCATCCTTCAAGCACACACACAGTTCACCCATAATAGACTGCTGGCCTTGCACCATGCTTATTTGTACGCTGCTGTAATGTACATTTTGTAGCCTCGATTATTTTAAGAGTCATTGGTTTATTTAGTTAGTTGGCGCCATACAGAGCATGTGAGCGGAGCGGTGCGCGAGCGGAGCGGAGTGGTGCGCGAGCGGAGCGGTGGAT
Organism: Notolepis coatsorum; assembly: GCF_963971535.1. NCBI lineage: Eukaryota > Metazoa > Chordata > Actinopteri > Aulopiformes > Paralepididae > Notolepis > Notolepis coatsorum. Next base: position 157,079,184 of record NC_140170.1, on the reverse strand, counting down.
TTTGAAGTGAGCGTGGAGTGGGTTTTAAAATGGGTCAGAGCGACTCCGGAGCGAGAGCTCTCCTCCGCTCCGAGCCGCTCCCAGCCGCTCAGTGCACACGATCACACAGTGCTGATGTAATATACATGTAGTACAATGCCAGAGCAATAGGTGGCGATGTACAAACATGAAGGTAATTTTTAACCAATCAGAAGGGTGAACCGTCACTACACATCCTGCTAAGTCAAAGTCGAATCCGCCATCTTTAAATCACCTCGGGACCTGGGTGAACGCAACATTTATTTTCAGTGAGAAACAAACAAAGTGCAATAAAAAAAAAGGATACATTCACTGTGTTCTGTCTCATTTATTGATGAAACGAAACCAACATCAACACAATGTACCACCAAGAGCGGAGAGTTTAGTCTCTCAAAAAGCGCTGTTGTTAGCTTACATGCTAACGTGAATGTTAAGGGGCCCAGACTGTTGTAGTTTGGTCAAATCAAGCTAATTTACATCATGCTCCAAAAAAAAAAATCTGCTGAGCGAACTGTGGAGCGGGGAGCGCTTCTGCGCAAATGAAGCTGAGCGGTGAGCGAGCGGAGAGCGACTTGGGGGGGCGGGCCAACATGAGCGAATGAGAGCGGAACGTGCCGTCTAGAGCGAAGAGCGGATTTCTCGGCCGCTCCGCGCCGCTCACATGCTCTGGCGCCATAGTTGTATTATTGTATTATTATAATTTATTTGGTTTTACAGTAATCATGTACTCTGCACTTTATACGGTGCAAACTAATTAAATTATTGCTGCCATTCTGAAGAGTAAGTTCTATGTGACTGAGTCGGCCACCGTCACATTTGCACTGGGCTTTTTGATGGTAGTCTTTCAGTGCACTAGCTTTTTGTGTTTGGCTGGTCCTTAGGTAGTGACAATTTCTTGCTGCTCCTTGAATATTCTATTTTACTCTTTTATTATCATGTGTTGTCAGATTTGTCCTAGTATCAGTGATAATCAAACCTGTAAACAAAGAGGCCTCTTAAGATGTTTCATATCCTAAGATGAAAAACGATGTGATTTAATGTTCTATGCCTTACCTTGATTATGTCTATTTTTCTGCTGTCTATTTTATACTTATTTTATTTCTGCACTTTATTGTAAATGTCGTGCTCATTTTATGAATCTTTTTATAAAGCATTTTGAGCTGCAATTATTTTATGAACGGTGCTATACAAATAAAGTGTATTATTGTTATTAATATTAACTTATATATATATAACTGTATATTGCTCTGCCCTGACCAATATATGCTCTGCCCTGACCAATACGGCCCTGAGCTATTGTCTTGTATCTCATCCTGTATACATACGCTTGCACTAGTTCTTAGTTCTATCTATTACACAATTTCACAATTTTCTTATATACTTTGATTCTACTGTCGCCATGTATGCATATGCTCACTACATGTATTTATTGCTCCATCTCCGTCCACTACAAACATGGGAACTCTCTAACCCCTGTCCCCAACCCCTCCCCCCCATCTCTCTGAGTGGTTGTCTCGTAGTGTTGACCAAGGTGGTGGATGTGTCTGGGTCTTGGCCAAGATTGCAGTGACTGTTCTACATGCACCACGAGGCCATGGATCAGCTTCTTACCGTCTTCTGTCCGTGGTCTGTCAAAGTTGAGTTCATTGCTGGATTAAGTACTTCTATTCTATTCACATAATATGCTTACTACATCTATTCTATTCACATATATGCTTACCACATGTATCTATTGCTATGCCATCTATTGCCATCACAATCACGTAAACTGTCTAACGCCTGTCCCGTCTCCCTGAGAGTGGCTGTCTCGTGGTGATGACCGGAGTAGCGGACGTCCCGTGATGATGACCGGGAGGATGTGACCCTCTCTGCGCCGCCCCCATGCCTCAAATAGATCCGCCATCAGCAAAAAAAATATATATTTCAAAATGTTCAGTTGCTATTGCATGCACTTATCTGTGTTTCATTACACATATGAGTGCATGCTTACCAACTGTTCGCCTGTTTTATTGCAACACTACTATCACCGACATCTAAGAAGGGAGATCCCCCCTTGAACGGCCCTTGTAAGGTGTCGCTCCTCCACATTGCCTGTGGTGCATTTCTTCCTATTGCTAGGTTTTAGTGAGTTTTTCCTTACTTTCGCGTGGGGTATGTCTGGGAGTGTTGCATTCATTTATTAAAAAAAAAATTACTTTATGGTGTTTTTGTTTTGTTCTTGATTTATTGTGATGTTTCCTCTTGACTTGTTTAAAGAAGACGTGTCCGGCCCATGGAGACATTAACGTGTGTTGTCGGGCCTTACAAATAAATTTGATTTGATTTGATTTGATTTATTAACACATTGGGTGCCACGCCTTTTTCGGGACCCATCTATTCACTGCCACGCTTTAAAAGATAGGAGTCCGTCACCTTGTTTGTAGAGCTATAACTATATTCTATCTTATAGCTATGGATACAATACGATGGTCATTTGACAGTGACTTTCTTCCGGTCAAGATGCAAAAAAGTGAATTTTTCCATGCATACATTCGCGTGTTATACCGTGGTGAATATAAGTATGTTTTTAGATCGTCTGGGGTAATTCCTGAAATGCTGAGAAATAGCCTTATGCATGTATTATACTATAACCGTTGAATGAATGAATGAATGAAAACTTTATTAACAGATTGCAGAATGGGTACAGTGCAGTACAGCTCAATACATACAATTGTTAAGGGGATGCAGACCAGAGAAAGACTTTCGTCTTGTTTCCACCAGGGTCCCCCATTTCCAATTCATCGTAACATATATGACATACATGACATACAGATAGACAGTACTGCTACATCTATACATTTATGACATACCAGATTTGCAATTACAGTACTGTATTTGTGATACAAAAAGAGTCCAGAAAGAAAAGAGTATATACATTAGGCGTAGAAACTGTACATTGGATTGGGTAGGTGGGGGTGGGACTGTACATTGGAGGTGGTTGGGGGGGGGGGGGGGGGGGGGGTAGGAGTGGGGGGGGGGGGGGTGTTGGGTAGGAGTGGGGGGGGGGGGGGGGGGTTGGGTAGGAGGGGTGGGTGGGGGACACTGTATAACTGTACAAACAACACTGTACATTGGATTATGGGACTGTACATTGGACTGTACATTGGAGGTGGTTGGGTGGGTGGGGGGGGGGTGGGTAGGAGGGGTGGGTGGGGGACACTGTACAACTGTACAAACAACACTGTACATTGGATTATTGACAAGACCATACTTGGTAATTTACTGTACATTGGCGAGGGTTGTGTTCGGACATTTACAGGGGCCAGTTTCGAGTTGCAGTCTCCCTTAGGTGTTTTTTGAGAGTGTTTTTGAAAGTGGGTAGTGATTCACATTCCTTTACAGCTTTGGGTAGGGCGTTCCACATTGATGTGGCATAATTGCGAAACGTGTTTAGTCCCTTGTTTGAGCCGAATCTGGGTTTAACATGATTTGTGGAGCTCCCTCTGGTGTTGTGATCGTGGTATTCACTGACCTTTGGGAAGTATTTAGTCATGTACATGGGTACCTTGGTCGTGTAGTGTATCTTGTAGACCAGGCCCATTGCAAGTTGCTGTACTCTGTCGTCTACTCTAAGCCATCCTAGGTTGTCAAAGTGGGCAGGGGTGAGGTGGGTTCTAGGAGTAAGGTCAAGCAGTAGTCTGACCAGTTTGTTTTGAGATGTTTGTAATTTTGTTTTTAGCGCCTTTGAGGTGCTTTGGTACCATGAGGTGCAAGCATAGTCGTAGTACCCTTGAATGAGTGCTCCTGCTAGAGTCTTCAGGGTATTCTTGTTTACCAGTGAGGAGATCCGGTACAAGAACGTTACGGTACGTTGCCGTTTCTTGCCTGGACCCGCTATTATTCTCAAATCAAATCTATATCATAGGTATTATGTTTCATCATGAATGCATGAAAGGGGGGGGGGGATAGTTTTTTGATGCTTTGATCGCCACCAACGGCATACGTTGTGGACTAACGTTACACACACACGTTCGGATCGAGGTGAAGACATGCTTGGATCAACGCAAGATTGATATCATATAGCCCTTACCTTGGCTAGGATGTACCCCAAAAAGAATATTCCAATTATCTGAATGACCCAGACCCATTAGATCGACGCACAGGCCAAGATACAAGGTTTCAAAGGGTGCTTGATACCGCCATCTAGCTGGATGCGGCCGGTATTGCACTTAGGCGACCTCAGACTCATTCCCTATGGTAATAACTATGGGTGTAACGGTACGTGTATTCGTCCAGTGAATTTACGGTACGGCCGTCACAGCCATACGAAGAATACGTCTCATAATACCACTAGGTGAAAGTAGGGTTGCACATTTTACAAATCTATTCTCAATATCTTTACTTTACTTTACACTGGCTTACATTGATCTTTAACGTTGAATATTAAGCTTGTATTGCCAAATGTAGATGATGAATAAAATGTTGAAGCTTGCTTAGGCACGGTGACAAGCGGACAGAATTAACAACGCGCACTGACACTCTGCACTCCCCTCCTCCCTTCCTGTTTTCTACAGCCTGTGTCCCTAAAACAAAACCATCCATGATGAATTAATTAAATGTTTGTAACACAGCAGGGTCATAAAATTTTTGCAGTTTTCTTTCGTTTTCTTGTTCGCCCAATAATGGTAACCAATGGAAAGACACACACACGCGCACGAACACACATCAACTTTCACAGCTGATTGGAAAAAAATAACAAAAAAGCACTACATAGTATACCACCAGATCATCTGAGCTCCTCTCCAGTTGCTGCTACTGTGTTTAAATCCAAAATATTGATAAATCCTCTGCCATTGTTGTGTAACATCATGTCATCTGTTCTCTAGTCTAAGTTAAATCCTCTCTACAAGTGAAACTGAAACTAAGTTGTTGCATAAGTTGTTAAAGGGGCAGTAGGCAATTAATTTACTCAGTGGATGCCTGGACACAGAATGACACCAGTATCACTGACTACCACGGCAAGCCTATAGAATATTATTCTATTTAATAATAATAATTATAATAAATATATAATAATAATTATAAATATTGTTTTCCTGTTGTACCGAACTCGTACCGAACTGTGACCGCAATACCGAGGTGCGTACCGAACCATGGCTTCTGTGTACCGTTACACCCCTAGTAAGAACAGGCTCCATGGATGGATAATGAATAAAAATATTGAAAAAAAGGAAAAACTACCCAGAAACGTGTTAACACGTTTTTGGCACTCAATATTTCCATTCATGTAATTCAATGTAAATGTATCCATCCATCCAGCCTGATCTTATCATTGGGAATGGGTCTGAGATCGCAAACGTCCAATACCGCCGCCTAATGCCTTGCGGCTGGTATTGCACATCCTTGGAAACCCTCTGGCTTGGGCTGTGTGTCGATCTAAGAAGTCCGGTCCGGGTTTTCCTTCTCGGGCATGAGTAACGTTTATAACACATGGATTGGGGAGACTCGAGCACCGCCGGTTCATGTGCTTTGGTGGATTATCTTGGCATCACGATCGACATCAATACTTGGAATGGCGATCAGATAATTGGAATATTCTTTTTGCAGTACATCCTAGTCAAGGTAAGGGCTATATGCTATCAATCTTGCGTTGATCCGAGCATGCCTTCATTGTGATCTGGGGTGGGGGGTTGGGTAGGCGGGGTGGGGTGGGGGAAACTGTACATTGGAATATCGACGAAACCTTACTTGGTCCCAAGAAGAGGGTCTTGTGTGTTATTGGGTTAGGACATTTACTGTACATTGGAGGGGGTTGGGTTAGGACATTTACAGGGGCCAGTTTCGAATTGCAGTCTCCCGTAGGTGCTCTTGAAAGTGGTTTTGAAGGTGGGTAGTGATTCACATTCCTTTACAGCTTTGGGTAGGGCGTTCCACATTGATGTGGCATAATTGTGAAACGTGTTTAGTCCCTTGTTTGAGCCGAATCTGGGTTTAACATGATTTGTGGAGCTCCCTCTGGTGTTGTGGTTGTGGTATTCACTGACCTTTGGGAAGTATTTTGACATGTACATAGGTATCTTAGTCGTGTAGTGTATCTTGTAGACCAGGCCCATTGCAAGTTGCTGTACTCTGTCTTCTACTCTAAGCCATCCTAGGTAGTCAAAGTGGGCAGGGGTGAGGTGAGTTCTAGGAGTAAGGTCAAGTAGTAGTCTGACCAGTTTGTTTTGTGATGTTTGTAATCTTGTTTTTAGCGCCTTTGAGGTGCTTTGGTACCATGAGGTACAAGCATAGTCGTAGTACCCTTGAATGAGTGCTCCTGCCAGAGACTTCAGGGTATTCTTGTTTACCAAAGAGGAGATCCGGTACAAGAATCTAGTTTGTTGGTTGACTTTTTTTATATACACCCACAGCGACATCTGGCGCTGAACTAGTTAATTGGTAGACAGTAAAAAAAATTCAAATACATTTGAAATGCAAAAATATAGTATGATACATAAATAGCTGTATCTCAAATATGACAAGGAGTTATAATGCTTGGTACCATTGGAATCTACAATTGAAGTTGTATTTCAATAATATGTGCTTTGATCCTGTACTAATCTAATTTAATCATAAATCATCAACACATTAACACATTGGGCGCCGGAAAGTGTTCCCATCTTATACTACTCTCTGCCAGCACTGTAAGCCTATGGAGATGTTTACCTTCTTTGCAGGGCTATAACTTTTTTAATTGTATTGCTATATTGACATTACTATGGCCCATTCAACATCGATTATCTATCGTTCCGGATGTGGGAACGTTATATTTTTTCATTCATACATTGTTGTGTTAATACCGTCTTGAATATAAGTATGTTTATAAGCTTTTCTGCTGTAATTCCAAAAACACTAGTTATAGGCCCAAACGCATATGATAGATTATCGATTGCCGTTTCTTTCCTATACACGCTATATTAAAAAATTCAAATGTATATGATCGGTATACATTATGCTTCATCATGCGTGGAGGAAAGGGGGGGCGGGGGTCGTCTATAATTCCTTTATCGTCAGTAACGGCTTTATGCAGTATGGGTTGATATATTGATCAGACTGTTTGCAAACAAAGAAACGCACAATCGGGCTGAAAATAACATTACTGTCCTCTTACCGTTCGCCGATGAGACTGGAAGAAGAATATCCCAATTATTTGACGCTGATCGCCTAGATCCATTTCCGGTTTGTATGGCGCAATAAACGCAGAAATCATATAGATTATTGCGTTATGGAAGCAATCCATATGCACGCCAGTATTTGTCTGGACCCACGTAACAAGATATTACTGCCGGAGGAATTTCCTCTACGCACCGATCACAACTTCCGGTTTTGAGAGTGTAACTTACCCGACCATCCACCAGGCGGCGGTATTGAGGCGTTGCAATCTCATTCAGGGTCCCGCTGCAGCACCGAAGGTTGGCTGGATGAATTATGAATGCCATGGCGAAAAAATGTAATATTGATTTAAAAAACCGCTTACGCCGTTGTTGGCGAACAACGCATGGCGGCCAAAAACGGCATAACTCGTTTATGGCGACCAATGTGTTAAGTTACTCCTGTGCATCAGTGTTTCTACTGTATGGCTGCTTGTTCTTTTTCTTCATTATATACTGTTCATATGTTATTCTCCTCTCCTTTGCCTTCTTGTACTTAAAAGAAATATATATATAAATAAATAAAAATAATTCTTGTTATTGACTCGTGTCAATCTTCCATGTTTTTGCTATAGTGTCTGCCTTATGTCTCTGATCTTGTTTTGAGTTTATTTTCTAGACCATGTTTAGATGTATTTATGGACAATGGGATGGGAGTGGAACTTTGTACAAGCCCGTTGGGCTTCGTTCCCTCCTAGCACTGTTTTTTTTTTTTTTTTTTTATAATGTGCTAAATAAATAAACTAAACTAACTAACTAAGCGACTAGAAGTTAACATCCTACTGGCTGCTGGAGGGCTGAGTAAAACTAAGTGAAAGCTAAACTGGTTATCTCATAGCTTGTTTGATCTGGCTGAATCTGGGACGTATTCTAATTGGTTTCAGCTCATGCCATTTGCCACTGCTTTGCTCATTTAGTGATTAACTCTCAGAGCCTGGCCACACATTAACAGGTGTCTGACATTAGTAATTAGTGGCAGCAAAGCGACAAAATCGAACAAAGATGAGGGAGCTTTCCTGCGGGGAGTTCTTAGAGGAAGGCCTTGACCTAAAATATCACTCAACAGAGCGCTAAGTAGACCATTATTTTTCCAATTAATTACTCTTTGCCTGTACTTTTTGTCTCTATCCTTTGCCTTTCTTCTTACCCTCTTCATCTTACTTTCCTCCTACACCTACCCCAACCCCCCTCACCATGTGCTTTCCACCTATCCCTACTTCAATCTCCTCCTTCAGACCAACTTCAGGTCATCAACGGCAGTTTGGAAGCAACCCTGCCAACCTCCGCTACCCGTCTACAGCCACAAATGTACCAATGATGTCACCAATCAGCCATCAGGAAAGCAGACTTCATAACATACGGTTATCCTATAACCATAGTTATATGAGTATAGCAAGCGCTCTTCGCTCTAAGTGGAACATATCCTATATCAGTCTAGATACTGAATACATTTCTCCACATGTACATGTACATGTACACATCCATCCGCCTGGCCACACCCCCATCCGCTCCTCTACATAAGCAGGGGTGTGGCCATACTAACAGCTCCTTCCCAAGTCTTTCACCACCGAAGGCGAAGACCACGGGGTCCTCAGTGAGTCCAGCGCAGAGCGCTCGCTATTACTCATATAACTATGGTTATAGGATAACCGTATGTTATATTTCGTATAGCTTATGCTCTGCGCTCTAAGTGGAACACAGGAGCTGAGCAGAGCGGAAGCTTGACGAATGTACCTGCTGAGGCACCCCACAACCATCAGAACCGGGGAGGACCCGAGCCCCCGGACCCCCCTAGTGGAGGACGGGAGGGAATCGGATCCGACCGTGCGAAGAGGGTTTAGCAACTCAACGCACAGGGTGAGCAGACCGTGGGACTTACCTTCCCACAGAAGAACCCCCAACTACACAGGCGCGCAACCCACATGCCACTAGGGAACGAACGGGAAGGGAAAAAAATACTTTACAACCCCTAATATCACAGGGTCAAGGTCAAGAACCCAACCCCGTGGCAAGGCCGTAGCAGCGGAGTGCGAAGTAGGACCCAGCGCCAGGAAGGGTCAGGACCAGTGATGCCAGTAACGCGTAACGTGTTATTGTAATCTGATTACTTTTCCCCGAAAATAGTAATCTAACGCGTTAATCTTTAAAAGCCAGTAATCTGATTGCAGTTACTTGTCCAAGTGGCTGTGCATTACTATTTCGTTACTATCTCATCATAAATTCATAATGCAGGCGGAATGCAGTATTTTATTTCGTTTTCGACAGTCAAAAATACATTTTGAGCTGTTTTTCTTTTGGGAGTGACGTGGTGTGGCAGTGAAAGGGTTAAATACAAGAATGTGTCCCGCGGCGTGACTGGTCCCTCTGTCTGTGAGTGACTCTGCTTTGGTACAATCACATTCCCCATCCACAGTCTGCGAATCAGAGGCAGAGTAGGGCGGGTCTTCACAGCACGTCATGTGACATATGCGCCAATCGTGTGACAGCAGGGCTCCGTCGTCGGAGAATTCCACCCCAAAACGCTTGGCAAAATTAAAAGTGAAACCGCAAGATGACTTTTGCGGTTTCTGTTCAGAATTCCACCCCAAAACGCTCGTCTAAACGTAGCCTCAGTCACTACTTCACGGCGGAGGAAACAAAATACTTTCTACCGCTAAAAACAGCACATCCAATTGCATTGAAAGCATCTGGAATCACAACACTAGCCGACGCTTCGACTAGGTACAGGAGGGTTGATGGTGGCAGAGCAAAAACTCTTATTTGCCAGATTTACAGTTAATTTACATGTTAAAGAGAGACTGATTGTATGTTTATAGAGAGACATTTATAAAAACAATTTAATAGTTACAGTTGATATAATTGAATAGTTCAGCCTGCATTTGTTAGATGTGATACACTGGTTTTGTAAAACCACTGGCTGGCTGCTCTAATGCTGTGAGCATCATAGACTGTTGCTTTACCATACTTGATGGTACAGAAGCTGAAGCACTAGTTTAACAATTTACGTTATGTGCAGAGAAACAAGTTAAAAACAATTTATGCACTTTCAATACAGCGTTTAAAAAAAAACTGTTGGGGGAACGACGACGACTTCGTAACCTAGTTACTTTCAAAGTAACTAAGTTACTCTGATAATCAAGTAATCAGTAAAGTAACTTAGATTACTTTTTAAAGGAGTAATCAGTAATCAGTAATCAGATTACTTTTACAAGTAATCTGTGGCATCACTGGTCAGGACCCCCCGGAAAAAGGGGGCCTGGTGAGTCTAACGACGCCGCAGCATCGAGACTCCACCAGGCGGTCACTAGTGACACCACCCCCCACATCGCCAGCATACCGGACAGGGCCCATCCAAGAGCAGGCCCTTCCCCCCTACAGCACGCCGCCCTGAAGCACTCAAAGAGGCTACACCCCCACAGCGGGACCAGGCAGCGCACCGGGGAGACAACCCCCAAAGAGGTTGATCCCTCAATCCAGGCAACTGAAAACAGCACCCCGGCGGAAGGGGCGTTCGGTATGCTGTGCATTATGTCGCAGCCTCCACAAAAAAAACCTGACCCTCAAGAGGGGTCGAGGCAGAGAAGACTGACACGATTGGCAGACGTCATGAAGGGTGCAGGGGCACACTCGCAGGCAGACGGGATCAAGCCCGGCCTAACCCGAGAGTCGACTCCGCTACCAACACACCTGGAAACCAACCACCACCTAACAAGAGGCGGTTGTTCCTATAACCCCCCCAAGAAAAAACTCCAAAACACAACTGCGGGTATACACCGGCTATACAGCAGTACAAGTGTTTCAGTTCTCAAGAAGGGGTTAACCCAGGCAGGTAGACAAGAACAAGTCCGGACCTGGGCCCGGCGGACCGGGACGTACACAGGGATGCCAGAGGGGTACAAGAACCACCTCGACAGCCCCTCTCCCAGCCCCGCCAAGCAGGAGAAGAGAGGGGCGAAAAAAGAATGGAGAAGGACCAGGCTCCTTTAGCACAGCGCAAGGTACAACACAATATGGACCAAGCAATAGTGAAGGATAACACACAGTGACATAACCACGAACACCTCCATAACATCAACCCCTGCAACGCCTGGGCCAACCCGGCATTTTCCCCCCGAAAAAGCACAAGTCCTTCAGGGTACCAGAACAGCAGATCTGCGCCCCGGCGGACAACGGGTTAACTGACCTGTCCTAATCACGCCACCATCCCCAGTCCCGTGTCCTAATCACGCCACCATCCCCAGTCCTAAGAGGGGGGTAGGCACGTGTGTCGATCCAAACATCACAGAGGGCGCCACCAAGACGGTCAGAACATAAAGCACCGCGCCCGGTGACCCACCCCAAAAGCGTGAGACCCCTCCGCCAATGCTTTGATCTATTCCGTTATCTCCCCCCAGAGATGAACGAGAATTCATCGAGACTAACCTAGTTGTAGCACTTGTGTCACTAACAGTAACAGCTGTTCGCCACGGGCACAGTTCTAGATTCGAATGAGGAGAGGAGTAATATGCACAATTGAAAGAATAGTAGACCAGAGACAGAGTTAACAATGACCGGTTTATTAACTAAAAGCGCGCTAGCTAGACATACAGGCATACAGACGTAAAGTACTAGTTGTTTGAAGTATCTCTTTTAGATTATTTCAGTAACCTCTCCTTTAAGGAGGGTTAGTTCGATATCAAGTCCTAGATTGATTGGATCAACACATTAGGTTTGGTTCAGACGTCTCTGAGGTTATCTCTAGCTAAAAGCTAGGTTCAAGGCTGGATATTGGATGTATCCTTTTATCATCAGTAAACTCTATATCAGTTTATCATTAGTAAACACTATATCAGTTTATCATTTCAATAGGTAAATGTTTAAACATTAATTTAAACCTTTAAATGTGGAGGGAATGCAAATACCTTATTAGGTGAAATGCTCCTTTAAACTCTTCCTTTGAAGGTGTAACACAACAAAAGTACCAATAGGAATATTCCAGGTTATGGGAATGCAAATACCTTATTAGGTGAAATTACCCTTTAAACCATCTTTCTTTACAGGAGAACCATCAGTGATTCAACTATAATCAATGTCATCAATGGGATTCAAGTATCTTATTGGGTACATTGACCCTTTAACTCGTCCTCTTTACAAGAGAACATCAGTAGTTCAGGTATCTTACTGGGCGTATTTACCCTTTAAGTCTCCCTTCTTATAGGAGAAATATCAGTACCCATATATCAAATTAAATCAAATCAAATACAAAACACAATATCAAAATAACAAAAGATGAACGGGGTCGAAGCCCTTGGAATGTCCTTGTATTCTCGTTCAATCAGTTCGTGTATCAGAAAAGGATATAGGTCAGTTCAATCGGTGGAAGTTCTTATGATTCAAGTTCAATCAGTTCAAACCTACCGGACTGTTGATGTAACAGGAGTTGAGCAACAGGGGTATTCGAATCAGGCTGGCATTAGCCTTGAGCTATATCAGAGGTTCAGTGGGTTGGCTCGCCATCTTGTATCGGTCCGGCACACCGCCTCGTCCCGTGTGGGCACACGTGGTGATGGGTGGTCTGGAACTGCTTCCAGGGTGGAACGGGGTGCTGGGAAAACCTAAAAACCTGGCCTGCTTGCAAGCTATTTACCATCTTTCATCGCTTCATCATCCTTTCATTGCTTTCAGAATGAATAATCAATCAGGCTACTTTTAGCTATGCCAAGCTAAAGTAGGCTACCTTATCACAGCACGTGGGAATGTCCGTCTGTCCCATGCTAAGTTAGGCTAAAGTGTGCTAGCATATGGGACAATTCTCACGTTCCATATTAAACTCTCAAAAACAGTCAAAATGTATATAGACCATGTTCTTATCGTACAGCATATCAATACAATTATAAGTACTTCTGAAATGGTTTCTTCCTAGTTTTCATTTAACCAAATTGCGCTTGGAGTTCCGCTAGCATCACTCAGAATGAGGCTACATTAATTAGCTTAACATTATTAGCTTGTAGCATGGAGCTAACCATTTTGCATATTCGACAAATGAACAGCACAATGTTGATGAAACTCACCAAAACCGCAGGCTACTTTAACTGCAACGCTTCTTCGGTTTTGCAACTGGGGGATTATTTTATAACTGTTTGATAACTGTTTTTATCACGCTATTTTGTCTCGCTAGTTCATTTCAGTATCCAGCAGCATTCAGCTGCGTCAGTCTCCGTCAATCTATAATCTCATCTGCGTGGTGCAGACTCACCTGCCGTAAGGCAAGGCGTGGCTGTCGTGATATCTATCTCGCGTCATGAAGTAAATTAAAGGGCAGTGCTGTAATTCAAAGGACTTGGTAGCCAATAATATTAACTACTTATGTTCTTACATAATAGCCTTAACTATTTATGTTCTTATTCAATGGCATTAACTATTTATGTTCCCATGACTAAATAGTTATGAATCTGAAACCTGGGTTACATAGTACACTGGCACTCGGAAGAGACAAACTCCATCCTAGTTGCCCCATAAAAACGCTGTTTCAATGATGAGCAACGAAGGCGTGCAAGCCCATGCGTGGTTCCACACAGAAGCACCCAGGGCCAGCACTACGTACACGTCGAGACCCAAAACATATCAATGGTAATTCTAACAAGAACAAGTTCCCTCCAAGCCGCCTGGGAGAGCGGCAGGAAGCTGGCCAATACACAGATATGGGTCCCATATGACGCGTCCGAGGGAAAACACCCCTGTCAACCCTGCACTGTATAAAAGAGAGACAGGGAACCCCCAGAGAGACTTCCCACGTGAGTAATAATTGAAAAGATATATGTAACATTGAGCTACGTGACCAAGCTCAAGACATATGCAACAGAGCGCAGAGCAGAACTTATTTTTAAGTTCTCACCCACCGCATAACTCATCTTGACAACAGAGGTCCACAACATGGCGCCTGAAAATAACTCACAGAAGTCTCACAACCAATAGAAACGCGCCCAGTGACGTACTCTATGGCGGGGGAATTCCGTGACTAACCTGCCCAAATATGGCGTGGGACCAGGGAACTCCCTCCCCCCCCCCCCCCTCTCCCTACCCTGTGACGTGCTGACCCAACAGCATGACAGGAAGCCCGAAGGACAGGAGGTCCAACCCCCTGACCAATCAGAAAAAAGTGGAGGGAGGGGTTATCAGTTCACCCCCTCATGACCCCTCACCCCTGATACGATGCAATGACAAAGCAGAGCCATGACACCAGTCATAGCGTGCTACATGAAGCGCATGTATACCTGTTCAAGGTAACAGCTTCACATAGGCTCATGTGCGAACCTGCCACCGGAATTTTTACACCTTTACCCTAAAGGAAGAAAAAACACAGACCAAGAGAGGGGCCAAGGGCCCTGGTACAAGAGCTTAGGGCTGGGCGATATAACGATAACGATAAATATCGCAATATATTTTAATAATCGATATCGAATATCGAAATTAAAAAAAAGTAGAAATATCGTTTTATTTTTTATTTTTTTGACCTGCAACAGGGCAGTTTTAAAACCAGAGACAGTGGACAGACTTGTCTTTCTTGCCTGCAACTTAAAGTAATGGCTTTGCTTGTCCAAATGACAATACTGACCAAATTGAGATTTATTTTTCTCTTGTCCATTTATTTTGTTTGCTTTCTAATTTAAAATACAGTTTGAAACCGTCTGTACACAGTAGGCTATGTGTGCTAGCAGAACTAGACTCCAGTCACGAGTCACGGTGCACATGTGCGGTGGTTTGTCCACCAAAAAAGCGCCAAAAGATTGAAAATAAACTAGCAGAGCCAGAACTGTTCAACTCCCCTGGAGCCACAGCCAGCAGAGAAGCCGGTTTACTTTCGCTTTTAAACCAGCTGCAGCCTGAGAACTGGAGTGTGAGGGGATGTAACACTAAAGATGGCGGCAATGACAAAGAATTGCTGCAAAATAAACATACATCTGTTGTTAAAAAAATATATATATAAAAATGTATATACTTTTCGATAATTCGAATAATTCGATAATTATCGATATCGAGAAATATGATAACATTATCATATCGTTATCGCGATATGATTTTTTTCCATATCGCCCAGCCCTACAAGAGCTTACACATGTAACTTCTGTAGGCCAACACCTAACCGAGTTGTGGATCTTAAACGTGAAAACGATACACACAACCCTCCATCACAACAAAAAAAGGGCAAAAATACACTCTCTACTGTAAGAGGAACACCGTTTTTCATGATGAGAGAAGACACAAGTCCTTGATTAAGTACTGGTCACAGGCCTTGCTAAGTCCACATGACAGCGACCAAACAATTTTCAGAAAAAAATTGCCTCTCTCTAAGCAAGAGCACAACCCCAGCAGAAGCTGAGGGATTACACTGTATCCCCAAAAACATAGTGAATCAACACACATCTTGTAAACAAAATCATGTTTGAGGGGAGGGGGGGGGGGGCCCAGGGGAAAACCGGGGAAACCCACCCCTCACCACCTTACCCCTGATACAACGCCAATGTGTAGAGTAAGCTTTACATCATGCATGCCAGCACAGCCGAAGACCTTGTTTGAACAGGCACAGCCCTGCTCATGTGTGAAAAAACTTGCCACTTGTTATTGTCATCACAAGCTGAGAGAGGGACTCATCCCTCGATCACATGCCACTATGCACAGTATTGTAGGGTAACCCAGCCAGTTGTGGGCTCAGCCACGTTGTCTAACGTTACATGAACACACACAACTTCTCATCATACAACAAAAAAAAGTCAATTTTTACTCACGTAAAAAACAACGCTGTTTCTAGGTAGAGAGAAAAGCACAAGCTTTGGCCAACGCTACCCAAGCTATACAAGCGACCAAGACAATTCACACACAGCACATGTCGTATCTCCAAATGTAGTGAAGTAACATATGTTTTGTAGACAAAGACATTGTTATTAACAAAAACATTCGGGAGGGGAAGGAAGGAAGAGTGGGGTAATGTCCAATGGACATCTTACCTGCACCAACGAACGCAGGATGAAAGGCCGCAACACAGGTTGATCTCCACGTTGACGAAGGCCTCTCGCTGGCGGGGCAAAAAGAAGCTATGGCCGGAGCCTCGCTCCGGCGAGACGCCCCCCTCCTGCAGCCGGTCATGGTGCAGGCCCGACTACATCTTCTGTCAAAGATGATGTCGTAGTCAGAGTGCCAGGGCCTGCTATTCTCACGGCTAATGCCAATGGTTGTAGCACAAGCTAACAGCTAACTCTAGGCTAACTGATAGCATCAAGCTAACGTTCCCAGCCGAGAAAAGTCACGAGCAAAAACAGGAAGAGAAAAAAACCGCAGAATGAATTGAAGTCAATGAGGAAATGGAATCTTGGAGAGCTTTTTTTTTGTACACAGTTTACCAAAATCGCTCCTAATCACTCATTTCTGAAAGAATTTTTATGAAATTTGGACATCAAGCTATGGACCCAGGGTGTTTTCCAGCATATACCAATTGCATATTGCAACTACTACAAAAAAACGTGAGTAACAAGTTGTTCTACAACTCAAGTTCAGACCTATGTTACTCTATTTCATTAGCACTAAAAGTGATCTTTCTTTATTGTATCAGAAACTTCAGAATGGTATCTTTCAAAAGAGACCAGGCTTTTGCATGTGCTATAAGTATAAGGTATAGTCTTTTGGTTTGCAAAAAAAGTATGCAGTCCTCAAAAACTAAAACAAAAATGGCCACTTTCCGGTGTGCCTGTTAAGAGGTTATATTGTATATAGTCCTGTATATTGTATATAGTCCTGTATATTGTATGTGTACATTGTGTCTTATATGTTACTTTAATTTAAATTTAAATAATTTCTGTATGTCTTGCACATTATGGGACATGACAATAAAGTCACTCACACACCACGACCCTCCAGCCATGGTGGAGGCACTGGGATTCTAAACTCTCCCTCCTGGACTACACGCATAATATCACCCTCTCCTATTTTGAATACCATGCGGTGTCTCTGTCTTAAGTCTATTCAATCTCATCACTGTTATTCTCGCCAAAAATATCGCCATCCAGGTCCCCTCGAACACTTTCCAGATTAGCTGGACATGCTTTTAAGCTCCTTCCCAAATGATGGCACCCCCTGGTGCTAATGGGTGACTTCAACCTGCCTGACCAGTCTCCCACAGTGGTCTCTCTTCTACAATCCTTTGACTTGACTCTCACTGTCATGCCTCCCACCCACAAAGCTAGCAGCTCCCTGGATCTCATTATTCTCCTGTGACTTCAGCAATGCCAGCATAATTAACACCACAGTAACTCCCCTCCATCTATCAGACACTTCTCACATGCTAAACCCCAAACCACTCAAACTGTCTCATTCAGATGCAACCTGCCCCCCTCCACCCTCTCCTCTGACATCCTGTCAGCTCTAACCTTGAGTGAGATTTACTCTGATCTCCCTTCATATACGGCAACCTCCACCCTCCTTTCAGCCCTCTCAACCTCCTTCATCAAGCTATGTCCCCTCGCCAAAAAGCCTGTCAGCCGTTCCACACCAAGACCATGGCTGACAGATGCAGTTAGAGAAGTTTGAGAGCGGTGACATTACTACTTATTATGACCTCTTCATGCATTCTTCAAAAACATTACTACAGAAATGAGTGTGTTCCATAAGACTGTACAGATAAATGTGTTGGTAAAATTTCTCATACTTTATAGTATAAACAGTACATCTATAAACCCCTCTGGCGTCGTTCTCACTTGGTACTGGGAGAGAAAGCAGCATGAGGTTGCAGGGTAATTAAACCAACAGGTCCCGTTCAGACGATGTGTGTGATGAGTCAGATTTATCAAGAAAGTTTGATCCCAGAGTTCTTGGAGTTTTTTGCTATTTGAAGTTCATGTATGGCCATACATTATAGATGAGCAGCTTCAGATCAATTACTGCGTTGTGGCTTCTTACAAGATTACAAGATACAAGATACATGTAAGAAGTTCTTGTTGCCTTGTGTGTAATATAGCATGCTCTGGGCCTGGGGCTGCTCAATTATGGCAAAAATCATAATCTCAATTATTTAACATGATTACTAATTGATTTAGGAAACACCATGTATTACTTTTCTTTGTCTTTTTAAACAGTAGATTTCCTCAAACTTTAAATATAATTATCTCACAGTCAGTGTACAGTAACATCCACACTATCAAACCAAGGGAAACTAGTTGTACATTTTATAGTTTCCTTGCATCAAACCCTGCCATAGCATATGCTCACGTTCGCTCCAAAAAGTGCAATGTCCCACAGAACGTCCCTCACAGGATGTCTGCGATTGATGTCTGTCATCTTATCAACCGTGATGTTTCTTTCACCAGAAATGAGTGTTCCATAAGAGAGCCTCTCTCTCTCTCTCTCTCTCTCTCTCTCTCTCTCTCTCATCTCTCTCTCTCTCTCTCTCTCTCTCTCTCTCTCTCTCTCTCTCTCTCTCTCTCTCTCTCTCTCTCTCACTCTCTCTCTCTCTTCTCTCTCTCTCTCTCTCTCTCTCTCCTTCTCTCTCTCTCTTCCTCTCTCTCTCTCTCTCTCTCCTCTCTCTCTCTCTCTCTCTCTCTCTCTCTCTCTCTCTCTATATCAAAAACAATAATATATCCATTAGGATAGTATATGTCCATTTAGGAGGCAACCATGCAAGGGTGCCAAACCTGCTCATCGGAAGCAATTAGTGTCGTGCTCAAGGACACTTCGACACACTGCCTGGGAGGAGTGGGAATCGAACCGGGGAACCTTCAGATTTACCAGGCGACCACATTCTACCTTCCTGAGCCACTGTCGCCCCCACAGGTCAAACGATGTACGGTATGTGACTATACCCTCACCGTAATATTGTAAAAAAAATATATGCTACAAAAAAATATATGCTACCTCAACTAAATTAACTGCATCAACGTGCTGCTACCACAACTAAATGAACTCTTGAAACTCTAAATGAAATTGCTAAAGGCGTTCACAGGCGCTAATGCATTCAGCTCGTCTCCTCGACTTCAAAATGTGAACCTTTCTGAGAGACAATCTACAGAATTGCCAGGTGGCACACAGAGGCCTGGAGAGGAATGTGAAAGAGAAGATGAATAATAAGTTTGAGCCTAATCAACACCTTGAGAGATCCACACTGAATCTTAAAGGACAAAAAGAGACAAAAAAGGTATGTATCTTCTTGTCTAACTCCAGGGAAGATGTTAAATAAGCTAATTTCCCAAAATGTTGGAGTTTTCCTTTAACACATTCGGGGCCATTTGGATCTCCTGCGTTAGTGGCTAGCGCCTTTCCCACTGCGCCACTCAGCCGACATTTTCAGGATAACTTGACATAAGTCAGACTTTCCCGAAGTTTTCGGTTCCCAGAAGCACGTTTGTCTAAATCACTATGGCAACAGATCAAAACGTTTGAACCTGTTCCAGCACAGGATTTTGTTCAGTTAGCTGGATAAACTGGCCGCGTGAATACTTTCGGCAGCCCACTTGTCCTTCCGCGCTGCTCTGATTGGCCATGCACGCGCATGCGCATGAGCCGCGACAAGCTCCTCAGAAAGGCAGGAATAATAACGCAATTTATACAAATGGGGGTATTGATTTCGCTGTAACGAATCATTAAAAAAATATACCGTATTTAAAAAATCACAAATTAACCGGTGGCTACAACAACACACAGTAACTACATGTCATCACTGGTTACTGTGTGTTGTTGTAGCCACCGGTTAATTTGCGATTTTTTATTGGTTTGTCATGACAAACCAATTACATAATCCAACATATGTGTAAAAGCACAACATATTCCAGTTAACGGTATATTTTTTTAATGATTCGTTACGGCGAAATTAATACTTCCATTTGTATAAATTGCGGTAAGGGGAGCTTATTATTCCTGCCTTTCCGAGGAGCTTGTCGCGGCTCATG
The DNA here is from genome assembly GCF_963971535.1 of Notolepis coatsorum. Taxonomy (NCBI): domain Eukaryota; kingdom Metazoa; phylum Chordata; class Actinopteri; order Aulopiformes; family Paralepididae; genus Notolepis; species Notolepis coatsorum. Next base: position 157,059,086 of record NC_140170.1, on the reverse strand, counting down.
CGCATGCGCGCGCTCGGCCAATCAAAGCAACGCGGAAGGACAAGTGGGCTGCCGAAAGTATTCACGCAAACTGGCCACTCCCTCGCAAAAAAATGCCTCACAGATCCCATTATACCATTCTGAATTATGTTTTTGTGCTTAGTTTTTCTAGAGGGGGCTTTTGAAATGTAAAATAATAGACCTAAAATGCTGATAATAAATCATATTCAGCCTATGGATTTACTTTGTCCTAAATAATGCATGTCATAGCTATACGGCGCTCGCAAGTCGAGACACACACACTGTGGTTATTTTAATAACGGAGCATTGCAAATGTGAATCCCGCTGGGATATTTTTAATGAATGAAACCTATCGGGTGTTTGGCTCTGATTCGTTTCATATTCTCCACTGTGGATGTATTTGCTTAACGGAGCGCCCGGATTGTGTTTCATTCAAGTATAAATTGAAGCGTCTTTATGCATGGATTGTGGATGTGAATTACGACTAATCTGAATCTGTGGATTGTTGAATTGTATCACTGTCACTCACACGTTATTGTGATATTGTAAGTGCTAACTGGGATTAAAATGTCTGAGGAGATGCGCTGTTTGGCGGATTTGATGACGTGGACGTGACTTGAGAAAAGTGAATGAGCAATTGCAAGCCTTTGAATTTGAGAAAATGCATTTATCTGTTCAAGCACTGTTATCTGATGATGAACAAGAGGGTGATGAACATGACTGGTGTCACTGGTATAAACCAAAGGTTAATCAATTCAATGCATGTATGGATGATGTCCGAAACAGATTAAAACCTGATTAATAGTGAAACTGTATAGCCTCCAAGCCTCTCTGACACGTTATTTCGGGGGTCGCGCCTTGAAAACTTTGGGAACCATGTATTTATATAGTACATGATACCTAAAGCGCAATGCGCATACAGTACAGATATCCCCACCCCCACCCCATCCTAATAGACAGTCTCCTCCTCACTGTATGTATATATTCTCTCCCCACCGTATGTATATTTCTCTCCCACCCACCCACCCCCTCCTAATGTACAGTCTCCTCCCCGCCGTATGTATATATTCTCTCCTCAACGTATGTGTATTTCTCTCCCACCCACCCACCCCCTCCTAATGTACAGTCTCCTCCCCATCATATGTATACTCTCTGTCAGGATCTATGGGTAACAGTACTGCATATTTGCATATCATATATGTCACAAATGTAACAGTACTATATACCTGTATGTCATGTATGTACCTATGCCATAAATGTTATGATGTCATGTATGTTGTGTATGTCATAAAATGTCACTATGAATTGAAAATGGGGGACCCTGATGTAAACAAGACAAACATCTTTCTCTGGTCTGCATCCCCTTAACAATTGTGTGTATTGAGCCGTACTGTATTGTACCCATTCTGCAATCTGTTAAATAAAGTTTTCATTAATTCATTCACTCATTAGTATCTATTAATTCATATCAATTATACTCTTTGGGCTTGTTTTTATCTACTCAGTGTTTCCCATTAATTACATAAATATGTGGCGGGCCGCCACAGTCTAATATCTAATTGGTCCCGCCACAGTTTTATAATGTATATAATATATATAATATATATATAATATATATATATATATATAATTTTTTTAAATATAAAGTTAGCCAATAGGGATGTATCAGTAGTATTGGCAGTGGTAGTAGTCGTAATAGTAATCTTTAACTGTCCTGCTACATCACAGTGATGCACTGTCCTGCTACATCACTGTGATGCACTGTCCTGCTACATCACTGTGATCCACTGTACTGCTACATCACTGTGATGTACTGTCCTGCTACATCACTGTGATGTACTGTCCTGCTACATCACTGTCCTGCTACATCACTGTGATGTACTGTCCTGCTACATCACTGTGATGTACTGTCCTGCTACATCACTGTGATGTACTGTCCTGCTACATCACTGTGATGTACTGTCCTGCTACATCACTGTGATCCACTGTCCTGCTACATCACTGTGATGTACTGTCCTGCTACATCACTGTGATGTACTGTCCTGCTACATCACTGTGATGTACTGTCCTGCTACATCACTGTCCTGCTACATCACTGTGATGTACTGTCCTGCTACATCACTGTGATGTACTGTCCTGCTACATCACTGTCCTGCTACATCACTGTGATGTACTGTCCTGCTACATCACTGTGATGTACTGTCCTGCTACATCACTGTGATGTACTGTCCTGCTACATCACTGTGATGTACTGTCCTGCTACATCACTGTGATGTACTGTCCTGCTACATCACTGTGATCCAGTGTCCTGCTACATCACTGTGATGTACTGTCCTGCTACATCACTGTGATGTACTGTCCTGCTACATCACTGTCCTGCTACATCACTGTGATGTACTGTCCTGCTACATCACTGTGATGTACTGTCCTGCTACATCACTGTCCTGCTACATCACTGTGATGTACTGTCCTGCTACATCACTGTGATGTACTGTCCTGCTACATCACTGTGATGTACTGTCCTGCTACATCACTGTGATGTACTGTCCTGCTACATCACTGTGATCCACTGTCCTGCTACATCACTGTGATGTACTGTCCTGCTACATCACTGTGATGTACTGTCCTGCTACATCACTGTGATGTACTGTCCTGCTACATCACTGTGATGTACTGTCCTGCTACATCACTGTCCTGCTACATCACTGTGATGTACTTTCCTGCTACATCACTGTGATGTACTGTCCTGCTACATCACTGTCCTGCTACATCACTGTGATGTACTGTCCTGCTACATCACTGTGATGTACTGTCCTGCTACATCACTGTGATGTACTGTCCTGCTACATCACTGTGATGTACTGTCCTGCTACATCACTGTGATCCACTGTCCTGCTACATCACTGTGATGTACTGTCCTGCTACATCACTGTGATGTACTGTCCTGCTACATCACTGTGATGTACTGTCCTGCTACATCACTGTCCTGCTACATCACTGTGATCCACTGTCCTGCTACATCACTGTGATGTACTGTCCTGCTACATCACTGTGATGTACTGTCCTGCTACATCACTGTGATGTACTGTCCTGCTACATCACTGTGATCCACTGTCCTGCTACATCACTGTGATCCACTGTCCTGCTACATCACTGTGATCCACTGTCCTGCTACATCACTGTCCTGCTACATCACTGTGATGTACTGTCCTGCTACATCACTGTGATCCACTGTCCTGCTACATCACTGTCCTGCTACATCACTGTGATGCACTGTACTGCTACATCACTGTGATGCACTGTCCTGCTACATCACTGTGATCCACTGTACTGCTACATCACTGTGATGCACTGTCCTGCTACATCACTGTGATCCACTGTACTGCTACATCACTGTGATGTACTGTCCTGCTACATCACTGTGATCCACTGTACTGCTACATCACTGTGATGCACTGTCCTGCTACATCACTGTGATCCACTGTCCTGCTACATCACTGTGATGTACTGTCCTGCTACATCACTGTGATCCACTGTCCTGCTACATCACTGTGATGTACTGTCCTGCTACATCACTGTGATGTACTGTCCTGCTACATCACTGTCCTGCTACTGTTTAATCACTGTGATCCAGTGTCCTGCTACATCACTGTGATCCACTGTCCTGCTACTGTTGCATCACTGTCCTGCACAGTACAGGACACAAAATGATTTAACTGCCTCTCAAATCAAGGCAACTCTGCAATGTATTGTTCCTCCCGCTCAATAAATCATATTTGGACATTTGATTCATAGCTCGCTACATTCTACGTTCTGGCTTTGGTTCTCAGTTGGAATGTGAGTCCCACTGTGCCTGTACTACACTGGGTACATGGTTTATTTTTAAGGCCATTGGTGTAAAATTGCCACCAATGATGCTACGATTGGAATTATGTGTCCTTATCTGACCCACTGAAAGTATTGGCTTAGACTTAAGGTCCAACGAGTTCAGTGCCTTTTGTTTTGATGCACCAGCGTCCGGGAATGATCTTCAACTCACACTAAAAATCAATACTCCACTTCTATGCTATGGGCAATTTAAAAGCATGATCACAAACCTCCCTACTTACAACAACAACAACAACAACAACAACAACAACAACAACAACAACAACAACAACAAGAGTTTTATTTGTCACGGCATACAGGTATACAGTGAAATGCGGGGGGTCTCGCCCGCAACGATGTGCATAATACAAGTAATAATAATAAGAGTCCAACCAATAGAGCGACATAGTGCAATAAACAAGTAAACAAAGTAGGCATATCGGTATCTGTACATGAGCTGTTTACAGAGCATGGTAGGACATGCTAGGTCCTGTGGCAGTGCAGTACACTGTTAGCTACGGATGAGGCATTGGGTCTTTATGTACACTGCTATACAATGCTATATTCTACAATCTCAAGCTATACTTCAGTATGTAACTGTTTTTAATTTAAGAACATGATCACAAACCTCCCTACCTCAATATATAACTGTTTTTAATTTAAAGCATGATCACAAACCTCCCTACCTCAATATATAACTGTTTTAATTTAAAGCATGATCACAAACCTCCCTACCTCAGTATGTAACTGTTTCTAATTTAAAAACATGATCACAAACCTCCCTACCTCAGTATGTAACGGTTTCTAATTTAAAAACATGATCACAAACCTCCCTACCTCAGTATAACAGTATGTAACTGTTTCTAATTTAAAAACATGATCACAAACCTCCCTAACTCAATATATAACTGTTTTAATTTAAAGCATGATCACAAACCTCCCTAACTCAATATATAACTGTTTTAATTTAAAGCATGATCACAAACCTCCCTACCTCAGTATGTAACTGTTTCTAATTTAAAAACATGATCATAAACCTTCCTACCTCAGTATGTAACTGTTTTTAATATAAAAACATGATACATTTTTTTTTTTAAAGAAATGCCAAAAGGCAATACAGAAAGAGGATAGAGCACTGTTTCAGTGACAGCAGAGACACCAGGGGCCTTTGGCAGGGGATTCAGACCATCACGGACTACAAACCCCGACATCAGACCTGCGACAGCGACACCACTCTGCTGAACAACCTGAATGACTTCTATGCTTGCTTTGAAGCCCTCAACAGCACTCCTGCACAGAAGACAACACCCCCCCCCAGGCGACCAGGTGCTGTCCCTGTCCCCAGCCAGCGTGAGACAATCCCTCTCCAGGATCAACGCGCGCAAAGCTGGGGGCCCAGACAACATACCCGGGCGGGTGCTGAAAGACTGTGCAGTGGAGCCCACTGATGTCTTCACAGACATCTTTAACACCTCCCTGAGCCAAGCCGCTGTGCCCACATGCTTCAAAGACACCATCATCATCCCGGTCCCAAAGAAGGCTTCTCCAGCCTGCTACAATGACTACCGTCCCGTTGCTCCGACACTAGGGCTGTACCAAATGCTTCGAAGCTTCGATCATAATGTTGACATTCAAATTCTAAATCAACATTAGAATTTTCTATAAAAGAAAATATAATAAACATTTTATATATTTTTGTTTATGTGTCTATTCATTCTGTTTAAACCAATGGGGTTTTTCTTCACAGTTGCAAATAATGATTAGGCTACATTAGGATAATATTATACTATTATAGTATATGACTAGTTGTTGTGAAGGGCCAGATTAAACCGAATATATATATTTATTATATATATATATTTAATTGTATTTGTATATTCTCTAATATTCCTTGATATCCCTTGTATATTCCTTGTACAATATGCATTGAATATCCATTCTAGCCTACTGAACATCCCATAATAGTCTCCATTCTACTATTGGTCGAGACCTTGGTGCCAGGCTGCCATACCCCCCAGACCCAGTTCAAACGTACCGCTCAACATGTACGAACAAGTCCTAGTTCCGCGTAGGAATCTGGCTACCGCACCACTAACGGTACTATTTGTTCATAGTGCGTATATATACTGCGCTACTAAAGTAGGACTTCCTTTTCAGTCCAGTTTCTTACCCTCCAATAGAGTGACAGACGTAAAGCCTCCCCGCGACGCCACGTGTGGGAGTAAGGCCAAGTTCGGCCTACCATCGGTATTGAGACATCGTGTATATTAATATTTGAATAGTCATATTTGGCACTATATCGTCGAGTTGGACGTAGTCTATTAAGCTAATAATAGTCTGTTAATATATAGTGCTTCGTGCGGTGAGAATACTATCGTAGTCAGTACCCCATCGTTTCGGGCAGAGAACTGGCTGCTTATCCAGGATGGTCGACCCTATGTGAGACTGCATCCGAGGAGCCCCAGAGCCGACGAGCGAGTGGACCTGTATACCGGATTATTCTACCGACGACAGCCCGCCTTCCCAGGCACGGATTATGCTTTGTGTACAGTGATTATTCCATGGATAAAGACCCCCGACACTGCCGTGTGTTGGAACCCCCCCCCTGGAGAGGACGCAAGGTGAGGAGACGCTCTGCAAGACGAGGTCGCTTCACGTCTCTCCCCCGTGGACCGGAGAGAGCCGGCTCACAGAGAGTCCACCTGCTTTCATCTGTGGTCCAAGGATCGCTGGCGCATTGAACTGCACTACTGTGGGTTCACCCAGGATACCCTTGGCCGGACGAGGCAGCCAGACTCTACCCCCCCCCCCCCTCCTACTCCTGTTGTCTTACAAGCGACCGGATTACCCCCCTTAGTGTATCCAGTCTTATAATCATTAAAGTATCATTGCTGTTATTCCTTAACTATTCCAGGTCGTATATTTACCGCCTGCGCCACCAGAGATTGGACATTCTCTATTGATATACCAACGAATACTCTTTGCCATAAAAGTGCATACTATTTCAATTCATAAATGTAATTAAGTGATTAAGTGCTTGCTCTACACACCATTGCTGTGTAGTAATAAACGCATACTTCGACTTCGTACATTTGTGTTGGATCCGTTTCATCTACGTGAGAGTGTTTATCATAATATATTTATGCCGAGTACTGGGTGGCCGAATATTAAGTACAAAGGTAGTGGTAGTAAGTATCATATCTAGTAATACAGTCAGGGAATTGTACCCCTCAGTTACAATTGGTCCTTCGAGCCGGATGGTAATTAGTGTAATATTAATATAGTGTTATTAATATTGAAATGGCCTATGATGAACACTCCACGAAACGATCCTCCTAACCAAAGCCTGCAGCGCGAACGACGGCTCCCTCAGTACTTAGAGGCTTACGCTGTCAGTCAACAACCTAGTCTTCTACTAACAGTAAACGCGGTAAAACTAGAAAGTAAAGGTATGTCTAACCCCAACGCCCAGACTACCCCGACCATAGAGGCCCCTACGGGTTCTAATGTAACTGACCAAGTTCACGGTGGGGACCAGTGGGAACCAGACATGACTTCACACCCCGCCAGTACTGAAGAAGTAGTCCCCGATGAGTCCCGGGAGGAATACAACGCTACCGAGAGAGAACTCGGCACGGAAGAAGACGGGGAGAGCACCGTGGAGATAGAGCTCCAAGGCTCCGCAAGGAGTACCCCGAGGGAAGGCTCCCCTATACAACCGCCTTCTCCCAGCGAGGCAGAGAGGACCCTACAGCAGGCCTTCCTCATCAGCCTGAACGCCGCTGCTGAACGCGACCGACTGCAGATCCAGCAGCGGAGCGAAGAAGAGCATATACGTCTAGAAATAAGACGCATTCAGAGGGAAGAGAATGTGGCCCGAGACCGAGCAGACAGCCAGCGAGCAGCTGCTGGTGCTCTACGGGACGCAGAGCGCGACAGACAGCAAGCGCAACTAATAGAACAGCTGATCAGACGGACAACACCCTCTCCCTCCGCCAGAGGCTCCAGGAACTCGTCTAGACACACCTCCAGGGCGGCATCCCCTAGCCGAGTAAACAACCCTGAACTTGACCAACAGACGAGGTCTATACCCCCCACAGACCACCTCCCCCCACCGGTCCAAGCGAGACCTAGCAACCGGGAAGGAGCAGCATATCCTGTGGAGAGGCTAAACCAGAGACTACAAGCACTGGATGACCTAACTGAAGACGAAGAGGAAGAGGAGGAGAACCACGCCCGACGACAGCACAGTACTCTACCGGACCAGGAGGTCCGGTACAGCCCAGGCTATACTCCCGCGGAGCTGCGCTACAGACCCCCGACTCTATACCCGGGTGAGCACGACGCACGACCCGCACCGAGGAACAGCACCTGGACAAGCGGGCCATGGTACACTGCCGGTACCAGCCCATACCAAGGAGCGGGAGGAGACTCGCCTAGGAGGCCTCTCCCCCAACGCTCGCCGATGTATCCACAGTCAGCGTCATACATTGGCACGCCTATGGTACCCGACTTCACCCAAGAGAACCGGGCCCAGTATACAGAACTCCGCATGTGTCTGGAGACCATGTTGGTGGATGTATTGGATGAACGCCATAAATACGCCATCCTACTGAAGCACTTAAAGGTACCCCGCGCACATAATATAGCGCTCGCCTACGCGACTTCCACCACCCCATACACAGCAGCGCTGGTAGCATTGGACCAGAGGTATGGGCGCATATGGGATTACGTGATCCAGGAGATCCGACACATCAACCGCTTACCCCCAGCAATAGACAATCGAGCACTGGACGACCTGTCCATCAGAGTGCAGTCCCTGGTAGGGATGTTGGGAGCGCAGAGAGAGAAGGGGAGGCATGAACTTTACGCCAACTCAAATGTGGAAAGGATCTTGGAGAAGCTGCCGCCCGCTCGACAGGAGCGTTTTAGGCGGCAGAGAGACCACCGAGACCCGAATGGCCCCGAACCGAACCTCCTCGATCTAGCAGACTTCCTGGCGAGAGAAGTCAGCAGCCTACGGCTAGATACATTCGGACGGAGCACCCCTGGCTCCAGAGAAGGAACCAGACGACTAAATGATGGAAGAAGATCGGTGACTGTGATGCACCAATCGGAGTCAGTACCGAGCAGCAGGAGCCACAGTACCCCCTCCAGAACGGAGAAGTGGAAGATAGTGTGCCCCTACTGTGAGAAAGAACACTGGCTAGCGCAATGTGACTCCTTCCCCAAGCTGAACGCGGAGGAAGCAAGTCAATGGATAAAGTCCAACAAGCGCTGTTTTCGCTGTGCGCGCTCACACATGGCAGCCGAATGCCGCTTAAAGAAAAGGTGCACCAAGTGCGATGGAGCCCATCTGGACATACTTCACGACAGTAACAGACGGCGCCCTTCACCCGCACCATCCAGCAGCAAAGCGAGCGTCATGTACATCGATCCCGCCAGCAGCAGTGGAGCCCGAGTACTCCTAAAAGTAGTGCGTGTGACACTAAGCTACCAGAATAAAGTCCTGGACACTTACGCCGTCCTCGATGACGGGTCAGAGAAGACCCTTCTGCTCGCCTCCGCTGCGGCCCAGCTAGGGCTGCGGGGAAGCGAAACCCAAATGACAATTCGGACAATAAGACGAGATTTGAAGACGATAAAGGGCGAGAATGTCTCATTCTCTATCGCAGCAAGCGGCCAGCCTGAGCGACGGTACCAGATTACAGACGCTTTCACCAGCCAAGAAATAGGACTGTCGCGGTACACATACCCCGTCGCCAAGCTGATGGAGAAATATGCACATCTGCGCAAGTTACCGATCCCGCTCATAGACAATGCTATGCCGACCCTGTTGATAGGCTCCGACCATGCAGACCTCATTGTCCCGATAGACCGGGTTCATACCGGACCCCGAGGCTGTCCTGCAGCAGTCGAGACCCGTTTGGGATGGACTCTCCAAGGCCCGCTCGCCAAATCTCTCAACCGAAGTACAGCCACTAGATGTCTCCACTCCCGAGTCACAGAGGGAGAAACCGCACTCCTGCAACACGTAGAGCGGTTATGGACCTTGGAACAAATGCCCTTTAAGAACGGAAAGAAAGACATTCGCTCTAAAGATGACATTTACGCCATTCACCTCCTCGAGACAGGGACCAAGAGAGTCCCGGTCAACGGCGTGTTGAGATACGCCACGCCACTCCTGCGGCGAGAAGGAATGCCTACTTTCCACGCCAAGACAGACGCCACAGAACGGTACCTGCTGAACACGGAGCGGCGCTTAGCCAAGAACCCCGCCCAAGAGAGTGTATACCGCGCTGAGATTGAGAAGCTCATCACAGCGGGACACGTCACAAAGATGGACATTAAAGAGGCTGACCAGACCACTGAATCGTGGTACGTGCCTCACCACAAGGTCCATCACAACGGTAAAGACCGCATAGTATTTAACTGCAGCTACCAGATCGGATCCCAAAATCTGAATAAAGAGTTACTGCCCGGTCCCACACTCGGCCCCTCCCTACTCGGCGTTCTACTCCGCTTCCGCCAGGAAAAGGCGGCCATCAGCGGGGACATTAAAGGAATGTTCCTGCAGGTGAGATTAGTAGAGGAGGACAAGCCCCTGTTGCGGTTCCTATGGAGAGAGAAGCCAGGAGATGAGCACCCAGCCATCTACCAATGGGAAGTCCTCCCCTTCGGAACGACGTGCAGCCCCTGCTGTGCTACATTTGCACTACAGAAACATGTAGCAGAGGACCCAGCAGCGGACGAAGAGGTCCGACACAGCGTAAAGAACAGCTTCTACGTAGACAACTGTCTACAAAGCCTTTCAACCCAGGAAGAAGCCGAGGCTCTCCTGATTAAACTCCGCGCCTCATTGATCAAAGGCGGCTTTGATCTCAGGCAGTGGGCCAGCAGCGATCCGCAAGTACTGCGCAGCCTCTCCTCCGAGGACAAGGCAGCCAGCAGCGAGACCTGGATGGCTACAATCCCGGGAGAAGCCCCGGAGATGACCCTGGGATTGGTGTGGCGATTCAAAACAGATTCGCTCCACTACAGACACAAGCCCCTGACTACGGAGCAGGGAAGGCCGGCGGCGGCGCCGACCACCAGACGGAGTGTGTACACAACACTCGCCCGACAATATGACCCGCTAGGATGTATTCTACCGTACACCACCAGGGCAAAAATGATTGTACGAGCATTGTGGGACAAGGACCAGGGCTGGGACGACCCCATTCCCGCACACCTTGCATCCACCTGGAGAGAGTGGGAGATGGAGCTCCACTCACTCCCAGGCGTTAATATGCGCCGAAGCTACTTCCCACCCACGGTGAGGCCAGAGACATGTAAAATGGACTTACACGTCTTCAGTGACGCCTCAGAGGTCGCATACGGATCAGTAGCCTACTTGCGGGCCCAAGAAGAGGGGGGAGAGATCTACACAGCATTTGTCCTCGCCCGCTCGAGAATAGCCCCACGCAAGCAACAATCTATCCCACGCCTAGAGCTCTGCGCAGCCCTAGCCGGAGCGCACCTAGCCACGCTCATCCAACGTGAGCTCACCATACCGGTGTCTAGAACAATCCTGTGGTCAGATTCCACGACAGTACTCGCCTGGATCAAATCGGACTCATGCAAGTACAAAGTCTTCGTGGGAGTCAGAGTCACCGAGATTCAAGACTTAACCGAAGAGTTAACCGGAGAAACAGAGTGGCGCTACGTTGATACAAAACAGAACCCAGCTGACGTCATCACCCGGGGAATGCCCCTAGATGACCTCACCCGTCGCAATGTCTACAGTGACGGCCCAGCATTCCTAAAGCTCCCGGAAGGAGAGTGGCCCACGCCTATCCCGAGGGAAGCCAGTCAGGAGGAGGCTGAGGACCAGAAGCCTGTGTTCTGTGGATTGAGCACTGTTATCTCCGCAGACCCCAACATAGATGATTGCACTACCATAGAGAGTGCACAACAAAGGACAAACTTCAAAGGCGGCGAAAGAGAGCTGAGAGAGAGCTTCCAAGCTATGGGCCCAGAACTTAAGACCCACCTCGCTCCAGCACAGATTGACTTCCAATTCCACCCCCCAAACGCACCCCACTTCGGTGGTACTTGGGAACGGGAAGTGCGTTCCATAAAGACAGCCCTGTACGCAGTACTTGGGGCCCAGACTGTGGCGGAAGAAGTCCTAATGACAGTCCTCACGGAGATTGAGGGAGTATTGAACTCTAAGCCCCTCGGCTACGTCTCCAGCGATGTGGCGGATATCGACCCAGTTACCCCCAACACACTCCTGATGGGGCGGCTAGATCCCGCGTTACCCCAGACAATGTACCGGCCTGAAGAAGCGAACGGCCGACGAATGTGGAGGTACAGCCAAGTATTAGCCGACAAGTTTTGGAGCAGTTTCCTACTGCACTACCTACCGTCTCTACAGACCCGCCAGAAGTGGGTAAAGGAGAGAGACAATTTGACAGAAGGAACAGTCGTCATGATTATTGATCAATCACTGCCCAGAGCTATGTGGCCGGCCGGCCGCGTAAGCAAAGTGATCACCGGTGCCGACGGCAAGGTCCGAGCAGCTGAAGTGCTTGTCCAGGGTCGCACTTACACCCGTCCCGTGGCGAGGCTCATAGAACTGCCCCGACTCCCAGACACAATCGATGATGACCATGACCCTATAACCCTATGACTTTGTGAAGTTGACTGACCCCTACAGCAAACCCTTATGTGTAAATAGACAACGCGATTAATCTGTCTCTGCTTAACTGATTAGGTCTGGGACCAATCAGGGGGTGGCTGTTGTGAAGGGCCAGATTAAACCGAATATATATATTTATTATATATATATATTTAATTGTATTTGTATATTCTCTAATATTCCTTGATATCCCTTGTATATTCCTTGTACAATATGCATTGAATATCCATTCTAGCCTACTGAACATCCCATAATAGTCTCCATTCTACTATTGGTCGAGACCTTGGTGCCAGGCTGCCATACCCCCCAGACCCAGTTCAAACGTACCGCTCAACATGTACGAACAAGTCCTAGTTCCGCGTAGGAATCTGGCTACCGCACCACTAACGGTACTATTTGTTCATAGTGCGTATATATACTGCGCTACTAAAGTAGGACTTCCTTTTCAGTCCAGTTTCTTACCCTCCAATAGAGTGACAGACGTAAAGCCTCCCCGCGACGCCACGTGTGGGAGTAAGGCCAAGTTCGGCCTACCATCGGTATTGAGACATCGTGTATATTAATATTTGAATAGTCATATTTGGCACTATATCGCCGAGTTGGACGTAGTCTATTAAGCTAATAATAGTCTGTTAATATATAGTGCTTCGTGCGGTGAGAATACTATCGTAGTCAGTACCCCATCGTTTCGGGCAGAGAACTGGCTGCTTATCCAGGATGGTCGACCCTATGTGAGACTGCATCCGAGGAGCCCCAGAGCCGACGAGCGAGTGGACCTGTATACCGGATTATTCTACCGACGACAGCCCGCCTTCCCAGGCACGGATTATGCTTTGTGTACAGTGATTATTCCATGGATAAAGACCCCCGACACTGCCGTGTGTTGGAACCCCCCCCCTGGAGAGGACGCAAGGTGAGGAGACGCTCTGCAAGACGAGGTCGCTTCACGTCTCTCCCCCGTGGACCGGAGAGAGCCGGCTCACAGAGAGTCCACCTGCTTTCATCTGTGGTCCAAGGATCGCTGGCGCATTGAACTGCACTACTGTGGGTTCACCCAGGATACCCTTGGCCGGACGAGGCAGCCAGACTCTACCCCCCCCCCCCTCCTACTCCTGTTGTCTTACAAGCGACCGGATTACCCCCCTTAGTGTATCCAGTCTTATAATCATTAAAGTATCATTGCTGTTATTCCTTAACTATTCCAGGTCGTATATTTACCGCCTGCGCCACCAGAGATTGGACATTCTCTATTGATATACCAACGAATACTCTTTGCCATAAAAGTGCATACTATTTCAATTCATAAATGTAATTAAGTGATTAAGTGCTTGCTCTACACACCATTGCTGTGTAGTAATAAACGCATACTTCGACTTCGTACATTTGTGTTGGATCCGTTTCATCTACGTGAGAGTGTTTATCATAATATATTTATGCCGAGTACTGGGTGGCCGAATATTAAGTACAAAGGTAGTGGTAGTAAGTATCATATCTAGTAATACAGTCAGGGAATTGTACCCCTCAGTTACACTAGTCATAAAAATGTAAATAAAACATTTATCATAAATGATGTAGCCTATCTGCATCCGCTTGGTACTCGGCTCTCCATCTAATCAAGACGTCACCATCACTTTCGTACCATCCATGCCCTTATTGGATTATTTATGTTGACGAAACTGATGAGTTATATTCATTAAAGAAAGTTGATTTAATAAAAATAAAAAATTAAATTTAATCAGATTAATCACTTTATTCAAATTGAGGATTTAGTTTGAGGATAAAAAAAGATAAAAAAATGTTTTTATAAATTGTTTTTGGTTACGTCATAAAATATGACGACAGACATTCGAAGCTTCGTTCGAATACTTCAATAGAAGCTTTGAATGTAAAAAAAATTGCATTCGGTACAGCCCTATCTGACACCCATCATCATGAAGTGTTTGAACGGCTAGTCATGCAACACATCAAATCCATCCTCCCTCCCTGCCTGGACCCCTTCCAGTTTGCATATCGGGCCAACCGGTCCACCGGTGATGCAATCTCCACTGCCCTCCACTCAACTCTCACCCATCTTGACACTAAGAACTCATACGCCAGGATGCTGTTCATAGACTTTAGTTCAGCATTCAACACTATCATCCCCCAACAGCTGATAGTGAAACTGGACCTGCTGGGGCTGAGCACCTCGATGTGCAACTGGCTGCTGGACTTCCTGACCGGGAGACCACCGGCAGTTCGGGTTAGCAACAACACATCCAGCACCATCATCCTAAACACTGGGGCCCCCCAAGGATGCGTGCTCAGCCCCCTACTCGTCACACTACTGACCCACGACTGCACACCAACACACAACACCAACCTCTTCGTCAAGTTTGCGGACGACACAACTGTGGTGGGGCTCAGGGGCGGAGCTAGGGGGTGGCTACCTGGGCTCAAGCCCCGGATGTATTCTGAAAAGCCCTGAATCTATTTAATTTTTTTTTTTTTTTTTTTTTTTACAATTCATCATTGTTACATGAAAATATGTTTGCACCAGATTTAGCAGAAGCTAATTTCCATCTGTGGTCTATCCAGCTGCTAACTGTATTTGAGTGAGTTAAGTCTTGGTGTTATGGTAGACTCAGACCTAAGCTTTAAATCACAATCAACAAGTTGACAAAAACTTAATTCTTCCACCTTAGAAACATAGCTAAAGTACGGCCATTTATAAATCAAAAGGACGCTGAAAACCAGATCCATGCCTTTATCTCAAGCCAACTCGACTACTGTAATGCACTCCTTACCGGCCTCCCGAAAAAATACGATGATAACTATTTTATTGCAATGCACTATTGCATTATTTTATTCTATTTTACTAACTATTTTATTGCACTGCACTATTTTACTTTGTATCAGTGAATCATAGACGCCTGGCCATAAGAGCATTCGGAGCATCTCTGCTCTCCCACTATTGAACTTGGGGGAGCAAAGGTATGATCTTGCTCCACCACTTTTTGATTATATGAAAAATATGATATATCCCCCCCCAATATATAAATCTAACCATAACTATGTTATGGTTAACTGAGTTTTATAGTGAAAAGAGCAGCTTTATTGGTCAAGATTGAAGGCTCTATATTGCAGGAAATTGCACGTACAGGTTAATTAAATTCAAAAAAAAAATTAACCACCCCTTGCCTGCCCACAATATTTTTTTTTTTAATTAAAAAAAATATATATATATTATGGGGGCCCATCTGGGCTAAGCCCCGGATCTCCTACAATCCTAAATCCGCCCCTGGTGGGGCTCATTAAAAACAATGACGAGGGACGAGGTGAGCCAACTGATCACGTGGTGCGGGAACAACAACCTAATTCTCAATGTGGAGAAAACAAAGGAGGTTGTTGTCGACTTCCAGAGAGCACACACCCAGCACCCTCCACTGACCATCAATGGTGCAGTGGTGGAGAGAGTGAGCAGCACCACACCAACACCGCATCATTGGCGAAGAAAGCTCAACAACACCTCTACTTCCTCCGCAAACTGAGAAGAGCTGGAGCCTCAGTGCCCATCCTGTGCTCCTTCTACCGGGGCACCATCGAGAGCCTCCTGACCAGCTGCATAACCGTGTGGAACGGCGGCTGCACAGCATCCTGCCGCAAGACCCTGCAGCGCACGGTCAGAACAGCTGAAAGGATCGTGGGTGCCGCCCTCCACTCCCTCCAGGACATCCACAATACACGCCTGGCCCGCAAAGCACTACGCATTGTGGCCGACATTACCCACCCCTCCGGGAGGAGAATGAGGAGCTGCCGAGCTAGGACTAGCAGACTGAAAGACAGCTTCATACACCAGGCTGTCAGGAAGCTGAACTCTCTCCCAGCTCCCCCCCCCTCTCTAACACTGCCACCACAAAACCTGGACACACACACACACACACACACACACACACACACACACACACACACACACACACACACACACACACACACACACACACACACACACACACACACACACACACACACACACACACACACACACACACACACACACACACACACACACACACACACACACACACACACACACACACACACCTCTCCCCCCTCTCTCTTACCTGCCCCCACAGAATCTGGACTCCTCTCTTACTCTGCCCCCCACAGACTCTGGACTAACCCCCCCCCCCCCACTGACACAAACACAGACACACACTGCCACTTTACTGCCATTATTTAGTTTTATTTATTTAGTTTACATCATATTAGTTGACTGCCATATCCATCATCTCACTGCCACTTTACTGCCATTATTGTATTATTGTATTTTACTGCCATTATTTATTATTCATACTTATTATGTACCACTGCTGCTAAAAGTTTTGCACTAAGTTCTCGTTTACCTCTATATTTACATTCACTCATACATTCACTTTGTTTAAGCTACTGTCTACATAGTCCTGTATACTGTCCATATGTTACATTATGTTTATAGTGTAAGACGCTCTGCATCTTCTGGCTGCCTCAGACCTACTCCTATCCAAGCTCCGGGAGGGTCATCAAAGAGAAGTCGCCTATTCTCAGTCCTTGCCCCACAATGGTGGAATGAACTACCCACCCCAGTTAGGACAGCCGGAACCCGTCCAATCTTTCGCCGTCGACTAAAGACGCACTTCTTCAACCATTATCTGAATAAAAAAAAATGTAAAAAAAATATCTAACCCTAACTAACCTTACTGGCATGCACTTGTCCTAATAAACGAACCTACTGTAGCTCTCAACACTTTGATGAACATTGTTACTCAGCTGATAGAGTTGTGCCCTTCCTGATGACTTGTCGTACAGAACTTGTACGTCGCTTTGGATAAAAGCGTCAGCTAAATGACTAAATGTAAATGTAGTGTACTATGTTACTTTATGTTTATATTTGATCTTGTTTTTTATATACACCTTGGGAAGGGGGAAATGCAAGGTGACAATAAAGACTTTGACAAACCTCCCTACCTCAGTATGTAATCAAACCGTAAACAAAGAGGCCTATTAAGATATTAGATCCTAATATGAAAGATTATGTGATTTAATGTTCTATGCCTTATCTTAACTTTGTCTACTTTGCTGCTGTCTATTTTATGCTCAATTTATGCCTAATTTTAATTTTATTGATCTTGATCTACGAATTTTGTGCTCTTTTTATGCCTGTCTTTTTTACTGCTGTGAAGCACTGCAATTCTTGTATGAAAGGTGCTATACCAATACAGTGTATTATTATTATTATTATTATTATTATTATTATTATTATTATTATTATTATTATTATTATTATTATTATTATTATTATTATTATTATTATTATTGCATTCATATTTGTTTCAAAGGTCTATTGTTGGAATATGCTCTTGTTTATTCATTTATTTAATACCCCCCCCCCTGTATTTGATAGCTCAATCTGAACTTTTAGCCAGTGTGTTTTGGTTGCAAAAAAGCTGTTTGCAAAGAATACAATATTAGGCTTTATGAATCTAATCACGGTGGTGTACTTGACTTTATTGATTCTATAATAGCTGTCAAAATCAATCATCCCATAATTAATTCCGGGGCGCCGTAAGCTCATTAAAGTACAAGAAAAAGGACCATTTCTGTTACCAAGGCAATGGGCATTACATTGAGGTTTAGTTCTATGCTTGTTTACAGTGGGGAGTAGGGTGACCAGGTCAAAATGATTCAGTCGCAGGACAGCAGCACTGCTTTTGCGGGACAATGCGGGACACGTATAAAAATAAAAATAAGTATTTACTTTTTTTTTATTGCTAATTAAAATTAAAGAAATTTATTTATTATTTAAATGCCTTTATTTTTTTTATAAATTGTTTTTGGTTACGTCATAAAATATGACGACAGACATTCGAAGCTTCGTTCGAATACTTCAATAGAAGCTTTGAATGTAAAAAAAAAATGCATTCGGTACAGCCCTATCTGACACCCATCATCATGAAGTGTTTGAACGGCTAGTCATGCAACACATCAAATCCATCCTCCCTCCCTGCCTGGACCCCTTCCAGTTTGCATATCGGGCCAACCGGTCCACCGGTGATGCAATCTCCACTGCCCTCCACTCAACTCTCACCCATCTTGACACTAAGGACTCATACGCCAGGATGCTGTTCATAGACTTTAGTTCAGCATTCAACACTATCATCCCCCAACAGCTGATAGTGAAACTGGACCTGCTGGGGCTGAGCAAATAAATAAAATTAAAGAAATTTATTTATTATTTAAATGCCTTTATTTCATATTCGACGCAGACGGTAGGCTATATATAGCACATTTGTTATTAATCTTATTAAACTGTATAGATGCTTCACCAATCACCTTCTCAGCCGCTACTGTCTATGTCACCAACATCTTTATTTAATCACACTTTCATCATTAAGCAGGTAACCATCAATCTTGGTATCCAAGCTGATAAAATCACTCCATTAACACTTTCAGTGCCGGGCCGTGTTTTCCTATTTACCCCGTTGAGTGCCACCATCCACGGCCAATGTTAACGTTAATATCGCCTAATCTATGTTTTAAATTATGGCTATGTGTCTAATCTGCCCGTCGCTTATCAAAGACTCATTTTCCAGTCAACATTGGCAAGGCAGATTGTATTTTTATCGCTTCATTTCCGTTTTAAATTTTTTTTAAATAATAATCTTTGAATAATAAAACATTTACATTTTTTTTTTAAATAAAAAAATTATAATAAAACAAATTATAATAAAATCTTTGAATTGCGGGACATTGTTTTGTTGTAGCGGGACGCGGGACAAATGTCCCAATATCGGGACTGTCCCGCGAAACGCGGGACAGGTGGGCACCCTAGTGGGGAGAGCTGTCCAAAGAAACAGAGAAATCGACTTCTCCTCACACTTTAATGACTGAATCAGAACTTCCTTATGAGAGACAGAACACCATGGTAAGTCAAACAGACTTTATTGACCACCATTTTCACCAGGAGGCGATTTGTTTATGTAAACTACTAACGAGTCGGTTGCAGTCAACCAGCACCTGCTAACGGGTCTGACCTTTTTTTATTATTATAATAATATAAATAATTATTTTTTAACAATTCATTTGACTTGCATAGTAACAGTAGCCTTGCAAATTTGTGTGATGCTTTGTGGCTTATTTGAGACGCACCTCCTCTGACCTAGAGGCAGGATTTTGATGCATTAGATTAGATTAGATTAGATTAGATTCTAATGTTCTATTGTCATCATACAGCACAAAAAATAAGTTTGGCATCCAACCAGAGTGCAAGTTTACAGCAATATACAATGTACAGGTTATTAAACTGGGTACCAGTTGTAGTATCAGATGTGTCTACAGATATGTAAAAGGACTATGTGCAGGTAAATACAGACAGGTGTGGATAGATATGCGGTGGTAATAAATATATATATATGGTATAACGACATAAACAACCTCTTATAAATGACAGTGTTTATAAAGGTAACTTAATGATTCGTCATTGTAACCTAGATAGAGGGTCATATAGAAAAAATAAAACTACTTTTCAAATCAACTTTCCAATAACTAAAGAGTTATGATACATTATATTACAAAGTTTCCTCTTTGGATTACTTTAATTTGCAAACATGAATGCATTGATTCTTTTCTGATTCCTTTCCACGTATTAGAAATAAAACCATCACACCACAGACAATAATAGCTTCAGTTGAATCAAACTAATCATGGATTTAATAAAACGGAAGATAGAAAACATTAGACTAGGGGAGCTCCAGTAGCTCACCACGTACCGCGAGTGCTATTTCAGCGCCGTGGACAACCGTGCTCGCACGGATCTGGGGCTGAGCGAGTTCGAATCCCGGACTGCAGCCGTGCCTTTCCCAGAGTGTCTTCCCCCCCATCTGAACCCTTTCAGCCTGCTTCTGTCGGTCGAACTTGACCAAGTATAAATGCGATAAACGTATAAAAGAGCCAGGGAAATGGCCAAAGTTTAAAAAAAAAGAAAACATTAGACTTTAATACAAAACATTCCTATAAATATGAATTCCCATGTGATGCGAATGAGAACATTGTGTTCCCGATCCCCTGTTCTAACGTGTTGCATTAAAGATGTAATTATTTCTCAGATTTAAAAGTTTCCTCTGGATGAGACGGATTGCTGGATAACTCTGCATACGTCTGAGCAGTGACTCACATGTTTACCCTCCCACTTCAGCTCTCATCTGCGTCAGCTGGCTCTTGAGCCATGTTCAAATATCAATGCCCACCAGTATCTCTACTCAGCGACGAGACATGCGGGCACCGGAGGACCAAGGCACAGAGCTGTACAACTGACTTAATGGAGACTTTGTGTTAAATTTTCTTTTTTTTTTTCTTTTTTGCTCCTACCCACCCTGGGGGAGAGGTCGGAAGGTAATATGAGACTTGTATGATGTTTCTTTAATACGTTTTTTCTCTTGGGACCGGCGCGGTAGCAACTTACAGTATTCAGTCCATGTGTTGAGAAATACACGTTTGAATTATACATGATTACAGGAATTACAGGACTTGGCATGATGTGGTACATTTCTTGACTTCTATTCACGGCCTGCCGCTGCAGCGCGAGAACAGACTGGAAGAAGACCGCTGGGCAGAGAGGGATAACGTCAGCCCTTTGATGACTCTGCACTTCTTTTAGTTCTTATTAATACAGTGGGGTTTTAATGGGTTTCACTGAGGCTGCTGAGGTCACAAGGAGAAGCATGAATATGTAGAGTTACAAAGTTTTTGCTCAATGACAGCTTTTGATACTTTTTAACCTGTGTTGCATGGAATTACAGTGATCTGATTACAGAAACCACTGACTACAGAACTAAAATAGATAAACAAATGTACGAAGAGTCATCACAATACAGCTACTGCATACAGAGGGAACGATGTCTCTGCACTAATGGTGTAAGTAGAATAAACCCAGAGCTGAACGCTGATATTTTTTTTTGTAACATCATGATGATCTTTGATCAATGAAATAGAGACACATAGTGGAACAGGTGGCCTCCTTTATATTTCTCCACAGGACAACATAGAGCCTGCATGGAATCTATACACATAGAGCCTGCATGGACTCTATACACACAGAGCCTGCATGGACTCTATACACACAGAGCCTGCATGGACTCTATACACACAGAGCCTGCATGGACTCTATACACACAGAGCCTGCATGGACTCTATACACACAGAGCCTGCATGGACTCTATACACACAGAGCCTGCATGGACTCTATACACACAGAGCCTGCATGGACTCTATACACACAGAGCCTGCATGGACTCTATACACACAGAGCCTACATGGACTCTATACACACAGACCCTACATGGACTCTATACACACAGAGCCTACATGGACTCTATACACACAGAGCCTGCATGGACTCTATACACACAGAGCCTACATGGACTCTATACACACAGAGCCTGCATGGACTCTATGTACAGTTTCTACGTCAAATGTATATACTTCTTTTCTGGACTCTTTTCGTATCACAAACAGTACTGTATTTGCAAATCTGGTATGTCATAAATGTATAGATGTAGCAGTACTGTCTATCTGTATGTCATATATGTTACGATGAATTGAAAATGGGGGACCCTGATGTAAACAAGACGAAAGTCTTTCTCTGGTCTGCATCCCCTTAACAATTGTATGTATTGAGCTGTACTGTACCCATTCTGCAATCTGTTAATAAAGTTTTCAATCAATCAATCAATACACACAGACCCTGCATGTACTCTATACACACAGACCCTACATGGACTCTATACACACAGAGCCTGCATGGACTCTATACACACAGAGCCTGCATGGACTCTATACACACAGAGCCTGCATGTACTCTATACACACAGACCCTACATGGACTCTATACACACAGAACCTGCATGTACTCTATACACACAGACCCTACATGGACTCTAGTCTATACACACAGACCCTACATGGACTCTATACACACAGACCCTACATGGACTCTATACACACAGAGCCTGCATGTACTCTATACACACAGACCCTACATGGACTCTAGTCTATACACACAGAGCCTGCATGGACTCTATACACACAGACCCTACATGGACTCTAGTCTATACACACAGACCCTACATGGACTCTATACACACAGACCCTACATGTACTCTATACACACAGACCCTACATGGACTCTATACACACAGACCCTACATGGACTCTAGTCTATACACACAGACCCTACATGGACTCAATACACACAGACCCTACATGGACTCTAGTCTATACACACAGACCCTACATGGACTCTATACACACAGACCCTACATGGACTCTATACACACAGACCCTACATGGACTCTAGTCTATACACACAGACCCTACATGGACTCTATACACACAGACCCTACATGGACTCAATACACACAGACCCTACATGGACTCTAGTCTATACACACAGACCCTACATGGACTCTATACACACAGACCCTACATGGACTCTATACACACAGACCCTACATGGACTCAATACACAGACCCTACATGGATCCTACACACACAGACCCTGCATCCTGCAACAATTTGTGCAATACTGTTGTTGATTCTGTGTAGACCACACAGCCATATAAGATCCTGATGAAAACCCTGTTGGTTTAAAAGTACTGGGAGCTCCAGGGTGTAGATATTCCTTTTGCCTCAATCTAGTACATTGTATGTACATGTACTAGACTACATGGTGCTTCTAAGTCATGCACCGTAAGCTTGGATTTAAAGGGGGGGGGGGGGGGGGGGTTGTAACGGACAGCGTGTCAGGAGCATACGGTCAATTGAATTGAATCATTATGGAACATGGGTCATATAACATCTTCAAGAAAGTGGTCATGTTCATGTAGAATATCTGGATGAAGAATGGACACAATCTTGCAAGAATATTCTGAAATTGTGGGCAAGATGGAAAAGCAAAACATCTCATCTTACTTTTACATAAAGTAAGATAAGATAAGATATTCCTTTGTTGATCCCCTTGGGGAAATTCAGACATCATAGCAGCATGGGGGAGGGGTACAGGTATGGGCATGGTAATAGTAGAATTTTTTTTTTTTTTTTTTTTTTTTTTAAGTTGTACAGTATGCACATGTTCTATGTAGCCTAATTTATGTAAAAAATCCTGAAAAAGCAACTCGGCAGTGCACACTGAATTATTTCCCAATGAACTATAGTCTTTCTGAAAACTGCAAAACCAAAAAAAAACGTAAGTAATATATAAAAACAAATCGGATGATTGGGAAAGTCAATAGGGTTATACATCATATAGCTTTATGCTCTGCTCTAGTGGAACTATCCCTTTAATCCATTCCAATAATAGAAAAACTTTCTCCACATGTCCACATTCACCTCCGCCTGGCCACACCCACATCCGCTCTTATATAAGCGGGGTCATGGCCACACAATCAGCTCCTTCCCTACTTTCACCACGCGAAGTTTGTGTATACACCGCTTTAGTTTAGTGCTGAAGTAGTTAGTTAGTAAAGGAGCTGCGTTGACATTGTATCTTTGTTTTTTCTCTCTCACAAATTTTCGAGAAAATAAAGCGATAATGTCTTCACCACCGGAGAGTCTAGAAGATGATGATCATTCTGACCTCCACCGGTGCTTCGCATTGGGGTGCACGTCGCTGAGCAATCCCCGCCGGCATTGTCTCCGGCTCTGCAGCTGGATACTATGCCTCAAGGCTGTGTGAGAGCTGACGGTCTCTCTGGGCGGGTGATGTTTTGCGACACGAGCCTCAGGTGTGTCAGTTGTGAGGGGACAACTGCGCAGCTTGCGTAAGGTCGGCTCCAGGCTAGAATCCCTCCGTTGCCTCTCCATAGCGGCGTGGAGGGGGTTCTAGTTTGATGCCCCACGATAAAACAGTGCTCCTCCTCAGTGAGGTCGTAGCTTTGTTTTCCTGGAGCCGTGATTCCGAGTCTGCGGTTCAAGTCCCTGGGTCTCTAAAAAACGGATACCACTGCGTTGGCCCCGCTTTTCAAAACGAAAACACCCGGCACGGAGGATGCAAGCTTGGTGTTTCATTATGAGAATATCTCCGAGCTCAGGACGGCTGCAGCCCGCATACAACGGGGCTTACCGCCGATGCCGCTGTGTCTGGTAAACAATGTTCTGTGAGAGGGACGTGTGTTGCCTTTTTCCCTTTTTCTTTGGATAAAAAGAGGAAGAGACAGCGGCTGTCTGATGTGTTGGCCTGTATCGCTATTCCTCATGTTATACAGCTTCAGTAGTAGCCGCTTAGCTTGCTACTGCGTTAGCTGGTGGCTATCGATAGCCGGTAAAAGCTAACTGTTAGCCAGTTAGCTGTTAGGCTAAGGCGTTAGCTGGCTACTACGTTAGGCTAGAAACGTTAGCTTGATGCTATCAGTCAGCCTGGAGTTAGCTGTTAGCTTGTGCTACAACCATTGGCGCTAGCCGTGAGGAAGTAGCGGGCCCTGAGCACTCTGACTACGGCATCATCTCTGGCAGAAGATGTCATCGGGCCTGCACCATGACCGGCCGCAGGATGGGGGCGTCGCGCCAGAGCGAGGCTCCAGCCGTCGCCGCTTCTGGCCCCGCCAGCGAGAGGCCTCGTCAACGTGGTAGACCAACCTGTGTTTGCGGCCATTTTGTCCTGTGTACGGGGGTGCAGGTAGGTGTCCGTAGGACATTACCCCACCCTTCCTTCCTCCCCCTCCCGAATGTTTTTGGTTAATATTAACAATGTCTTTGTTTAACAAAACATATGTTACTTCACTGCATTGGGAGATACGACGTGTGTTGTGTGAACTCGCAGCTACAAATGCTTGGAGTGTTGTATTGAAAATTGTGTTGGTCGCTATTTTGTATATCTTAGGTTCTAGCATTTGGCCAAGGCTTATGTCTTTCTCTCTACTTGAAAACAGCGTTCTTTTTACGTGAGTAAAATGAACTGGGGTTTTTTATTGTATGATGAGAAGTTGTGTGTGTGTTCATGTAACGTTTAGGCAACGTGGCTTGAGTCCAGAACTGGCTGGGTGTTAACCTACAGAGTTGTACATAGTGGCATATGACCAAGGGCTCTCTTAGCTTGTTATTTTTTCTTTGCTTAACACTTTGAGTGCCACGGACGCTTTATGTCGTTAGTTCATGCCACCAGTTGAATGCCAGCAACGCTATATAGCGTTTGTTTGTCTTTTTTTTTTATTAGCGATTTTAATTCATATTTCATCAATCGAGCCTCACGCTAGTGCTCCAAACTCTCTCTGAGCTCCATTGGGAAAATACCGCCCCCTATCGTCTCTCCCTGTGTAACTGCACCCCATTGGATTAGACTGGTGGGGGGTCCAGTTTCCTCATTTTACTTATCCGGCAAGCCATCTGAAGAGACCGAAGTGATTGCCGAGCCGGAAAACAACGTGGAATACATATTTACAGTACCCAGCGCTGAATCAATAAACGCGATCGATATTTGGAATGGCGATCAGGAATTGGAATAATCTTTTTGGAGAACAGCTGATATAATAATAATAATAATAATAATAAATCAAATTTATATAGCGCCTTTCATAGAACCCAAGGTCGCTTTACAATCAGGACAAAAAATAGGGCAAGGAAAGTAGGGGGGGAGAGGGAAGAGGGGATGAGGGAAAGTAGGGGATAATGGACCTAATTTAGTCTAAAACTAACTGATGGGGAAAGAGGAAGGAATCTATTTTACCAGGCTTGGGGTAATCGGATCTGTTTTCACCGATATATCAGTGTTTGCCGTGTGTGTGTGTGTGTGTGTGTGTGTGTGTGTGTGTGTGTGTGTGTGTGTGTGTGTGTGTGTGTGTGTGTGCGCGCTGATCAGGAAATGAATAGAATAGATTTTTCAGATCGCTTCTCTAGCGTGCATAAGTACACATAATACTATCGATAATCTAGCGTTTATTTGAAAACGTACAGCGTTTTTTGTGTATTCCAGAATATTCCAGTAAATGCCGTTTATCACAGAATCTTTATATTTTCCTGAAACTTTCAAGAAAACGAGGGCTTTTCAAAATGCTATAAAACGAAAATGAACCGATTAAAAAACAATCCGTTTCAACAATGTTGACTGCAAACAAGTCATTGATAAGCGACGGGCAGATTAGACACATAATTTAAGACATAGATTATGCGTTCACAACGCTATAATTTTTTTTTTTTTATTCACTTTTTCTCCCATTTTCTATATTTTCTCCCATCCCAATTTCGTATCATCCAATTCAACCCTCCCCTGTCACGAACGCTGTTTCTTGCCTCCCACAAGCCGGCTGCAATGTGGACTAAGTCAAACATAGCACAAGTCCCCTCCGGTACTTGAGGTAACAGCAGTCGCATCTTTTCACCTGCGCAGCTCGATCTCTCAGTGGCGAGGAGTAACGCGTGGGAGGCTCACGCTGCCCCCGACACTTCCTGATTCTACTGCGCAGGCGCACCAACCGACCTGTAGGAGTCGTTGTCCACAACGCCCGATCCCCACCCATCAGTTTCCCACCCCCTAATACGGCCAATGTGTATTAGTATGAACGACCAGCTAAACTGAAGGCAATGTGGAGCGCAGCATCTCCGCATTCATGGCGAGCGCCTTGCCCACTACGCCACGTAGCCACCCCATCACAACGCTATCATTGAAGTGGGTGGTGGCATTCAACGGGGGTAAGGCGCACCGCATTGCTGGTAATCAAAGTGTTGTTTAAGGGTAATGATAAAAATAACGGGTGGCAAGTTTTTCACACATAAGCCAGAGCCGTGGATAAAACCCCGTTCTTTACACAAACGAGGTTATCAGCTGTGGCTGGCGTGCATGATGTACAGCTTTTACTCTACAGGTGAGTATGTGCTTCATCTGGCGCGCCATGCACCTGGTGTCACGGCTCTGCTTTCTTTTGGCGTCGTATCAGGGGTGAGGTGGTGAGGGGGTGGGTAAAATAATTCCCCTGTTTGCCCACCCCCCCTCAAATGTGATTTTGTTTACAAAACGTGTGTTGATTCACTATATTTTTGGGGATACGGTGTAAACCCTCAGCTACTGCTGGGGTTGCGCTCTTGCTTAGGGAGTGGTGCAGTTTTCTCTGAAAATTGTTTTTGGTCGCTATTATGTATAACTTAGCAAGGCCTGTAGCTAGCACTTGGCCGAGGACTTATGTCTTCTCTCGTCATAAAAGACGGCATTCTTCTTGCAGTAGTAAGAGTGAACTTTTGCCTTTTTTATTGTGTAAAGAGGGTTGTGTGTGTTCGTGTTTTACATTTAAGTAAACGTGGCATTGAGTCCACAACTGGGTTGGGTGTTAGCCTACAGAAGTTGTACATATATATCTCTTGTACCAAGGTCCTTTGGCCCCTCTCTTTGGTCTGTTATTTTTTCTTTACTTTAGGGTAAAGGTATAAATTTCAGGTGGCAAGTTTTTCGCACAAACGAAAGCCGTGTATAAAACCCGTTTTTTGCACAAACGAGGTTATCGTCTGTGGCTGGCGTGCAGAATATGAAGCTATTACCCTAACAGGTATATGCGCTTTCATGTAGCGCGCTACACAGGGGCATCGTTTTGGTATGACATATTTTTTTTATATTTTTTTTATATATATAATTTAAAAAATGTATGTTGATTTAGAATTCGAATGTCAACATTATGAACGAAGCTTCGAACTATTCGGTACAGCCCTAGCATGTTTTGATATTGTCAATTATCTCACTTTTACTAGGTGACTTTTACTGTGACTAACTGAAATATGCCACAAAAAAAAGGAAAATGGACATACAGAAGTTTTTTAATCAAAGGGCAGCAGAGACAAGTGATACAGGGACACTACACAGGTAAGGTCTTACAATGGCTTAGTAATTATAACATAATATAATTATAATAATAATATATGTGCAGTTCAGCATTCAGTAACCCATACTTTTTGTGAACGTGTTTTTGATACTACATTCTGTTGAACACACACCTCAAAACCGTACCTAAGGAAAATTGGCTCAATTGCAAGAAAAATAATAGTTATGATATTACATTCTGCATAATTTGTATGCAAAATATTGTGGTTCCCTGCTTTAGTCTGTTGACACATTTCTATACTAAAAATGCTTGTGTAGTCCTGTGTCATACCTAAATGTCATATAAGTGAATTGTATAGAAACAACTCACCAAAAGTTACTATTGCACAACTGATTTGACAAAAAAATCCTACCCCACCCCTCCCTCCTCGCCATACCTTGGCTTTAACTTAAATGACACCACTGGCGCTACAACTGGTGTCATGGCTCTGCTTTGTTATTGCATCGTATCGGGGGTGAGGGGTCATAAGGGGTGGACTAATAACCCCCCCCCCCTTTCGGATATTGTCGTATCCTTTACGACACTGATTGGCCAGGAGGTTGGATCTCCTACCTGTCAGTCTCCCTGTCGGGCTGGGAGGTCAGCGCGTCACAGGGAGGGGGGGGGGACGGTGTCACGGGATGGGTGGGTCACGGGATTTTCCCCGGCCATGGAATACGTCACTAGGCGCGTTTTTCCTATTGGCCATGAGACATATCCGTGAGTTTTCAGGGTCTATGCTGCAGACCACTGTCATTGTCAAAGTTGGATGATGCGATGCATTCGAAGACTGTTTGTCTTCTGCTCTGCTCTCTATTGAAGTGTGTTGGGCCGTTGATCACTTGGCCCAATTATTACATATATCCTTTTCAATTGTTTACTCATGTAGAGGTCTCTCTGGGGGAACTTCTGTCTTCCCCTCTTATATAAAGAGCGGAATTGACAGGGTTTTTACCCTCAGGCGCGTCATATGAGACCCGTGTCTGTGTCTTATAGGCCGGCTTCCTGCTGCTCGTCCCAGACAGCATGGAGGAAACGTTGTGTGGTGTTTCTTATTAGAATTCGCCGTCGATGTGTTTCGGGTTCTCGACGTGCATATACGCTAGTTATGAAATCAGCGTATGGTCTTCGAGACCAATTAGCGCTGGCCCTGGGTGCTTTCAATGTTGAAACCACTTTATGGGCTGGCGCGCCTTGGTTGCCCAACTTCATAGAAACAACGTTTTTTATGCGGGCGGCTGGGAAGGAGATTTTTTATCTCTACCGAGCGCCAGTGCACTAGGTTAGACTCGACGGCTCACGTACATCTCCGGGGGGAGATGACGGAGTAGATCAAAACATTGGCGGGGGGGTCTCACGCCCATGAGGTGGGCCACCGGGAGCAGTGCGTTCGCGTACTGACCGTCTTGGTGGCGCCCTCTGTGATGTTTTGGATCGACACGCGTACGTACCTACCCCCCTCTTAGGACTGGGGATGGCGGCGTGACTAGGACACAGGACTGGTTCTGGTCGTGCCGGACCAGGTCAGTTTAACCCGTTGCCCGCCGGGGCGCAGATCTGCTGTTCTGGTACCCCGAAGGACTTTGTGCTTTTCCGGGGGGGAAATGCCGGGTCGGGCCGGACGTCGCAGGGATTGATGTCATGGATGAGTGTGTCATATGTATGCCACCACGGGTAGCCCTTAACAGTGAAGTGCTTGGTCCATACTGTGTTGTATCTTGCGCTGTGTTAGGGGGCTTGGTCCTTCTCCATTTGTATCACCCCTCCCTCCCTGCTAGGCTGGGGATGGGAGGGGGCTGTCGGGGAGGTTGCCCTGTCAACTCCTCTAGGCATCCCTATGTAGGTCCCGGTCCGCCAGGCCCAGGTCGGGACTCGTCCTCGTTAACCTGTTGGCCTGGGTTAACTTGTTGAAAGCGGAAACACTTGTACTGCTTGTATAGCCTGTGTATACGCGCAGTTATGTTTCTGAGTTTTCTTTGTGGGTTAAGGGAACAACCGCCTCCTGTTAAACTAAACATAGGGGGGTGGTTGGTTCCCCGGTGTGTTGGTAGCAGAGTCGACTCTCGGGTTGAGACCGGGCCTGACCCCGTCTGCCCGAGAGTATGCCCCCGCATCTTTCATGACGTCTGCCAATTGTGTCAGCCTCTTCTCTGAACCTCGAACCCGCTGGATTGATGAATTGGCGGGGTCGGGTTTGTGGAGTTTGTGACATGGTGCACAGCATACCGAATGCCCTTTCCGTCGGGATACTGTTCTTGCAGAGCGGCGTACCAAGGGGGGAAGGGCCTTCACTTGATTTGGGCCCTGTCCGATACGCTGGCGATGTGGGGGGTGGTGTCACCAGTGACCTTCTGGTGGGGTCTCGATGCCGTGGCCTCGTTGGCCTCACCAGACCCCTTTTTCAGGGGGTCCTAGTCCTCTGGTTGTCCTAGGGCTGGGACCTCCTCCGTGCTCCGCTGCTACGGCCTTGCCACAGGGTTTGGTTTCTTTGTAACCCCGACCCCGTGATGTTGGGGCCTGTGACGTTTTTTGCTTCACGTCCGTTCCCTGGTGGCATGTGGGATGCGCGTTCGAGTGATCGCGGTAAGTCCCACGGTCTGCTCACCCTGTGCGTTTGAAGTGCTAAACCCTCTTCGCACAGTCGGTCCGATCTTACTCTCTGCTCTAGTGGAACACAGGAGCTGAGCAGAGCGAAAAGCTCGACAGATGTACCCGCTGAGGCCCCCTACAACCATCAGAATACCGGGGAGGATCCGAGCCCTAGTGGAGGACGGGGGGCTCGGATCCTCCCCGGTATTCTGATGGTTATAGGGGGACTCAGCGGGTACATCTGTAGAGCTTTTCGCTCTGCTCAGCTCCTGTGTTCCACTAGAGCAGAGCATAAAGCTATATGATTTATAACGTAAGGTTATTCTATAACCCTAGTTATATATGTATAGCGAGCGCTCTGCTCTGACTCACTGAGGGCCCCACGGTCTTCTCCTTTGGTGGTGAAAGACTTGGGAAGGAGCTGATTGTGTGGCCACGACCCCGCTTATATAAGAGCGGATGTGGGTGTGGCCAGGCAGAGGTGAATAGGGGTGTACATGTGGAGAACGTTTTTTCATTATTAGAATGGATTAAAGGGATAGTTCCACTAGAGCAGAGTGCTCGCTATACTCATATAACTAGGGTTATAGAATAACCTTACGTTATTCATTATCGTTATCAGTGTTATTGATACCGAGTGTTATTTATTCAGAGTTATTGATAAGTGAGTCGCCTTACCTTCCCAGGACCTTTGTGATTACGGAAACGGTGAGCGCCCCCAGAAGACCCCCGATGGCAAATATGGACACAGTGAGGGACCAGAGGAGGGTGACCATCTCTGCACCGACCGGCTCGCCGTACCTCTCTATCCACGTCCTGTTGAAGAAGCCCTTTATATGCTGGAGAGAGGGACGGGGGACGATGGTTACCAAATGGTCAAATAAATGGTAAATGGTGCATTTATATAACAGCCTTTATCCAAAGCGCTTTACAATTTAGTTCCTCACATTTTACCCCTTCACTCACACATTCACACACAGACGGTGGAGGCAACCATGCGAGGAGCCGACCTGCTCATCGGGAGCAATTGGGGTTGGAGGAGCAGGAATCGAAACGGGAACCTTCCAATTACCAGACGGCCGCTCTACCACCGATACCAGTTACCAGGTTACCAGCAAAATGCCAGTGAGGTGGAAAATTACTTTTATTGTCGCCTCGTGTGCCTGAATGTCGCATGCAGCTACGTACCGATGTCTGCAAAGCAAATTGACAGAAGTAGAATTTTCTCTGTTCTCCGTTTGTGATGATTTGCATGTAACCCACTGTGAATGGTGGAATGTTATTGAGAAAGCTAAAGAATATAAGTATCTTGGCATCTGGCTTGATGAGAAATGTACATTTAAATGCTGTGTAGACTTTTTTTTGCCGTGTTGGCTTTTTGTACAGAAACAAAACCAGTTTTCCTATGTTTAGTAGAATGAGGGTTGTTGTTTTTCTGTCTGTTTTGGATTATGGAGACGTAGTTTATAGACGTGCTGCTCTGGACTCTGTATATTGTTCTGCCCTTAGATTTATCACCTGGGACAGTTATGGTTCCCATCATTGTATCCTATATGATAAGATTGGGTGATCCCTGGCAGAGATACGCTGGTAGAGTGTCTTGCTTTTAGGGGTCATGAATATTCACAGGAATCCAGCTATAACCTTTCAACATATGTTGTTCACAGACAAGACAAACATACAAACAGACACAAAAACAGACCCTCTTTGGACAATTAAGAAGGCACTGATTTCTGGCTAAATAAAGCCTTTTGTTTTTACCAAAATTGCCTGAGAGGGCAGGTCAAAGAGCTGCATGCAGCTCCGAAAAACATAGGTTGCCGACCATTAGTCTAGATTCACAGACCAATAGTGAATCCCATTATATCAGGGGGTTTATAAAATCAAATGCCTAGACTGGCTCTGATGAAGATGCAGTAGAATTGAAACATTAGTCACCAGAGATAAATTCTTAAACTGCCCATGTTCTCCAGTAATCACTCCCCTGTCTTTTTAAATAGGTTGCTTTCCTCATTTACTACACTACACACGGCGCCGCCTTTGAAGAAACACAGAATAGTAGTAAGAACTACGTACATCAACTAACCACCAATTACAATCCAAGAAAATAGCAATGCTGTCATGTTTCTCTCACTTTCCCCTGTCATCCACCTCTGCAGCTGATTATAAATTCCCACCATCAATTACTGTTGACATTGTGACCTGAAGCCAATTACAGCAGGACCCCCCCCCCCCCCCCCCTGCTGTTTTGTGACCAATCAGAGGTGTGCACATTTCCCCCATAATCTGTCCAATACCCTATGATGCTTCTTGTAATCAGGCACAAAACGAGCAGGGTTGTCTGCACCTACGCTGGATCAAAACCAACAAAAAAGAAAAGAGAACACAGCTTGACCATGAGCAGCCTGCACACATCAGTGACACATTTCAAATGTCATAATAATACCATGCTCTCTCTGTGGGGAGGGAGGGAGGGAGGGGGGGGGTTCGTCATAGCGCCCTTATCGTGGCAACCGATGATACGGCTTGTGAAATGCTTCCAGTCAAACATATCTCTGTGCAAAAACAAATGTGTGCAAACACGACAGCTGTAAATGTCATACGTTTTTAATGTGGAAGCCTGGCATAGTGGTGGAGCTTTCTGCTTCGCTAACCTCATCTGCCCATCAAGTTCAAGTTTTCAAGTTTTGTTTAATTTGTCACATAAGGCACACGTACATTACAGTGAAATGCTTGGTTCTGTATGACCCTCCTGAACAGTTAAAGAATAAAATATACTATACCAATGTAATCAAAAAAGTCAACCAACAAACAAGATTTTTGTACAGGATCTCCTCTCTGGTAAACAAGAGTACCATGAAGACTCTAACAGGAGCACTCATTCAAGGGTACTACGACTATGCTTGCACCTCATGGTACCAAAGCACCTCAAAGGCCCTAAAAACAAGACTACAAACATCACAAAACAAACTGGTCAGACTACTGCTTGACCTTACTCAGTGTTGGGAAAGTTCACTTTCTACATGAACTAGTTCAGTTCACAGTTCATAATTTTTTTAATGAACTAGTTCAGTTCATAGTTCATACTTCAAAATGTTGAACTAAAGTTCATGGTTTCAAAAATGAACTAATTTAGTTCTTTTTAGTTCTTTTTTATTTTTTTATATAGATTTTTCACGTACAGTTACTTACATTACAAAAACACACATTGGGACAAGGGGGGGGGGGGGTCCTCCAGTTCATCTCTATGCCATCATCCACACCATAAGCAAGCAAAAACAAAACAAAAAGAAAAACAAGCAAAAAGGAAAGCAAACCAAGACAGGCACTGTACAGTATTGCACTTGCCTCGAGCCCATTCACATGTAGACATATATTTATTTTTTCGTATCCTAGGTCATACAATGGGGCACTGGGCCTTTAGCAGGAAATTTCAGCAGGAAAATAGTCTAATAGTGGGGCCCACACCTCCTGAAAGGAAGCGTTGTTGCCTCTATGCATTGCACAGTGTCTTTCATGGGGTAGCACACCGAAGATCTCTCAATACCACATTTGTAAAAATGGAGGCTTATCCTTAATCCAGTTTATCAGAATGCATTTCCGGGCTGAAAGTAGAAGTTTATCAAATAGTTTGAATTGTAAAGGGTGTCACCCCTCCTACCCAACCCCCCCCCCCCGACCCCACCCAACCACCTCCAATGTACAGCTCCCCCCCCCCCCCCCCCACCCCACCTACCCAACCTCCTCCAATGTACAGTTTCTACATCAAATGTATATACTCTCTTTTCTGGACTCTTTTTGTATCACAAACAGTACTGTATTTGCAAATCTGGTATGTCATAAATGTATAGATGTAGCAGTACTGTCTATCTGTATGTCATGTATGTCATATATGTAATGATGAATTGAAAATGGGGGACCCTGATACAGTACAGCTCAATACATACAATTGTTAACTCTTTCAGTGCCACTCACGAGAAATTTCTCGTGTTTTTTTATAGGTGGTTGCTAGCCACTCACGAGATTTCTCGGATTTTTTTTTTTTTATAATTTTTTTTTGCGATCTGAAAAATTATTGCATCACCCGAGCCTACCCGAGTATTGCCGAGCTGCGCCGGTGATCACTGTGGAAAAAAGCGCCCCCTGTCGTCTCCCAGATGACATAAGTGATTTTGGAATGGACTCAATGAAAATGAATGGGGAAAAAAATCCGGTACTCCACATTTTCCAGTTCACTGATCCAGCCGGGGTTACTAGAGTTCATTCTGGAGCCTCAGATCCCCGCGGATCATGGAGATCCACTGTGTCGCGTTGGATCCATACACGTATAGATTTTTTTGAATGGTGATCAGGAATTGGAATATACCAGTTGGATACCATCTGATGTCAGGTAAGGACTCTATGTTATCAGTGGTAGGATAATCAGAGTAAGTTTGATGAAGTTATAAGCTGTTTTGTGAAATGTCTTCTTTCGGTTTCAATGTAAAACTCCGAGAGGAAATCAACGAGGCGATTATCCGCGCGCGGCCGTAATGTGCGTGCGTGCACGTATAATATTGATCATCTAGCGTTTATTTGAAAACGATTCATAAAAAGGCTGACGAATATCAACGTTGTGGAATATTCCACTAAAAGACGATTTTCATAGAATGCTCCAGAATGAGCTGTTTTTTATATCAAAACGGGGGCTTTTCTAACTGCTCTGAAACGGCAACGACGCGATAAAAAAACAATCTGCCTTCACAGCACTGTCTGGAAAATAGTCTTTGATAATGCGATGGGCAGATTAGACACATAGCCATAATTTAAAACATAGATTAGGCGATATTAACGTTAACATTGGCGCGGATGGTGGCATTCAAGCGGTAAAATGGAAAACCAGGCGTGGCACTGAAAGAGTTAAGGGGATGCAGACCAGAGAAAGACTTTCGTCTTGTTTACATCAGGGTCCCCCATTTTCAATTCATCATAACATATATGACTGAGCTGTACTATACTGTACCCATTCTGCAATATGTTAATAAAGTGTTCAATCAATCAATCAATCACTTGGCCCCAGAACCTGGATAAACACTTAGATTCCCAAAAGTAGTGATAGACTACCCAGGTCTGTTTGACATTTCGAACATAAAGGAGATATTGAACGGCCCATTTTGTTAGTTCTTTTTTCAATACGTTGCTGCGAGTTATTATTTGTAAAAAATATTGAACCACAGACAGCAATCGGAATACTGGCATTTCCATAACGCTTTGCCGCCGCGCATTCAGTCCACACTAGTAGCAGCTGCAGCTTTCATCTCTACAGTATATTTTCAAAAACATGAGGAACAACTTTGCTTGAATTGTCTTTATTATGAAAACTAAAACAGGACGTTTGCTTATTCTCAATGTGCCGTTTAAACTTAAGGTTTTCTGTCGACGTCGTCGATGTGCGGACTTGCTTCTTCAAACCGAGTGGACACAGTTTACAGACAAACGTTAGATTTTTTCCGTCTGAGTCAGTACTGACTTTAACGTTAAACTCTTTTAAATGCTCATACGCAGACGCGACGTCTAGAGATAGAGTTCTCTGAGTAAGTGCTGTTCTCGACCTGCTGCTCGGCTTCTGCTCGCAGATTCAACTGGTCCACTGTTGTTGTGATGAGTCTGATGACGTAGCAGGGGGTGACAGGCGCGTTGCCAGATCGGTTGGTTTTCCACATAATTTTGAAGCCTGTTTACAGTGTGTTTTAACTGGGTTTTCGGCTGAAATGCATATGAAATCTGGCACATCTTTGAACGCCGTTATAACAGAGTGCTGAGAATGAACGCACTTTTGAACTCCGTTACACAGCGCTGAGAATGAACGCGTTCTCAATGACGTTCATTTAGCGGATATACAGTACGTTCAGTTCAAGTTCGCCCAAAATACGAACGCGTTCATGAACTCGTTCATTGAACGCGTTCAGGTACATCACTGACCTTACTCCTAAAACCCACCTCACCCCTGCCCATTTTGACAACCTAGGATGGCTTAGAGTAGACGACAGAGTAAAGCAACTTGCAATGGGCCTGGTCTACAAGATACACTACACCACTAAGATACCCATGTACATGTCGAAATACTTACCAAAGGTCAGTGAATTCCACGACCACAACAGGGAGTTCCACAAATCATGTTCAACCCAGATTTGGCTCAAACAAGGGACTAAACACATTTCGCAACTATGCCACAACAATGTGGAACGCCCTACCCACAGCCGTAAAAGAATATGAATCCCTACCCTCCTTCAAAACCGCTCTCAAAGAGCACCTACGGGAGGCTGCAATTCGAAACTGGCCCCAGTAAATGTCCAATAGGATCGATGCAATGTAAAAAGATCGGTTCATATTGCAATACTCTTACTTTCAAAATCCTGTGGCGAGTATCCGCCCAACAGCACAGCAGTAGCGTCTGAAACTGAAGTGTCTATTTTGCGACCCGAAATAAATCCCTGCTGTTTTATTCCGCAACGGGTCAAATAGCATTCTCCCTTTCTTCAACCATTATCTGAAATAATAATAAAAAATAAATAAAAAAAAAAAGTATAAAAAAATAAAAAGTATAAAGAATCCGGCTATAGGGCGACAATAATGTGGTCAAGAGGCATGGTTTCTATCTTTGGCGTGGTTTATTTATTCACATGGCAGAGCAGCAGTTCTATAGTTCTCCTCTCATTGAGAGGCTGGAGGGAAAGAGAAAGAGTGGGAGGAGACATCTGTATTTATACTCGCCACCTGGTGGTGTTCCTGAGTGGCTCCGCCTAGAGCGCCCTCTAGTGGAAACAGTTATATATGCAGTTAGACAGTTACTTGGAAACAGTTATATATGCAGTTAGACAGTTACTAACAATCCTACACAGAGCCTCTGACTTCAACACTCCCACTTAGGGTTTGTATTAGCATACTGGATAACTTCTTTGAAAAACATTTTACAAAGGAAATAATAGAATCCAAAACATCAACAGGGAATGACTGTCAATATTTACACATGAAACATGACCCTTGCAAATCCCTTCAATTTTTATTTGGAACAGGTTTCCTCATAGTGTCTGCTACCCTGTCGTCCATTGGACAGTAAACCAGTGTCATTCTTTCTTCTCTGATGACAGATCTGATGAGATGATATTTTCTATATTGACATGTTTACATCTATGTTGACACACTGGGTTCCTAGCAATCACAATGGTTCCCTGGTTTCCCTCATAAACAACAGCCTTCATATATACACAGTGTCCATCATTTTTAAATGATATTGACAAAACGCCCCTCATCTTCAAAAACCACCATATTTGGTATAGAGTATACACTCCAATTACCTATTACATATTAAGCAATATACTCATAATCTTATCTCCATCACTTCTAGCAGTTGTTCTGGATAAATACAGTCCTGTATGGTCATAGCTAGAACCATATATTCGGCTACACAAGTTGATAGTGCCCCTGTGGGCTGCTTCTTTGTTTTCCACGAAACCAGTGAGCTGTCTGTGTTCAAACCCACACAATATCCTGTGGTACACCTTCTACATGTGGTGTCAGCTGCCCAGTCTGCATCACTGTGGGCTTTAAGTCCTAGACCCTCGCTGCTCTTTCTGAAACACAGTTGTTTATCTGCTGTACCTTTAAGATAACAAAAGACATGTTTGGCTGTAATCCAAATGCTCCTCTGTGGGGTCAGCAAAATGCTGTGACAGTCTACTCACTACAAACCATCGATCAAGGCGGGTACACATTGTTAAATAAATGAGGCTACCCACAGCTTCTCTGTACATTTTGACATCTGTCAGTTTCTGAGCATCCTCCTGATAGTCTAGTTTTTTATCACATGGTGTTTCCCTTGATCTACATTCTTACATGTCTAAACGTTTCAGGGTCTTTCCCACATAGTTACATCATTGAGAACATGGTAAGTCATCCACCTCTGTACTTAAACATGGGATTAAACATAGGATCCATTTCAGTATTTAGACATGGACTCTTAATCAGGTATTTAAACCTGGGCCCTCATTTATCAACGTGGCGTACGCACAGATATGTGCTTAACCCGTGCGTACGACCATTTCTAAGCAAAGTGTGGGATTTATCAATTTGAACGTGAACTTGACTTTGTGCTTATGTCTACGCACAGCTCTGAGCATGCTTAGCTGACGCCCAGTGGTAGAATATCGTTACTACGGCATATGCGCTCCTCAGTTCATGCATTAGTTTCAACGCTGAAATAAGCTTTCGTGCATTACTCCTGACACTGCCGCGTGTTCTGTATGAACCGTAATTCATTATAGTTCATTGTGAAATAGCGACAGTAGTGTAATTATAATGGGCTCATGCGCGAACAAGAGGTTGGCTTGCTTGTTTGGCAGGGGGGGCAGACGCAGAACACCTAGTGTAACTGCGGCCGTGTCATAGTGTAATTCAAGTTAAGCTTCAGTATGATGTCATATAGTAGAACAGGCTAGAACCTTCCAGAACTGCGCTCCACAGTGTATAAATAGAGAGAACTTACAAGGGTTCTCTCTCACATTTCTCAACCACCATCAACCACCTAGCCCCTTTCGTGACTGTGATGCACCGAGTGAATCCACAGTCACTTGCTCCTCAATAGGAAACCAACCTAGATTTATATTATTATTATATTATATTATAATATTTTTTATAAACTGGTCAACACTGCATTATTTCCGGCGTTGTGTGCATGATGCGCATGCGCTGTGATCACACCAGGCAGCCAACGCCGGAAATAATGCCGTGTTGACCAGTTTATAAAAAATATTTAAAATGTTTATTAGCAACGCCGAGCTTTCAAACCATCCCGTATCTCTGTCCGAAACCCTCGTGCAAATGTGAGTACCTTTGACATTTCTCTGTGATTCTTGTATAACAAACGGTTCGGTTAGAACCAGTCCTTCAGGGTAAATCTAGGTTGGTTTCCTATTGAGGAGCAAGTGACTGTGGATTCACTCGGTGCATCACAGTCACGAAAGGGGTTACAGAACGCCCACCTCCACCAAACGCGATTAAATATTGTTTCAAATAAAAAGCGACATACTATTATTTTGTGTCATGTTTCCAAATAAGATTGGCCACAACGAAATGCTTTCTACTTCAATTTGTTGGTTAGAATAGATTACCTCGCTCCGTTGAAACTTCACTGAGACTAACAGTAAAAGTCAGTATTTTAATAATAATAATAATAATAATAATAACAATAATAATAATAGAGCTTCATTTTATATAGCGTCTTTCAAGAGACCCATGCAAGGTCGCTTTACATAGATAGGGGGGGGGGGGAAATAACAAAGTAATAAACATAGTGGACAGACTATGTAAATATGATGATGGGATTCAAGTTCATGTTTGTATTTATCACATAGGCAGGCTACACATGGCGTATAGGCTACATCATACATGGCAGTGAGATTCATTGTTCTTGTATATCCTCTCGTATTATTGTTTATATAGGCTACCCAATACTGACATCAAAATAGATTGTATGCCTCTAGAAATCATATGCAGCAGGTAGAAAATGTACGGAAAATCCGTCGCGATTTGGAATACAATTGAGGAGAACTTTAATCCCTGGGTATTAATCGAACAAAACGGAAAAAGGCAGTCATATTCCAGCATGGGCTTTATTAGTTAATATGGTCTTTAAGAGATATCATATCCAACATCACCGTACGTGTACATGTCTGTCAGCCTGTCTCGTATTTCTCCATAACACGCAATTCCCTCGGGTCAGTCCATTATTTCACATCCCATGGGGGTGTTTCATGACCATATATGGATAATCGGGGCAGTTCTGGTATGCAAATACTTAAAACCATGCACGAGCTCAAGCTTAGGAGCAAGGTGATATTTATGAAGACAGGTGTGCGTAGGACCTGTGTATGCACGTGTGATAAATCCCGTTTTTTTTGTGCATGCACACATTCTAAATTCTGTGCTTACGTATGAAAATAGAATACTTTCTAAGAAAAATTGATAAATGAGGGCCCTGGATTCTACTCCTCCCGTATTTAAACCTAGAGTATCATCCTCCTGCCTTTAAGCAGTGTAACCACCCTCCTTCAGTATTTAAACATGGAGTACCCTCCTTCAGCATTTAAGCAATTAGTCACCCTCCTTCAATATTTAAACATGGAGTACCCTCCTTCAGCAATTAAGCAGTTAGTCACCCTCCTTCAGTATTTAAACATTGGTGTACCCTCCTTCAGCATTTAAGCAATTTTCTATGAACCATACTTTGTATTTGTCGTGGTCTTCAATACCCTCCTGGATTGAATACACCCATTTCCCTCCCACTGTCTGTCTGCCCTCTGGTAACTTGGTTGAATACACCCATTTCCCTCCCACTGTCTGTGTGCCCTCTTCGGGGGACAATGTGACCTCTTTAAAGGTCGGGGTTACCCCACTGACTACCCTGTAGCAGTAATCAACAGGGGTAGGTGTACTGTCCTTCTCGTCACTCCCTTTTCGGGCATAATCTGTCAGATACTTTGGGGGTTTGTATTCCCTTGAGGGATACCTCCCACTGCTTGGGGCACTTGACGTCACCCTAGGGTGCTCCTCGTCATCGCCCTCTGCGGGTGGCTGACTGTCTGCCTGCATGACCGTGCTAAGTACACTGGGCTGATGTGTCTCTGTTTCTACACACCTTACTCTGGAGTCCAGCTCTGGCTCCTCTATCTGTGTCTCGCTCTCACATGTTGTCTTTGTGACAAACTTGACTAGCATGTGTTTCTGCACTCTCCCTCTACCGGGATGATAAACTAGGAAAGCAGGGCTTCCCTTGTCGTGTCCTACAAAAAGTCCTTTTACACATCTGGACTCGGGCTTTCCCCTGTCCTGCAGGTACGCATAACATACTGATCCAAATCGGTGCATTCTGGCTAGATTACAGTTCTTTCCTGTCAGTGCTGTATACGGGGTGGTGCCCGAGTGCTTATTAAAGCACCTGTTTCTGGTGTAAGCGGCTTCTTGCACCGCATAATGCCATAGGCTCTTAGGTAAGTTACTATCTACTAGCTTACACCTAGCCATTTCGAAAAGGGTGCGCCATTCCCTCTCTGCCACTCCGTTCTGGTGTGGGGGATATGGACGTGACGTCTCGTGTCTTATCTTGTACCTTCTCAACAGTGATTGGAACTCTGTTAGTGAACTCTGTTTCGTTGTCGAACCTCAAGCATCCTACGTTACCATAAGGGGCTACGTCTGCCAGGAATTTCTCCGTGGCCTGGAGTGTGTCACTCTTTGCTTTGAGAAAGTAAACAAACACGGCCCCTGTGCACACATCTGTAAAAGACTGTACATATCTAAAGCCTCCTATGGACCCGTTGCTTACTGGGCCGGCTAGGTCCGTGTAAACTAATGCAAGTGGTACCCATACTTTTTCTGTGGGATTTCTGTATCTCGGTTGAGTAAACTTCCCCGTTTTGCACACTGCACAATTTTTGTCAGGTCTACGCTTTTCACCTTCAATGTGCATGCCTTCTGTCACTGCTTGCAGTTTCAGTAAATCCTCATAATTACAATGACCCATAATCTCGTGCCATGTCTGAATATCGTGACTGGCCGTCACGCTACACATATCATTATTATCATTACACTTGTCGTTGTCATTACACTCCGTTTGCAGATAATATATTCTCTGGTACATCTTTATGTCAAACCGTGTACCGTCAGGTTCTACAAGAACATGTTTACCTTTATCGAAGAATACCTTGGCACCGCTTGCAGTAGCAGCTATTACAGAGAATAGTCCTTGTGGGAACGATGGTACGTAGAGAGCGTTCTTTAACGTCACCGTACGCCGGCGCCCCCTACTGTCCGTGAGGCATACCTGTGCGTCTCCTCTCTCTTGCGCCAATCCGTAGGTGCGTCTCCCGTCTGCCAGCTCCATGCTGTGCCCCCCCGGGTGGAAAGTGTCGTCAAAGTTCTTGAACGACTCCTGTCATTGATGACATGGGACGATGCACCTGTGTCCACGATCAGTCCCCTCCTCGGGGCCCGCTGCAGCTGGGCCGGTCCGGCGATGCACGCCCCCCGCCCCCCGAAAGCGCAGTCTTCTTGTCCCGTTATTCTCCAGGTGTCGTCTCGATCCGTCTCACGTCGACCGTCGCCGCCATCGTGTCCGCTGCCATCACCCTGTCCACAGCCGTCATCTTGGCCGTAGCCGCCATTTTGTCCGTAGCCGCCATTTTGTCAGTGGCCGCTGTCTCGTCCATGGCCGTCATCTTGTCCATGCACGTATCGCGCATTCTGGTCGTGTTTCTTCATGCACGCTGTCTGTGTGCCCCGTGGATTTGCAGAAGCTACACCAGACAGTCTTTGTGCAGTCGCTTCTCCGATGGCCTTTCTCTCCGCATTGCCAACATGCCAGTTCCGCCGTGGTCCTGGTCCTCTCCCTTGGCGTTGCTCGGGCCTTTAGCACCCTCTCTCCCACCTCCGCGGCGGCTGGGTGGGTATCTTCTGAGGCCTCGAAGTTTCTTAACTTGGCCTTGAACTGTCCCAGCGTCATGTCCGTTGAACCGTGTGTTACCAGGAGTGTGAACGGTTTGTACAGCTCCGGTAGTCCTCTCATCATCATCGCCATCATTAGCCCATCGATTGGTGCTTCTCCGGCACTCCTCAATGGCGTCGTGATTTGCTGCGCTCTGTTGACGGTAGTTCGCTCTTGTAAGTGACAGACCAATTAAGTTATTATTTCACCTCTAAAGAAAGAAAAATCCGCGCAACTTCAGGAAAAGATTTCAATACACTATATGTGTGAATGACAGGTCCTGGCAACCGTGCAGAGACAAGACTGTTGTCTAAGAATCGTGAAATCGGTTGGCGTACTGCCAAACAAATTATGGCAGACAAAGACACCCCTAGCGTCGCACCTAATTGCGGAGGTTTCGATCATCAAAGATTCATTCCAGCTAAGGTTTGATGAGCTCAGTGAATCGATCAACGGAGTAAAGAAGGACACACAGGCTATTCTGCAAAGAATATCCAACGCGGAGAACCGTATTGGAGCGGTAGAAGACCAGATGGCCGTAGACGGCAAAACTTTGAAAGACCTGACTGCAGACGTGGACTATTTGAAAACAAAATTAACCTACATAGAAGCGCAGAGTAAGAGAAATAACATCGTATTGGTCGGCCTGAAAGAAGGAGAGGAAGCCGGTGACCCGAACAATATGATTAATGGCATCCTGAGATACATCCTGGATTTAAAGGACACTGACCAGGTACCAGAGGTAGAAAGGCACCGTCGGACTCTCCGACCCAGACCGGACCCATCGGCACCTCCTCGCCCGTACCTTATACCGCTGCTGAGATGGAACGACAGGCAGGACATCTTGAGAGCCGCGGGGAAGAAAAAGAAGCTGACATGGGGAGGAAGGCCGTTTTACGCATTCCAGGATACCCGCATTCCAGGATACCCGTGGAAATTAAAAAGCAGCGCGCCGGTTATACCGACATCAAGAAGAAACTGGGGGACGCGGATGTCCGAAATGGCATACTGTATCTCTCGAGGCTGATAGTAACCATCAACGGCGAAACATGCATCTATAATACCCCCACGGACGCAGCGAAAGGTTTGAAGATCAAGCTTCCTAATATTTTTGGCTAATGGACAGAGCATAGAGGTATGACACTCCCGCCACTCACTGACAGTTGACATGACAACTGATTTATTTAGTGTGGGTAATGATGAGCAAGATCCTGTGCAAGGTATGCAATGAACATTAACACTTTCAGTGCCGGCCATGTTTTACTTTTTACCCCCTTGAATGCCGCCACCCACTTCAATGATAGCGTTAAAAACGCATAAT
This sequence comes from Notolepis coatsorum, assembly GCF_963971535.1. Classification (NCBI taxonomy): domain Eukaryota; kingdom Metazoa; phylum Chordata; class Actinopteri; order Aulopiformes; family Paralepididae; genus Notolepis; species Notolepis coatsorum. The sequence goes on along the minus strand of NC_140170.1, from coordinate 157,014,255 downwards.
CTATGTTTTAAATTATGTGTCTAATCTGCCCGTCGCTTATCAATGACTTGTTTGCAGTCAACATTGTCGAAACGGATCGTTTTTTAATCGGTTCATATCCTTTTTATAGCATTTTGAAAAGCTATTGTTTTCTCAAAAATGTCAGGAAAATATAAAGATTCCGTCATAACCGGCATTTATTGGAATATTCTCGAATACACTAGACACGTTGTCTTTGTCGGCCTATTTATGAATAGTTTTCAAATAAACGCTAGATTATCGATAGTATATGTGTACTTATGCACGCTATAGAAGCGAGCTGAGAAATCGATTATCTTATTATACTCTGCAGCAATAACCCGAGGCTCGATTGATGAAATATGAATTCAAATCACCAATAAAAAAAATACGGCAAACAAACGCCATATAGCGTCGGGCCACTCAAAGGTCGACATGAACTAACGACAAAAAGCGTCCATGGCACTCAATGTGTTAATATAAACCCCCATTGTTAGGAAACAATGTTAAACACTGGAAAAGGCCATTTATAAGACACGGTTAAAGGCCCTGCAATCATAAATCACTGAAGCAAATTGAATGTGCATATGCTTCATGTTTTGATTTGTGACTACTGTCTTTAACTCATTGGATGCCATGCATTAGCCTCATCCTATAGTAGCAACCGCCATCACTGTAAACGGTGGGAGATGCTCACCTTGTTTGCAGGGCTATAACTATTTAAATATTATAGCTATATATGCAATACAATGGCCCATTTGACATCGAGTATCTATCGTTCAAGATGTGAAAAAGGAATATTTTTTCCATCCATACATTCTCGTTTTATACCGTGGTGAATATAAGTATGGTTTTAGAGTGGTCTGGGGTCATTCCTGGAAGGCGAGTAATAGGCTGTGACGCATATTATACTTAATCCATTGGCATTTCGTCCCTATACACACACTACAATAAAAAATTCAAATGCATATGATCGGTATATTATGTTCCGGGAAAGGGGGGGGGGGTCGTCACAAGGAAAGATGAAAGATGAAATCATACCTAGGTTCCATCCTAGAGGCAAATCTTTCCTGTGACAAAATGGCATCCAATGTAATAAAAAAAGTCAACCAACGAACTAGATTCTTGTACCGGATCTCCTCTCTGGTAAACAAGAATACCCTGAAGACTCTGGCAGGAGCACTCATTCAAGGGTACTACGACTATGCGTGCACCTCATGGTACCAAAGCACCTCAAAGGCGCTTAAAACTAAATTACAAACATCACAAAACAAACTGGTCAGACTACTACTTGACCTTACCCCCAGAACCCACCTCACCCCTGCCCACTTTGACAACCTAGGATGGCTTAGAGTAGACGACAGAGTACAGCAACTTGCAATGGGCCTGGTCTACAAGATACACTATACGACTAAGGTACCCATGTACATGTCAAAATACTTCCCAAAGGTCAGTGAATACCACAACCACTACACCAGAGGAAGCTCAACAAATCATGTTAAACCCAGATTCGGCTCAAACAAGGGACTAAATACGTTTCGCAATTATGCCACATCAATGTGGAATGCCCTACCTAAAGCTGTAAAGGAATGTGAATCCCTACCCACATTCAAAACCGCTCTTAAAGAGTACCTACGGGAGGCTGCAATTCAAAACTGGCCACCGTAAATGCCCAAAACCCCCACCAGTCTCCTCCCCACCGCATGTATATATTCCCTCCCCGCCGTATGTATATCTCTCTCCCACCCACCCACCCCCTCCTAATGTACAGTCCCCTCCCCATCATATGTATATACATTTACATTTACATTTAGTCATTTAGCTGACGCTTTTATCCAAAGCGACTTACAAGTTCTGTGCGACAAGACAGCAAGAAGGGTATAACTCTATCAGCTGAGTAACAATGTTCATCAAAGTGTTGCGTGTTACAGTGTAGGTTAGTTTATTAGGACAAGTGCATGACATTAAGGTTAGTCGGGGTTAGATTTTTTTTTTTTTTTTTTTTTTTATCATTTCAGATAATGGTTGAAGAAGTGAGTCTTTAGTCGACGCCGAAAGATTGGACGGGATTCGGCTGTCCTAACTGGGATGGGTAGTTCATTCCACCATTGTGGGGCAAGGACTGAGAATAGGCGGCTTCTCTTTGATGACCCTCCGGGAGCTTGGATAGGAGTAGATCTGAGGCGGCCAGAAGACGCAGAGCGTAGGGGTCTTGAGGGTGTGTAGTTAGAGACCATTGACCGGAGGTATACTCTGTCAGGATCTAGGGGTAACAGTACTGTATATTTGAATACCGTTTATGTCACAAATGTATCAGTACTAAATACCTATATGTCCCTATGCCATAAATGTCATGTATGTTGTGTATGTCATAAATGTCTATATGAATTGAAATGCCATAACCCCCCACAGCATAATGAATCCGGCGTCGGATTGACGATTCAATGCGATCGAGTGAAGATCTTGATCCACGTTACAAGAAAACTCCACCCGGATGACTTTCAATGACGCACAGCCAGAGCACAGAGACACAAAGGGAGTGCAACATCGGCCGCATACCACCAGGTGGCGGTATGGGACCGTTGCGATCTCAGACACATTGCCACACAGTACCACAGCATACCTGGATGATTTATGAATGGAAATAGCGAATAAAAGAAATAACGATCCAATAACGAGTATACTCGTTGTTGGCAGGGAAAGAGTTCATGGGAATGTGGGTGGTTTGAGCTACAGGCATCAGTGATAATCAAACCGTAAACAAAGAGGCCTATTGGGATGTTACTGACCTAATGGGAAGAACTGTGTGATTTGATGTTCTGTGCCTTGCCTTGACTTTGTCTGTTTTGCTGCTATTTTATACTTATTTTATGTTTGCACTTTTTTGTAAATGTTGTGCTTATTTTATGCCAGTTTTGCATACCTGTCTTTTTTGCTGCTGTGAAGCACTTTGAGCTGCAATTCTTGTATGCAAGTTGCTATACAAATAAAGTTTATTATTATTATTATAATTATAATTATTACTACTCCCAGCATTTCATTCCATGCACCAATTAACAACCTCACAGAAATAAGTGTTACGGTTCCACATACACAATCCCCTCTGTCTCCGTCTCTAACCCTGTGTCTGTCCCATTCACTCCCTGCACTTCAGCGCATGCTCTGTGAGCGCGCAAACAGCACAGGTGAAAATCATCACGCTGATGGATGGAGACTCCACACCTGCCTGCTAATCACCACACCACCCTAAAAGATACCAGGATCTCCATGCATCAGCGTCAGATCTTCCTTTTAACACATTCGGGGCCAACCACGGACATGTCCGTGTTTCGGATCCAACGGTTGAGGGCCAACCACGGATATGTCCGTGGCAAGGTTGTTTTGGCTTTTATTCCATTTTAATATCCTACTCAATGTCACCGAGCGGCACTGCAGATTTACCCTACTCTTGGAATTCGGAAAAGTGCATTACCGGCCAGATCCTCATAGGGGCGCTGTCTCGATAATGCAGTGTTTTATTTATTTACTTTTTTATGAATGGATTTTTCTGTTTGCCTAAAGCTATGTGACCCGTGGGAGACCCATTAAAGCTCTAAACAAACACGGCCAATTTGGATGAAACCTTCTACAAAGAACACAAGTATAGTATGTTTTATTTTTTTATCTACTTTTTCTCCCAATTTTCTATTTTTCTCCCATCCCAATTTCGTATTATGCAATTCTACCCTCCCCTGTCTCGAACGTTGTTAGACCATGCCTCCCACTGGTCAGCTGCAATGTGGACCAAGCCTTGCATCACGTGTCCCCGTTGCTTCCTGATTCTGCTGTACAGGCGCACCAACCGACCTGTAGGAGTCGCTGTCCACAACGTCCGATCCCCACCCACCGGCTTTCCCACCCCCTAATACTGCCAATTGTATTAGTATGAACGACCAGCCAAGCCGGAAGCAACGCCGAGAGCTGGGCTCGAACCCAGCATCTCCTGCGTTAGTGGCGAGCGCCTTGCCCACTGCGCCACTTAGCCGCCTAGTATAGTATGTTTTGTATTCTAGTGAGTACTACCTACAGTGGACCATATTATTCTATCACCTGGCATCATATTGGTCAATTGATCAATTGTTTTGACTGCAGTTGAATTGGCCGTAGCTCTGCCAAACTCAATTTCACTCTGTGAGGGTAACCGCACGATAGACAAGGAAGGAACATAAAATCATCTTAGAGATTCGTCAGCCACTTTTTTTTCACCTGACAGCAAGGAGTTTCACTGGGAGAGCATAATGCGGTTCAGTAGTAGTCGATGTTTGCAATGACCAGGACTCATACCACCACCGGCTTCCCACCCGCGAACACCGCCGATCGTGTTTGATTGATTGAATTGATTGAAAACTTTATTAAACAGATTGTAGAATGGGTACAATACAGTACGGCTCAATACAACAATTCCAGGGGTCGCTGTCTACCTTCTGGCTAGAACGCCAGGGCTTTAATCAATGGGAAGACTGCGAAATTGGCGAGTGCTTAAAATATATCTTATATTATAGCTATGGGTCTAACACCGTCGATTGTCAGTGAGTTGCTTCTGGTCAACATGCAAAAAACTGATTGTTTTTTCATCTGTAAATTTCCGTTTTATACCGTTTTGAATATGAGTATAGTTTTGGTGATTCTTAGTAATCCCAGGAAAAGATGCGATAATAGTGTTTTAGTGGAATGCACTTATCACACTGTAATTTTTCACTTGATTATCGAATCTTCCTGAAATCAACGCTAGATTATCGTTATTATCCTTCCTCATGCAAGAATGAAATGGGGCTTGTAGCAGGGCGCTCGCCCCCACCCAACCCCCCACCGCAGACAACGGTAAACAGCACACACACAATCCACACAGATAGCTTCGATCACGGGAGAAAGAAATATCAGATCAACGCAAGATTTTATATATAGTGTTCTTACCTTGTTTCTGATGGAATGCAAAAAGAAATAATCCAATTATCTGATCGCCATTCCAAATACTGCTCGTGGAGGTCCGTCCCACGTTTTCCGGCATTGCATATGAAGGGGGGGGGGGGCAGCCTCACAGTATCGGGGCCACAGAATCGGAGTATTCTTCCCAAGATGCACAGTTAGATATATAGATAGATAGATAGATAGATAGATAGATAGATAGATAGATAGATAGATAGATAGATAGATAGATAGATAGATAGATAGATAGATAGATAGATAGATAGATAGATAGATTAGATGCAGTGTGCTTGTTTTGCAGTGAGTGCTGCGAGCAGTGGTAATAATAATCACTTCCTATATTTGGTTCACGTTTGGTCCGCTGAAGCCGAACCGAGACCGACGTTTTCAGGCGGACCAGAGTTCGACTGTTTGGTCCGCGAACCGAGTTCGACGCGCATTCACACAGACCCGAAAAACCGGACTATCGAATTCTGGTCCGAAAGTCCGGACCAAACAGCCCCTGTGTGAAAGCGACCTAAGAAGTCTGCTAGGAAGCATAATTATTTATTATTATTATTTAATTTCATTGAGTTTTTAGCCCTAGTTGCACTTTTGTTGCAACCCCAGTTATCCCATTAGTTCCCCCAAACATAGGTCTGTTATGTTAAGCTAAGAAATCTGCTAAGAAGCATATATTATTTATTATTATTTTATTTCATTGGGTTTTTAGCCCTAGTTGCACTTTTGTTGCACTTTTTTGTGTTTATTTCATGTTTTTTTTTTCATTTCAACCTTTATTTAAAATCGTAAGCAGTACATAATAAAAACAATATTCACAGAAATTTAAACACCAGAGTAAAAAAATAAAAACGTTTAATTTTTTTTTTTTTATATCAACTAAAACAGTTACAGGTAGTCACACAATGGTCTGAAATCATACATTTAAACATTCCAAGGGAAGGGAGAACCTCCAATTTTAGCGTGAGTTGAAGGACATTCCATGAGTTAGAGGCATCAAAGGAAAAGGCTGACTTCCCTAGCTCAGAGCAAATCTGAGGAACCCTAAGAACCATCCAGTCATTCGATCGAGTTGAATAGGTTCCAATATTCCAATCTAACAGTGAGGAGATATAAACAGGTTGTTTACCAATAAGGGCTTTAAAAATAAATAAATAAATACCAGTGTTTGTTGGGCCTTTCTGCAAGAGAAGGCCAACCCACCCTATCATACAGGACACAATGAACAGTGCATGAAAGATTGTGTATTACTGCAATATATTTTTTTTAATAAATCATAGTGTTTCAAAAATTTGGGTTGCGACTTAATGACTAAGGAAAATGTTGGGTCCCGAGGCTAGACCAGTTGAGAACCACTGCTCTAGATCACAGAAGGTGTATCTAAATGGCAGCCTGTCCAGTAGCAGAGGTCTAGAGTGTGGCGTGCCGGAAGGAAGTTGCCTAGGACCTTTCAAGTTCAAGTTTCTTTAATAGTTGTCATACAGAAGTACAGAATACTTTTATACAAAATGCTTCTTACTGTTACGCTCCAGAGACTGTGTTAGACAAGATAAGTATGAAATAAAATAGTATAGCATGTAAAATAGAAGTAAAAATAGAGGTCACAGTGTTCAGTATAGACATATGTACAATGTTCGATGCAGAATAGAAGTAACAATATACAATATACTATGCAATGTACTAATATACAATACTATATAGTGCAGAGCAGAAATGGGATGAGGTACAATTTAGGTACAATTTACAGTAAGGTGTACGAGTTGTAGTGCAAATCCTTTACCAATAAATATAAAGTGTAAAGTGTGTTTAGGTGTTCTAAAGTGTGTAAAGTGGGTGCTGCATTGAGTTGTTTGTTTAAAGTGAGTGTGTGCGTGTGGATGTGTGTGCTGTGTGCATTTGATGGTTGTTGCATAGTGTTTATTGTTCGTTGAGCAGCCTGATGGCCTGGGGATAGAAGCTTCTTCTGAGTCTTTCTGTGCTCGCCTTAAGACTCCGGTATCGCTTGCCTGACCGCAGCAGTTCAAAGAGGCAGTTGTTCGGGTGGCTGGAGTCCTTGATGATTCTCTTAGCCTTCCCCCTGCACCGCTTGTTGTAAATGTTCTGGAGGGTGGGAAGCCCCCCTCCAATTGTGCGTTCGGCTGAACGTGTCACTCTTTGTAGTCTGCTACGGTCTTGTGCAGTGCTATTCCCAAACCAGGAGGTGATGTTGCCAGTCAGGATGCTCTCGATTGTACATGAGTAGAAGTTCCTAAGGATCTTCTGACTGACTTGGAACTTCCTTAGGCGCCTGAGGAAGTAGAGGCGTTGTCGTGCCTTCTTCACAACACTGTCAATGTGTGTGGTCCATGTCAAGTCCTCGGATATGTGGGCTCCGAGGTACTTGAAACTGTTCACTCTCTCAACCGGTGCCCCGTCGATGCTGAGAGGGCTGTAGTCCTTGACCCCCGACCTCCTGAAGTCCACAATCATCTCTTTTGTTTTGCTGACGTTCAGGGAGAGGCAGTTCTCCTGACACCACTGTGACAGATTCTCTACCTCTTCCAGGTAGGCCCTCTCGTCGTTGGCAGAGATCAGGCCCACCACTACTGTGTCATCAGCAAATTTGATGATTGTGTTGTTGTTCCGCTGTGCCACGCAGTCATGTGTGTACAGGGAGTAGAGGAGGGGGCTCAGAACACAGCCCTGGGGGGCCCCTATGTTGAGCGTGATGGATGAGGAGGTGCAGTTGCCTGCTCTTACCACCTGGGGTCTGCCCGTCAGGAAGTCCAAGACCCACTGGCAGAGGTCATAGTTCAAGCCCAGGTCCCTGAGCTTGGCTATGAGTTTGGAGGGGACTATGGTATTGAATGCTGAGCTGTAGTCAATGAACAGCATTCTCACATAGTTCCCCTGCCTCTTGTCCAGGTGTGATGCTGCTGTGTGCAGCACATGGGCTATGGCATCCTCCGTGGATCTGAAGGGCGGTATGCAAATTGCAGGGGGTCCAGGTTGATGGGGAGGGATGAACAGATGTAGCCCTTCACTAGCTACATGTGCATGACCTTTGGGTACAGGGATGATGGTGGACTTCTTCAGACAGGTGGGGATGACAGCCTGTTCTAAGGACAGGTTAAAGATGTCAGTGAATACTTTGCTCTTCTCTGTATTTACTGATGACCTATCTTGGGCTACCAAATGTGCTACAACAGTTCTTTATGCAGATGATTCAACATTGTATTACGCTGCACCATCATGCAATGTACTTAATGAAGTTTTGAGTAGAGAACTTAAAGTTGTGCATGACTGGGTAGTATGTAATAGACTTGTCCTTAATATCTCCAAGACTAAATGTATTGTGCTGGGAACAAGGCACAGGTTATCTACAAATCCAAAGCTTCATTTAAACTTGTGTAATTCAGCAGTTCAACAAGTTGAAAGTACTAAACTCCTTGGACTGATGCTGGATTGCACTCTGTCTTGGTCTCAGCATATTAATTATATTGTTTTAAAAATGGGAAGAGCAATTGGTATTTCCAGGAAATGTGCTTCTTTTGTTGGCCGTCCCCTTTTATGTCAGATAGTGCAAAGTTTAGTTTTATGTCATCTTGACTATTGTCATCTGCTGCCAGTGGTGACCTCAGGAAGCTCCAGGTGGTCCAGAACAGGGCAGCACGGTTGGTACTGGGCTGCTCACTAAGGTCTAATGTGAGCCATATGCATGCCCGCCTCTCTTGGCTTAAATATACTTGTGCTGTTCAAGTTGGTCATGAGCAGTAAAACTCCTGTTTTTATACATAATCAGATTGTTTTTAGTAATACTGTGCACGAGCATTACACTAGAGGTTCCAGTAGTGGGCAGCTTGAATTGCCAGGTCCTAGAACCAGCGCTTTGGGGAGCATTAACGTTGGGTTATGACTATAACCAAGTTATGTTAGTTAGGGGCGATGCTTGGCATCACACTGCACTATCTCGCGTACGTGCACGCGTACTGAATAAACCACAAATGTACCTCTAATACCAGTATTAGTCTGACCACACCCCTCATCAGCTTACCTTCATAAGCAGGTGTGTGGTCACCTGCTCTCCTCCTTCCCAAGCTTTCACCACAAGGTGAGGTCAAGGGCTGCAGCGGCCGTCTGATGCCAAGCATCGCCCCTAACTAACAGAACTTGGTTATAGTCATAACCCAACGTTCTGTATCGTTAGTGGCTTAGCTTGGCATCACACTGCACAAGGGAGGCCAAGCGGAGCCACTTGGCTGACAAATACACCCCGCTGACAGCCCCCCAAAACCATCAGAACAGGGAGGGCCGAGCCCCCCCGACCCCCCCTAATGGAGGGTATCCCCCCTATTAGAGGCTTCACGGGAAGGCGACGGACCCGACCGTGCGAAGAGACACTCAAGCAACTTAACGCACAGGGTGAGCAGACCGTGGCTTGACCCCACGACTACACACACGCACAACCCGCATGCCACCCGGGAACTAACGGAGGAACAACCTCGTTACTGCCCCCAGAATCACGGGGTCAAGGGCAAACCCAACCCCGTGGCAAGGCCGTAGCAGCGGAGCGCGAAGGAAGACCCAGACCCACCAAAAGGACTGGACTCCCTGGAATGGGGGCCCGGAGAAGTCCATGATGCCAGCATCAAGACCCCACCAGGTGGGCACGTAGTGCCCCGCCCCCCACATCGCCAGCGTATTCGGACAAAGGCCCCTCAGTTACTGCACCTGGTATTCCCAGGCGGAATCCCATCCAAGTACTAACCAGGCCAGAACCTGCTTAGCTTCCGAGATCGGACGAGATCGGGCGTGTTCAGGTCGGTATGGCCGTAAGCCGAGCGGGCCCCGTCCCCCCAATAGTACACCGCCTGGCACACTGACCCTGCAGAACAGGCAGTCAGCATGGCCGTAAGCACACAAAAAAGGTTAACCAACGGAAGCAGGCAGCGCACCGGGGAAAAACCAGGCAACAGGCTGTTAACCCTAGCCTGGAGACTGCGGACGAGACAGGCGCCAGAGGGGACAGCTGAACACAGCCGCCCCGGCGGAAGGAGCGTAAGCTGGCGGTGTTGCATGACCAAGCCTCCATTTAACAACCCCCACCCAGAGGGGTCGAGGCAGAGAAGGCTGACACGATTGGCAGACGTCATGAACGTGCAGGGGCACCCTCAAACGGTGAACCCGGGAGTTGACACTGCTCCAACACACCAGGGAATCAACCACCTCGGTGTTACCCAATGCGGTGGTTGTTCCTATAACCCCTCAAGAAAAAACTCCAAAACACACCTGCGGGTATACACCGGCTATACCGCAGTACAAGTGTTTCAGTTTCCAAAAAGGGTTAACCCAGGCCTACGGGTCGCAAACATCACTTCGGACCGGGCCTGGCGGTACGGGAAGCACAGGGTCACCAGAGGAGGTCAAAAAACCACATCCACAGGCCCCTCTTCGCCATGCGTGAGAGAGGAGCGAAAAATAATGGAGAACCAGCCCCTAAGCACACCGTACCTGGTATTCCCCAGCGGTCTCCCAACCAAGTACCAACCAGGACCAACCTGTGTAGCGGCCGAGATCCGACGAGATCGAGCGCGTACAGAATGGCATGGCTGTAAGCCATGACGACAGTGCTGAGTAAAAACATACCCAACCAGGGTCTCCATAGCGCTTAACCCTGTGACACCCAGACCGACCTGCCATTTTTCCCCCTGAAAAAAGCCCAAGTCCCTCAGGGTACCAGAACAGCAGATCTGCATCCCCGGCGGACAACGGGTTCAACTGATCTGGACCAGCGTGACCAGAACCAGTCCCGTGCCCTAACCACGCCGACATGCCTACTCCAGGAGAAGGGCAGATATGCGTGTTGATCTTAACATGAAAAGAAGGCGCCACCCAGACGTTCGGACGAACCGCGCCTGGTGGCCCACCCCAAGGGCGTGAGACCCCACTACATATGTTCAGATCCATCCCGTCATCATCCCCCAGACATGAACGAGAATCCGTCGACAACCCACCCAGGTCATGGGATGTGGTCGTCGGAAGAGGAAAAACCCCCATCTCAGTTGCTCTATAAAAACGCTGTTTCAACCACAAGCAACCAAGGCGTGCCAGTCAATCGCCTGTTTACAGCGAGCTAGCACTATACGTGCGTCGGGACACACCCCCATCAATGAACAGGCTATTTAGACCTGTCATTGAATCCCCAAGGCGCCCAGGGGAACGACAAGAGGGGTGTGACACTCCCTAACTCCAACACTTCTGGAATAGAAAGAAGGAAGCATCAACAGTATGTATCCCAGTCTACACAGCCGGGGTAAAAAATGTTCACATTTTTACATCCCACCACCCTCCCATAGGAAAGAGACGGGGATCCCCAGAGAGACTTCCCACGCGAGCTGTACAGATTGAAAAGAATATATTGCACCTTGAGCCATGTAAAAAACTGGTTTTAGGGCCTCCGGGGAAGAGGCACTGAACCCATACACACTCAATAAACGAATTGAATCGAATATACATACAATAGAAAAGGACCCTTCTAGAGGGTCCACTCACTTTGACAATCTGAGGAGGAAGGCTCTGTACTCTGATGGAGGCTTCCTCACATGGAAGAAGGAGTCCGAACTCACAGAAGGCCTGAATAGGCGCTTGGTGAGGAGGAGCCCTGACCACCCCCCCTGAAAACAGATCCATCACATGGACCTGAACAGCACACGGAAGTCCTACCAACAGAGACGCGCACGGTGACGTACTCTATGGCGGGGGAATTCCTGCGGTGCACACGCCCAATATACCAGGCCGTGGGACCAGGAACTCCCTCCCCCCCCCCCCCCCCCCCGTAACGTGCCGAACCGCCACGTGACGGGAACCTTGAAGGACAGGGGGTGTACCCCTGACCGACAGAACAATGGGGAGAGGAAAGGTTACCAGTTCACCCCTTTACGACCCCACACCCATGATACGACGTAACGACAAAAAGAGAATATGACAGTCATAGTCAGCTCTATGAAGCGTTTCACAGCTCCACACAGCGCATGAGCTAACCTGCTATCTGATTTTTACTAAGGAAAAACACAGAATAGAGAGGGCTCTAAGAACCCCGGTCCAACATACACATGTGCTTCTGTGGCCAGTACAACCCAGTTGTAGGTCACATGACACACACAACCCATCATCACCTACAAAAAATGGCAAAAACACTCAACAGAGGAACGCCGTTTTTTTCACAATGAGAGAATACATCATTCTTGATTAGTATCGACCACAGGCCTTGCTAAGCACACATGACAGCAACCAAACCAATTTCCCTGTAGGAAATAAGTTTCTCCAGCAGATTTAGCACAACCTCAGCAATCAAGCTAAGAGTTACATCGTATCCCTACCACACAAAAGACACAATTAATGCACAACATGTCTGATAGGAGGTGATAAAGTCCCCAGGGAACCGGGGGGGAAAACACAATCCTCCTATTTTACCCTCAATACGGCCAGTTAAAACAGGAAAACCTGTTAATGTGTGAACACACTGTTCATTGTCATCACAGTCTGAGAAAGAACATTCTTTTACTCACTTGTCACCAAGCATAGCTTCATAGGTTAGTTGCCTTAGTAGTGAGTACACGGTACACATAAACACCATGATGTTTCTCACACAACAACCAGATCAATACATCACGATCTGCACGGAGAAGCTAACCGCCAGTGACAAAAACAGCTCACACATAACCCGCAACGTATCCTAAACGCATTGCAACAACACACGTTTTGGGAAAAAACACCGTTATTCACAATACATTTAGCAAAGTAAAACCAGAAGACGTGTTATGAGGTCTGGCCAACCCCGTTCCTACCTGGAACGCAGATCAGCGAAGTGCAGTCACAAGACACCGTAGAACACAGCCGTCCTGTGTTGTTCGATCCGGGCAGCGTCGCCGCTCCAACCAGTCGCTACAGTCCTCTTTGTTGACGCAATCCCCGTCCAGGCTCAGGGCAGGGTCGACGAAACATCCCCTGTCAAGGATGACGTCGCGGTCAAGAGTGTAAAACATGTTAAAATCAAAGCACGTTCAACAGAATAGCATCAAGCTAACGGCGATCAGAAGCGAGCTCCCGGCGGCGCGCGAGAAGCTAAGCTACCCCGCGCCAGCCACGGCCACAGCAGCAAGCTAACGTTACCTAGCGACCACGACATGCTAGCCCCGCAGCTAACAGCCGACTGGCTAATAGTAGGCCTTAAGCAGGCCATGCAGCGATCCAGCAGGCTAACGCAGCAGTTAACAGCTGACTGGCTAACCGTAAGCTATGAACATGTAAACAATGACATAACACTCACCCAGACAGGCCGCCGTTCTGAACCTCTCCTCACTTTTTAAGAGAAAAGAGAAAACAAGACGTCAACACCGCTTCACAACGGTGACTTTACCACATCCGGCGGAATCAGCACAGTACCAACTGGCCTGTATAGCTGACTTTGAACATGAATCTGCCGCTATCGCACATTACATGCACATATCCCCTCGTGAAGGAATACTCTCATTTGGATATGAAAGATGGGGCCTTAACACGGTGACAGAGAGAATCCACTCGTCCAGAACACACAGGGATCACCAGTGTCAATGGTCGCGGCCCACTAGTTAAAACTATAATGGTCTCCAGACCAAGGCCTTCTGTCGCCTAGGCGGCTAAACAAAGGACCCTAGCCTGGGGCCGGTTTCCATAAACTTTGTCAAGTAGCCCCCATAGCACTAACAGACAAGTGGAGCCCGCCAGCAAACACTACTCACCCAACCTGGAACGCACCGCTTCTCACAACAGCGGCATGTCCGACAGTTCAGCTGTGGCCTGACAGGTTTCACCCCAACAAACACAGCAAGGAACTGCAGTTGAGAAGCATGCAGCGGCGTGCTCCCAATACGAAAACCGGTGGAGGGTTTTTAGAATGATCATCATCTTCTAGACACTCCAGTACGAAGACAATATCGCCGTATTTTCTCGAAAATAGTGAGAGAGAAAATAAAGATATGATGTCAACGTATCCTTGTTTCCCAAGCTGTTCCTAATCCAATTTCTTCCATCATGGTGTCAAGTGTGGGGATCTACCGAGGCACTTCTTCCTTGTGGTGAAAGCGAGAAGGAGGAGAGCAGGTGACCACACACCTGCTTATGAAGGTAAGCTGATGAGGGGTGTGGTCAGACTAATACTGGTATTAGAGGTACATTTGTGGTTTATTCAGTACGCGTGCACGTACGCGAGATAGTGCAGTGTGATGCCAAGCTAAGCCACTAACGATACAGAACTCATTAACATTATGAGTACATTAACATAGAGCATTAACTCTTTGGAATGGCCTGCCTCGGAACCTCTGCTGCATTTACAGTAGATTCACTTTTTAAAAGTATCTTAAATAGTGTTTAAATTGTTTTTAACACTGTAAAGTAATTTTTTGTTTTTGTTTTACACTAATGTAATTTTAGCTATCTTACTTGTTACAGTAGGTTCATTATGCATTGTGTGTACTGACTTTTAATAATTTAGTTTTTGCAATAGTGATTGTTTTTGTATGTTTTTTTGTGTGTGGACCCCAGGAAGACTAGCTGGTTGCTATCGCACCAGCTAATGGGGATCCCTAATAAAATAAAATAAAATAAAAATGCTAGGGGGACCCGATGCTCAGGGTGATGGTGTTGGAGGTCTGACCCCCCCCCCCCTCCTGACCGCCTGGGGCCTTTCACTCAGAAAGTCCAGTATCCAGGCGCTCAGAGCGGAGCTCAGACCCAGCTCGATCAGCTTGTCCACCAATCTGGTGGGGACTGATTGATTGATTGATTGAAAACTTTATTAACAGATTGCAGAATGGGTACAGTACAGTACAGCTCAATACATACAATTGTTAAGGGGATGCAGACCAGAGAAAGACTTTCGTCTTGTTTACATCAGGGTCCCCCATTTTCAATTCATCGTAACATATATGACATACATGACATACAGATAGACAGTACTGCTACATCTATACATTTATGACATACCAGATTTGCAAATACAGTACTTTTGTGATTTGTGATACAAAAAGAGTCCGGAAAAAAGAGTATATACATTTGACGTAGAAACTGTACATTGGATTGGGTAGGTGGGGGGGACTGTACATTGGAGGTGGTTGGGTGGGTGGGGGGGGGGGGGGTGGGTAGGAGTGGGGGGGGAGGTTGGGTAGGAGGGGTGGGTGGGGGACACTGTACAACTGTACAAACAAAACTGTACATTGGAATATTGACAAGACCATACTTGGTAATTTACTGTACATTGGAGGGGGTTGTGTTCGGACATTTACAGGGGCCAGTTTCGAGTTGCGGTCTCCCTTAGGTGTTTTTTGAGAGTGTTTTTGAAAGTGGGTAGTGATTCACATTCCTTTACAGCTTTGGGTAGGGCGTTCCACATTGATGTGGCATAATTGCGAAACGTGTTTAGTCCCTTGTTTGAGCCGAATCTGGGTTTAACATGATTTGTGGAGCTCCCTCTGGTGTTGTGATCGTGGTATTCACTGACCTTTGGGAAGTATTTTGACATGTACATGGGTACCTTGGTCGTGTAGTGTATCTTGTAGACCAGGCCCATTGCAAGTTGCTGTACTCTGTCGTCTACTCTAAGCCATCCTAGGTTGTCAAAGTGGGCAGGGGTGAGGTGGGTTCTAGGAGTAAGGTCAAGCAGTAGTCTGACCAGTTTGTTTTGAGATGTTTGTAATTTTTTTTTTAGCGCCTTTGAGGTGCTTTGGTACCATGAGGTGCAAGCATAGTCGTAGTACCCTTGAATGAGTGCTCCTGCCAGAGTCTTCAGGGTATTCTTGTTTACCAGTGAGGAGATCCGGTACAAGAATCGAGTTCGTTGGTTGACTTTTTTTATTACATTGGATGCCATTTTGTCACAGGAAAGATTTGCCTCTAGGATGGAACCCAGGTAGATAATATCTTCTTTCCTTGTGACAATATTGTCACCCACTGTAACTGAGAAGCCATCGGTCTTGCTGAGTTTGTTATTAGAACCGAAGAGAATGGACTCTGTTTTGCCCATGTGTAATGATAGTTTGTTATCAGCAAGCCATATGCAGATTTTGCCTAGTTCTGAGCTGAGGGTTTTTTCAACCTGTAACTTGTTCTTGTCAGAGACCAGCAGGGTTGAGTCGTCCGCAAACAGGAACAAGTTGCAGTCACAAGCTGACGACATGTCATTTGCATAAATTAGGAACAGTAGCGGACATAGTATGCTTCCTTGTGGAACACCACAGCTTACTGTGAGGGGGGGGGATAGGGTACCGTTTACCTCCACCATCTGCTCTCTCCCCTCCAGGTAGGATTGCATCCAGCTCACTGATAGACTATCAAAACCAATTGCTTTTAGCTTGTCAATCAGAATGGTGTGATTGACAGTGTCGAAGGCCTTTTGTAGGTCCAGCATGACCATGCCGCAGTATGGTCATGGTAGTCAACACTATGGTGTTGAACGCTGAGCTGTAGTCAATGAACAACAGTCTCACATAGCCCCCCTTCTGACGGTCTAGGTGAGAGAGGGTGCTGTGCAGTACTTGGGAGACCGCATCATCAGTGGACCTGTTTGGCCTGTATGCAAATTGCATAGGGTCCATATCACTGGGGAGGGAGGCACAAATGTGATCCTTGACCAGCCTCTCGAAACATTTCATGGCCACAGAGGTGAGTGCCACCGGTCTGTAGTCATTGAGACCTGCTGGGGAGGGTTTATTTGGTACCGGGATAATGGTGGACATCTTGAAGCAGGCAGGGACCACTGACTCCGCCAGGGATAGATTAAATATGGTGGTGAACACAGAGGCTAGCTGGTTAGCACAGGACTTAAGTATGCGTCCTGTTATTCCATCTGGGCCAGCAGCCTTTCTGGTGTTCACTTGCATAAATGCTCTTCTCACACTGTGTACCGTCAATGAGAGAGTGTCCCCGCCCCCCCGCGGATGCCCCCCCCCCCCCCCCCCCTCCACAACAGCCGGCGCGCCAGTGACGTCACTAGCCGTTGAGCTAGCGGCGCCACTGTTTGCACCAAACCACGCGTAGAAGGTGTTGAGCTGGTCCGCGAGGGAGGCGTCGTCGCTCCCCATTGAGGGGCCGCTGACTTTGTAGTCAGTTATCGTCCTCAGTCCCTGCCATAAGCTTCTTGTGTCATTCTGTGCCATTTGTGCCTCCATCTTGTCAGCATACGTCCTCTTAGCAAGTTTAACAGCCTTGCGCAGAGTGTAGACTGTTGTCTTGTACTCTTCCATGTTTCCTGACTCTCTGCCAAGGTTATAAGCAGTGGTGCGAGAGTTCAGAGCTGCTCTGATAGTACTGTCCACCCATGGTTTCTTGTTCGGGAACACCCTCGCCTTCTTTGTGGGGACAATACTGTCAGCGAGTGTTGTTATGAAGCTCACAACGGTGTCTGTGAACTCGCTGACGTCACTGGTGCTTCCCTCGAACATTCCCCAGTCGACGTCATCGAGTGCGTCCTGAAGCATGGCCTCTGATTGGTCGGTCCATCTTTTTACCTCACGTGACACGACGGCGTCACGTGATCTTTGTTTGTATGCCGGCACCAGGGTAATGGCGGCATGATCCGACGTGTTCGTCGCTCCCGCTAATTGTGGAGCCGGTACAGCCTTGTATCCGGCTCTGAACGGGGTGTAGCAGTGATCGAGTGTATTTCCTCCCCTTGTGGAGCAGACGATGTGTTGAAAGAAAGACGGCATGACTTTTTTCAAATTCGCCTGATTGAAATCCCCGGCTACAATCATGGCCGCATCTGGATGTTTGATCTGATGTGTGTTTAGATGATCGTGTAGCTCCGCCAGCGCCCTGACGACGTTCGCTTGGGGAGGGATGTATACTGCAGTCATGATTACTGCAGTGAACTCGCATGGAAGATGGAAGGGGCGACATTGGATGCTTGACACTCAGCATCAAGGGTTGGTTTGGGGGGAAGTCCTTGCGACATACTAGTGTCATGTCCAAGGGGTGTACTTGTACATCAAGCTGCCTCACCCTACGGAAACAGGAGATAGGCTCCTGCCCCATGTGCCGTTACGGCTCGAGAACCATTGGTTCTCAAAGGCAACTTCTTCCTCTCTTCTGGCTGTGGCGTCATCCCTCCATGTTACCCCCAGTTACCACTGTGTTCCCTTTCCCGTCGTGCCTGCTGTCATCTCTCCCGTGCCTTGCTGTTTTTGTACTAAGTGTTGTAAGTAGTTTAAGTATTCCGTTTTCGTTCTCGTGCCTCAGTTTGTCGTGTATTAGCGCCAGCTCGGCTGTGCCATTTATGTTCCGTTTTGTAACGTGTCGTCTTTCAGTAAAGTCTATATGTATACACGTTATCCTGCCGTCTCTGCCTCCTCCATTCCTGTCCGCAACTGAGCTCTCATCGCCTTCCCTCATTACCCCAATCGTAACAGAATGACGCCACCACGCAAGAGCTCAGCGGACAAAGTCACGGAGACGTTGGACATTGTGCTTGGCATGTTAGACGGGGATCTGACCAGTTACTCTCCAGCTAAATGGGTCTTCTGGATGAAACTCATAGACAACGTAGCGAAGGAGAGTCCAACACAGACACCTCAGATGAGGCTTATGACTGACAAAGTCTGTGCTCTCATGGAGAGAGCTAGGCGAGCCTCGTCTGCTAGATTAGCCCCTGCAGCTAGCCAGGCAGCGTGTATCACTTGCTAGCGCTACAAGCTCAAACACCCTACAACCACCACTATTGTCGCGTCCACAAGCTCCCCCGGCAGAACACCCGCAAGGACAAAGGCACACAAAGAGGAGAGAACCACCCCAAATCGGGCACTCATGCCGGCCAACAAGCGACCTGCGTCTATGCCTTCTACATCGGGCATTCATGCTGGCTAACAAGCTGGGTGTCGTGGTATGGCGTTAGCACAACAATAGCTACCAAGCTAAGCTACATTAGCTTCTAACGGTATATACACAATATGTACAACGACACAATGATTTACATTATTACATATGGTAACGTGGTTGTGGCTTTTACAAATAGTGGTTAGCTTTAGAGATGGATGGCTATGATCACGGAGCAATAGTGCTGTTAGGTGAAACAGATAGAGCTTCATTCATCACTCGGCTAGTAGTAGCAAGGCTCTCTGGCTGCCGCTAGCTGTGTGTGACTCTCAGGCGTAAGCGGGGTAAGGGGGGCGTGCTAGCGTAGGGTCACGTGGGCTTAGTGGCCAATCAGGCGAACCCGGAAACCGAAATCCGACTAAATCCGTTGCGGAAGTGATACACGCAGCCAGGCATCCACAGCTAATCCAACCCCTACCGTTAGCCTAGCTCCTGCAGTTAGCCAAGCCCTCCCAGCTAGCATTGTTCCTGCAGCTAGTCGGGCCCCCCCAGCTAGCACAGTCCCCACTACTAGCTTAGGCTCTGCAGCTAGCCAGGTTCAACCAGCTAGCATAACCCTCACTGTTAGCCTAGCTCATGAAGCTAACCAGGTCTCCCCAGCTAGCAGTGGCCCTACAGTCAGTCCAGGCCCCACAGTTAGCCTAGCTCCCGCAGCTCGCAGACCTCCGAGAGCTAGCAAGGCTCGGAGGTCTAGCAAGGCTCAGGCTAGTATTGCTAACAAGGCCTCCACAGCTGGTCCAGCTAGCATTACCCCGAAAGCTAGCCTAGCTCCTACAGCTAGCATTGTTCCGGCAGTTAGCCAGGCCTCCCCAGTTAGCACAGTCTCCACTGCTAGCTTAGGCTCTGCAGCTAATCAGGCCTTCCCAGCTAGCACAGTTCCCACTGCTAGCTTAGGCTCTGTAGCTATCCAGGTTCAACCAACTAACCTTTCCCCCACAGTGAGTCCAGACTCCTCATCCTACACCACGCCTCGCTGCCGAGACCGGTCCGATCTCCGCACCTTGCCCGGCCTCTACATTTGGTCCGGCTGCTGTGCCGGCTCCCGGCTCCTCGACTGACCCTGGTTCCCCGTCTGGTCCAGCTCTGCGCCGTGATCGGCGTCCTGGTCCTCGCCTTGGTCTTCGCCGTGGCCTTCGCCGTGGTCTGTGTGGGCTCCTGCTCCGGGGGTCGTCGCCGCCGCACCTCCGTTCCGGCTCTCCTGAACCGGTTCCTAGTCCGGCGGCTGGAGGGTCTCGCGTCGGGATCCGGCTCCGGGGTCCAGCTCCCCTTCCCGGGCTTCGACACATGTCCCCACCCCTCCTCGTCGGACCTCTGTTCCCAGGTCCAGCCCTCCTCCCCGGGTCTCGGTGCCCATCCCCACCCCCCCTCGTCGGGCCTCTGTTCCCAGCTCCAACCCCCTTCTCCGGGTCTCTGCACCCATCCCCACCCCCCCTCGTCAGGCCTCTGTTCCCAGCTCCTGCCTCCCTCTCTGGGCCTCTGCACCTGTTTTCAGCCCCCCTGACTGCTATGCCCCTCCTGGGTTCTTTTTTCGGCCTCCCAGCCCCAGTTCTCCGGGTCCTCGCCCTCACTTCGGTCCGGGGTCTCGGCCTCCGGCCTCGCACATTCCCGGACGTTGTTATCGAGCGTCTGGAAGCCGCCCGTTCGGGTGGGGGTACTGTAACGATCCCATACTCGGCCCTCGTTTGGGCTGTGGGGGGAGAAGGAACATTGGAGGCCTACCTTCCTCCAGTCTCATACCACCCTCTAGTGGTCACCAGCAGTTGGTGCAGACATTGATTACATTGTTAACTCACATGCTTACTTTGATTAATGGGATGATTAATGGGATGTCACTGTGTGTGTTGTTGTTGAACTTCCCCACCCTGGTGTGAATTGGTTTCCCTGGTTAGTGTTTTGGTATATTGCTTATTGTCTAGTGGTTAATGTTTGTTTTGGACTGGCCAGCTGTTGTCAATGATTCGTTAGTCTTGGTATTTAAGTGTGTCTTCCTCTCTTCTGGTTGTGGCGTCATCCCTCCATGTTACCCCCAGTTACCACTGTGTTCCCTTTCCCGTCGTGCCTGCTGTCATCTCTCCCGTGCCTTGCTGTTTTTGTACTAAGTGTTGTAAGTAGTTTAAGTATTCCGTTTTCGTTCTCATGCCTCAGTTCGTCGTGTATTAGCGCCAGCTCGGCTGTGCCTTTTATGTTCCGTTTTGTAACGTGTCGTCTTTCAGTAAAGTCTATATGTATACACGTTATCCTGCCGTCTCTGCCTCCTCCATTCCTGTCAGCAACTGAGCTCTCATCGCCTTCCCTCACTACCCCAATCGTAACAGGGTAGTGATTCACATTCCTTTACAGCTTTGGGTAGGGCGTTCCACATTGATGTGGCATAATTGCTAAACGTGTTTAGTCCCTTGTTTGAGTTGAATCTGGGTTTAACATGATTTGTGGAGCTCCCTCTGGTGTTGTGATCGTGGTATTCACTGACCTTTGGGAAGTATTTTGACATGTACATGGGTACCTTGGTCGTGTAGTGTATCTTGTAGACCAGGCCCATTGCAAGTTGCTGTATTCTGTTGTCTACTCTAAGCCATCCTAGGTTGTCAAAGTGGGCAGGGGTGAGGTGGGTTCTAGGAGTCAGGTCAAGCAGTAGTCTGACTAGTTTGTTTTGAGATGTTTGTAATTTGGTTTTTAGTGCCTTTGAGGTGCTTTGGTACCATGAGGTGCAAGCATAGTCGTAGTACCCTTGAATGAGTGCTCCTGCCAGAGTCTTCAGGGTATTCTTGTTTACCAGTGAGGAGATCCGGTACAAGAATCTAGTTCGTTGGTTGACTTTTTTTATTACATTGGATGCCATTTTGTCACAGGAAAGATTAGCCTCTAGGATGGAACCCAGGTAGGTAATTTTAGATGTGTGACGCAATAAACGCCGAAAGCATATTGATTCTTGCGTCTCGAAAGCAATCCAATGCACTCGAGGTGTGTATATTGATCAACGTAACAACATATCTCTGGCGGAGCTTTTTCCCAGATGCACCGAGCGCCGCTTCCGGTTTAGAGTGGAGTGTAACTCGCCCGAAATCCACCAGGCGACGGTATTGAGGCGTTGCAATATCAGACAGGGTCCAGCTGGCTCCCGGAGGTTTCCTGGATGAATTATGAATGCCAATAGCGAATAAAAGAAATAACGATCATAAAAACGAGTTTACTCGTTGTTGGCACTCAACGCATGGCAATTAATGTGTTAAGAGAAAGAGATCATAAAAAAAAAAGTATATACATTCGAAGGGGAAGAAACTGTACATTGGAGGGGGTTGGGTACATAGGAACGACTGACCAAGCCGGAGGTGCTGCCGGCGGCAAGATTCAAACCCAGAGTCTCGAGGCGAGTGCTTAGACCTCTGCGCTACCCAGTCACACCCCACGAGAAATCAACATTGACAGTCTACAGCAAAGTGTGGCAGGATGAGCTGACAGTTGGACTCACCAGAGCAGGAGCGTTGACCACAGACAGATTGTAGCCATACAGATACGATGACCCCAGGGCGCCGAAGAAAGCTGCATTCACTAGGCAGGCCGTGATTGGCTGCTGCTGAAAGAACACAAATACACACACACACACACAGACACAGAGAGACACACGTACACATGCAGTATTTTAGAAGCTTTGTGATTGCAGGTCATTGTGCACATCGCGTGGACACACACAAGCCCACAGCCATACATTTTGGAGGCCATGTCATTGTGAAATAAACACTTGTACTTGTATATCTTGGTCTATATACTTATTGTTAAGTATACTATATACTTATTGTTTATGTGTCTTGTAAGCCCATATGGGCTGGGTATACATCTGTATGTAAAATATCAATCAATCATGTACACACACACACATATGCACACTCACTCACTCTCTCATGCCTTCACACGCACTCAAAGAAAATACATTTTAGAGGTTGTGTCATTGATCATTGTGCAATTCCATCCTTTTCTATCTTAACCAAGGTCGCATTGAAATCATATATACTCAATATACAGTATTGGCCCAGGTATCTCGGCCAGGTCAAGAGTCCATCAAAGGCTTTTGCTCATCTATGTCAATCAAAGCGTCACCAGCTTCAACCACCATCCGCTGCCTCAACTCAAGGACAACATCAGGGTGATATAATAAATATGTGACGTAAATGGAATGCAAGGCTACATCAGGAGCTGTGAAAGAGAGGCATTGAGATAATTGTGTAAAGCCTGTTCCCCTGGTTCTCTTGCCAAACTCGCTGTGTTGAATCTGGGGAGTGACGTCTTTAAATGTGTAATTTAGATCATTGATAGGCCAAACCATGTGACCGCCAGATCCAATCACATTTCAGGAAGACGGATGGTTAAACAGGAAGTGAGTCGTTACTAACGCACTCGTGAATCAGATTTCTACCATAGCCAGTTCTGAGTCATCTGGCCTCATGGTGGCCCAACAGCTCTGTTTAGGGACATGGTCACAAAAGGTGGATTTAGAATTAGGGCCGTTCAGGGGATATACCCACTGTCAAAGATTTGGGAAGGATTTTATGCAAGGGCACCTTTAATATTATAAGGGAATTCTTAATGTGAGGTTATGAAGTTAGACGTTTCTCTGTTGTTCTTTAATGGGTGTATTTGTGTTCTTTCTTGTATTTCACTGATGAAGAAACAACAATTAAGATACTTCTCATTGTGAGCTTTAAGTAAAACGTGTGTACATGTTCAGTCCAGCACTGATACTGTGTGAAGAACAAGTCTGCACACTGACAACATCTACAAAGAGACAAAAATAGATAGTTGAAAAGTGAATGTTTCAGACTATCATCAGCACAGCTGCTATGTTTCTCATAGGGGTCTTAAAGGAACATGCGAACATTATGGGAAATGCAGCTTGTAACACAGGGAAGTGTAATAAGACATTGACTTGGATACCCCATGGTTTAGAGGTATGGTAGTGTGATCTTATCAGTAGATTATTTTGAAGATGGAACCCAGTCAGTGGAACAGGCCTCAGTGTCATGGTTGAAAACCCAAGAAGTCAGACACCAGTCAAACATACAGCAGGTTGAGTTGGGTTTACATGCATGTTCCATAGTTTTGGCATGTTCCTTTAAAAGGGTAAATATGTATAATGGAACTATGCAATATGAATTCATAAATAAATTCTAAAATCACCTTATTTCACAATTTGATTGAAAGTTGTTGCAATGCAATTCCATCGTCGGCCAAGTTTTCATTTTAACTACACATTGCACCAGGTGAGTTAGTTGAAGAGGTGAGCCAATTAGTGAAATCATCAGCTGGTGTTTAGGCAAGGCTGGAATGAAACCAAGCATACACTCTGCCCACAATGGAATGTGTTCTGCAATAGACAATGCTGAAATGAAAGAACAGAGGACACTTTTTTTGAGGACACTTCTCTGCTCCACTCTGCTCCTGTGGCTAAAACCCCGAGTGCGCCCTACAAGTTCTGAGCGCACTCTGGGTTTTAGCCAGAGGGACCTTTCAGAGAGAGATGACAGGTGAGAGCATAGGATGAGCGGCATATACATATCAGTATACTGCGTGATTGGTTCTTGAGTCTTGACAAGCATGCAGTCGTTCAGTATTGACAAAGCCTACTTTGCTAGACCGATTTTTTTCGCAGTATACAGTACATATACGTATAAGTACAAGTATAAGTCTTTATTTGTCATCAGATTAACACACACACACACACACACACACACACACACACACACACACACACACACATGCGATGAGTGACCCACGAGTCATGAGACGTGTGTGTGTCTTTTTGAGATCAGTCACAAATCGCTTCCTGTTGAATATATCAGACAGGGATCAGATGCCGAACCACGGTTGTTTTACACACGCCTCATTCACCTTATAAGGAGATGGCGGGTGTGTCTGTATGCAAATGAATTGAGCGTGAACGCGCATTTCAGTTTAAGAATGAGTGGGATTCATCATGCAAGACACCTGGGTAAGCACAGATTTGGACGTTAAGAACGGCTTGATGAATGTGGTGGTGGCTTTTCTTATTGTTCTCTTAACAGACAGGTAAGCAAGAATATAAGAAAAATAATAAGAGAGTATTACTATTGAATGAATGATCTTTATTGTCATTGTTACAATGTTACAACGAAATTTGAAATGCAGCCCTAGGTGCTAGCCGTCACACAGTCCTAGATCATAAAAACACAGTCCTAAACACAGTATTAAATATAAAAACAAGAGTAAGGCATATTAGACATAACATAAACATAAACAGGGGGGGTATAAAAGATAATTGCATCCCTTAGTGTTGTGTGTGTGTGCGTGTGTGTATGCATGGGGGGGGGGGGGGGCAGGGAGATTGTTGTTAAAAAAATTTGCTGAGTTTAGTGCACATATGGCCCTGGGATAAAAACAAAACTTCAGTCTGTTAGTCCGGGTGGGCATGACGCTGAAACACCTGCCCGAGCGCAGCCGTATGAGGTGTTTGTTGCCAGGGTGGTGTGGGTCCTTAAGTATTTTGACTGCCTTCTTAAGACAGCGGGAGTTGTAAAGTTCTTCCAGGGAGGGGAGAGGGCATCCAATGATTTTTTTGGGCGAGTTGACGACCCTCTGGAGCGCCTTCCTCTCTGCGGCTGTGCAGCTGAGGAACCACACGTTGATGCAGTAGGTGAGGATGCTTTCCACGGAGCAGCGGTAAAAGGACACAAGCAGGTCTTGTCTAAGGTGGTAATTCCTGAGTATTCTCAGGAAGTAGAGGGTATTGTTGAATGAGGCCCAATCTGTATAGTCAGAGTCATGCCTCCAAGGAGTTATCCATTAAAAAAGCACGTTTATGAGAGGATGACATCATGATAATTTGTACTTCTTTCAATTTTTTTTTGAAACAAAAAGTATCATTGCCTCTAATACCGTGAATCATATCGCATTAGTAATATCTGTCAAAGAGTTGCAATATGATTTTTTCCCCCCAAAATCATTTAGCAGTTAAGAGGGAATTTCATAGGCGGCACAGTGGTGTAGTGGTTAACTCCTCGAGCCTCACAGCTAGAAGGTCCTGGGTTCGATTCCCACTTGGTACCCAGGTGGTGTATCTCCTGGGCTTTTCTGTGTGGAGTTTGCATGTTCTCCCCGTGCTTGCAGCCCCCCCCCCCCCCCCCCCCCCCCCCAAAACACACGGCAAGCCGTGTCTGCTCCCGGCTGCCCTTGGTGGGGGGGACGACAACGGGATGGATCAAGCGCAGAGAGGCATTTCATCGGCGACCCAATGCATGTGTGTGTGTGTTCTTGTGTGTCACCCAGCTTACATGTGCGTGTTGCTGCATGACAAGTAAAGACTTCTTCTTCTTCACAAATGTTAGCACAGTTCGGTTGTTTCTATGCTATAAGACAGTTGAGTTTCCATCCGTGAACGCTCATCACCGTCTCCAGAGAAAAAAACGCAAACAGCTGAATAAGTGCAATTTGCATACGGAACCATCAGCCATCATCACAATCAGCTGAGTGATTAAGCTCAGTGACCCAAATGCAGGAGCAGAGTGTGTAGAGCGGCATTAGTGCGAGACGACTCGGGTACCGAAGGAGAAGACAGCAGAGACATTCGTTTTACTTCTGCCTGCATAGACTCATCCCAAGGACACTGCAATCAACAGGAGCAATGGGAGATGGGGTGCTCTAGACCAGAATCAAGACCAGGTACTGTAGACAAGAATCAAGACCAGGGCAATTTACTGAATTGATTTGTGTAAGAATAATTCAGATTATTTTATTGTCACAGCTTTTTTAAATGTACAAACGTTCAGAAAAACATGAGATGCTTGTTTTTCCCGGCTCCTCAACCATAGTAGATTTGTTAACATAGTACCTAACGTATTCTATCTATACAAACTATAAGTATACGCTATAACTATACATATAAATTATAACCTAAATAAGCTATAAATAAACTATAAAAGAAAACTATAAACTAAACATAATACACAACGTATATTCTATCTTTACAAACTATACAATACAAGGTATATGTTAGCAGCAGTGTTAAGTGTGCTTGTGTGGTGTGTAAGTCACTATGGTGCTTTTGTGTGTACGGTTGTGTAATAAGTCTGTCCATCAGTGGTCTGTTTGCCCGGTGAAAGTAGCTGTTCAGTGTTCTGAGTGTGGACCTGAGACTGCAGTACCGTCTGCCAGACGGCATGAGCTCAAACAAGACCCAGACCCATGTCCTCAAATGTATTAGCAAAGCTTCACCGTGTAACTTTGGGAGAACAATCATCAATCATTTGGAAATTGAATTGTTCAAGTGGCACTAACTATAAATAACAAAATGTTACAATTAAGGTACAGCATGGCTACACATATTGACATCGTAACAGATGAATGGGCAAACTAATTCATCTGATTAGGCCACCACTCCTGGGTAGAAGGTTGGCTGATTGGTTTTTGTTTTGTTTTGTTTTTTCAAGAGATGGCACCACATTAGTCTAGTTCTGACTCACTGTGAAATCTGTGAAATATAGACTTTAAAATGTTATTATTTGTTTATAAAGCCCTTCCTGGATTAGTTACCATTACCACAATACATTATTGACCTGCTGACCTCTTATTCTGCTCCCAGGTCACTGAGGTCATCCTCACAACAGCTCCTCTCAGTCCTCACTCACGTCCCATAACCAGAGGAAAAGTTTTTTTTTGCTGCCCCCAGACTTTAGAACAGTCTACCGTCTCACATTAAGTCCCGTCTCACATCAAGTCCTATCCCACTACTGAAATATTTAAATCACATCTGAAGACCCACCCTTTTCCTATTGCTTTTAGTACAGTTTGAGGTTGCCCTACTTTTCTTGCCCATCTTATCTTATGATATTATTTTATTCTATATCTGTACTGTACTGTATTGGCTTCATATTAGATTAGATTCAAATTCATTGTCATCATACAGCACAAGTACAGTACAACAAAAATAAGTTTGGCTTCCAACCAGAGTGCAAATGTAACAGTAACGTGCAACAGCAATATACAATGTACAGGTGATTAAACTGGGCACAACATATACAAATTAGTACTACTGAGTGTAGTGCTAATCAGATGTACAGTATGTATTGTTTTGTTGGCACAAGTTTTACTATGGCACTGTGTCGTTTTGTATTTGTTATTGCTATGTGTTTTATTGTAATAATTTGTAATAAGTTGTTTTTAAACATTCTATATAAATAAAAGTGACTTGATTTGACTTAGTACTAGAATAATAATAATTATTATTATACTATTATTAAGAATATTTCTGGTTATTTTCAACCTAGAACTTATTTTGTCACCTGGTTTAACTGGTTAAACCCAGACTACTTTATGATTAGCTAGGAAGATATTTCAGAATGAGAGATGAGAACAGAGCAAAATTCATAATCACATTCTCCAGTGGCAAGGAGCTGTTTGGGCACCACCCTGAAATGAATAGGCAGCTCCGGTACGGATTCTGCAGTCTGTAAAATGAATGACCCCATCATTACAGTGAATGAACGAACCAAAATATAATCAACTACAAAGGAGCACTCAGTGGAGCGCAAATCT
Source organism: Notolepis coatsorum (assembly GCF_963971535.1). Lineage (NCBI taxonomy): Eukaryota > Metazoa > Chordata > Actinopteri > Aulopiformes > Paralepididae > Notolepis > Notolepis coatsorum. Next base: position 156,985,848 of record NC_140170.1, on the reverse strand, counting down.
CCAACACTTGGCACGCCGCTCACACAGACTATGCTATAATTATAGCATAGCAACAAACACACAGACAAACACACTGACCGCTCTCCAATTATAGTTAGCATTAGCATACTAATGCTAGACGGTAATAGAAAGCATAGGAAGGATGTTAGGAAGAATCGGAAGGATGCATAGGAAGGATGTTAGGAAGAATCGGAAGGATGCATAGGAAGGATGTTAGGAAGAATTGGAAGGATGTTAGGAAGCATAGGAAGGATGATAGGAAGCATGTTAGAAACAGGTTCCAAGCACAATTTATACATAAATGTTTAGGTATAGAAATGACAATAGGTGGGGGTGGCTGGGTGGCGCAGCAGACATTGCGCTCGTCACCAACGCAAGAGACACCGGGTTCGACTCCGGCTGTCGGCGTTGCCTCCGGCTTGGGCCAGCCGTCATACTAACTCAATTGGCAGAGTTAGCGGGTGGAAGTCGATCGGTGGTAATCTGGACGTTGTGGACAGCGACTCCTACAGGTCGGTTGGGGACGCCTGCACAGCAGAGACAGGAAATGGCGGGGGTAGTGTGAGCCTCCCACACGTTACACCTCGCCAATGAGAGTCCGCGCTGGCAGGTGAAAAGATGTGACAGGCTGCCTCCTCGTGTATCGGAGGGGACACGTGATGCAAGGCTTCTATCCTCCCTACAACCGGCCAGTGGGGGGCATATGCGTGCAACGTTCAAGACAGGGGAGGGAAGAATTGGCACAGTGGAATTGGGATGGGAGAAAGAAATTGAAAAAAGAGGGGAAAAAGTGGATAAAAAATAATAAGAAATTACAATAGGTTCACTATGGCATTTCCATGTTGTAAATAGGGGCCAGAGAGCTGATTCCCTGAGGTTCTGAGCAGCTAACCTGTGTAGCATCGCTCTCTTCTGTTGAAAAGGTGTAACTTTATACTGATTATCTATTTGAATGGACAATGATGGAAATCAACTCAAATAATACTTGTCGTTGACCGTATTATCCACCTCTGCCTTTTAGTTAGCGAGATATGCTGCGCGCACACACACACACACACACACACACACACACGCAACCAATCAGATAGGCGTTCCACCATAATTAAGTCAATGGGGGCCATTCACGTAATATTACGTGATTGCCCGACAACCGTTGGGTGCCAGACCACGTAATATTATGTGTTTGGTTAATTTTTTCTTATTTTTTCGATTTTAATATCCTATTTAATGCCAGGGACCCGTATGTTGCCGTTAGAAGCCCTACTGCGACGCAGAGGGTGCAGTACCGGCCAGATTCTCCCAGGTGGCGGTATCGAGCTGCAGTAAACCTTGTTCTAGACCCTTGTGTTACACTGTAAGGTCTCCGGGTGCAGATTTTTACTACACAGCAAGGCTATAGGTTCAATCGGTCGCATCTAAACGTCTACGGGACATCCGATGCATATGCTGTGATTGATTATGCCGTGGCCCTAATCGACATTGGATGTACCAGATGGCGATCAAACAATTGGAATATTATTTTTGGAATACTCCCGGCCACAAGTAAGGACTATCTGACGTAAATTCTGGCTTGATTATGCAATGTTTTCATACTGATCCAGCTGATCCAGCGTTTTTAGCATTCAATACTAATGCCGTTACTGGTAATCAATAATCAGAAACGACTTCCCCCCCCCCCCCCCCCCCCCTTTCATGCATTCATGATGGAACATGATACCAATCAAATGCATTTGGATTTTTAACTCTAGCTTGTGTAGGGCCGAAACGCCAATCGATTTAACGTTATTAGCTTAGCGCCTTATAACTAGCCTTGCAGGAATTATCCCATACCATTCCGATATAACACTCATATTCATCACGGTTACTAATCGCTGCCAATTCCATACCGTGGCGGTACAGGCTTTAACAGCCCACCAGCCACTCGCCGGGCCGACCCACCTCATGGCGTCGGCCGGGCGGGGCACTGTTTCAACATGTCAGAGGCAAAGGACTGATGCTAAACACGGAGCACCAGTGGTGATTGCAACCAGCAACCTCCACTGTGGTGTGCACCATGAAGGGGTTAATGAATAAATGAACTAAACACCACCAATATACTGTAGAATGGGCTAGCCCATACACACACGTTAAGGGGATGCAGACCAAAGAACCAGTCCCGCATATCATTCATATATTCACAAACAGCACACCAGCCCTAGACCTCAGCCCATTCACCCATGAAAAGGTAAACAAAGCCCCCCCGCAATACTCCCACATTAGACACCGATTGACCGTTAGCATGAATGGTTAACAGAAGGGAAGACTGTAGACATACACCCCGCAGCGGGGAGACAAACAGAAACAGTAGCCCAGCATAGCATAGCGTTAGCCGCGCGCTCCAGGGTAACGGGGAAAACAACAGCGTTTACCCAGACATCCTGCCCCTGGCGCCGATACACAACTCGGTTGTCTCCCGGGACAACTCGATCAACATCACCAACGCCAGCATCGTCATGCCTAGTGACATCCCACAGCGGGGAACATTAGAACAGTGACCCAGCATTATAGCATTTAGTATTAGCAGCGTGCTCCAGGGCAGCCTGGAAAACGTCCAACTCAGAGGGACGTTCACCCAGACATCCTGCCCCTTGCGCCGATACACAACTTGGTTGTCCAACAGAACAACAAGCAGCGTAGCATTACTAACACCAGCGTTAATGCCTGATGGCACAGAGCCTACCTGGTGCGAGTTAGCTCGATAACTAAACATCGCACGCTGTCCCTCGAACCGCTGCCAAGAGACGAGGAACACCAGGACAGACCCGACGTGCCGTTGGAACATGCCGAGAAGATTCCAGGGGTTGGCAAATCTCCGGCGAATACTCAACATTGCGCAATTCTCTATACTTTTCATAACGCTAGTTCACAGGGTGCAAGCATCCGCCATGATGGAAACGAAATAGAGGAAGGGCGAGTGGTGACCACGCCCGGTGCCTTATAGTACTGCAGTGGGGCGGGGCCTGGTCAGATGCTGGGTGCATTTGTTTTTCGTTAATGAAGTACAGTAGGTACTGGAGATGAGGTACATCTCGATGGCGAAGAGCAAGACGCGATTCGCCAGTACGACTATATAACCCTTTCACTACCAGGTTAGTATTATTAATACTACTTGTAACTGAGGGGTACAATTCCCTGACTGTATTGAATAAGTATGGTATCATTAAACCACTACTGTCTTATGTACATTACTACTGGCCATACAGTACACAGGTATATGAGATGAACACGTCCACAATAACACGGTTTCACACAAGTACTCGTTTAGAAGAATATTTATTAGCAGCAATAATATTATATTACATTACTTTACTTAGAGTCGCGCTTGTAAGGCGAAGAATGTGCATGAATAGGTCAAGAGCGTAAGTCCATTAGAATATTACGCAGGAGATAATGAATACCACCTGTATCGTAGGAATTATATCTATGGTACACTAGTAGGGCAGCGGGAGATACTAGTAGGGTCCCTCCGGTTGTAGGCCAGCAGGGGAGAGGATTTGTCGGTAACGAAAGTCTGGGTCAACGAAGAATAAGGAGACTCCAGGTACAGGAGACAGTGCAATAATCTCTTGATCCGCAGACGAACAACAGCTATTCTCCGGTATGCAGCTCCGCATGGAAGAAAGCTAGCCAGCCTCAGGCGTCCTAGAGGCGGGCTCGACGTTGCTCCTCACAGGGTAAATCCCACACAATTGTGGGTGTAGACGATTCTCCGCTCCATCAGCTACAGGACCAAAGCAAATATAATCCAGCCGAAAAGGGCTCTGTAGTCGTCGGTGTAGGTTATCCAGTGTACATATCCACACGGTCCTCGTCTAGGGCTCCTCGGATGACGGCACCAGGTTAAGCCGCCCAGCCTGGATAAGCACACTAGCTGGTACGAGGAAGCGTTGGTTTTGATTGATTGATTGAAAAGTTTATTAACAGATTGCAGAATGGGTACAGTACAGTACAGCTCAATACATACAATTGTTAAGGGGATGCAGAACAGAGAAAGACTTTCGACTTGTTTACATCAGGGTCCCCCATTTTCAATTCATCATAACATATATGACATACATGACATACAGATAGACAGTACTGCTACATCTATACATTTATGACATATCAGATTTGCAAATACAGTACTGTTTGTGATACAAAAGTGTCCAGAAAAGGAGTGTATATACATTTGGCATAGAAACTGTACATTGGAGGAGGTTGGTTGGGTGGGGTGGGGTTGGGTGGGTTGGGTGAGGGCTGTACATTGGAGGTGGGGGGGGGGGGGGGGGGGGGGTTGGGAAGGGGACACACACACATTTTACACTGTACATTTGAATATTGACAAAGCCTTACTTGGTCATTTACTGTACAACTAGGTTAGGACATTTGTAGGGGCCAGTTTCGAATTGCAGTCTCACGTAGGTGTTTTTTGAGAGTGTTTTTGAAGGTGGGTAGTGATTCACATTCCTTTACAGCTTTAGGTAGGGCGTTCCACATTGATGTGGCATAATTGCGAAACGTGTTTAGTCCCTTGTTTGATCCGAATCTGGGTTTTACATGATTTGTGGAGCTCCCTCTGGTGTTGTGATCGTGGTATTCACTGACCTTTGGGAAGTATTTTGACATGTACATGGGTACCTTGGTCGCGTAGTGTATCTTGTAGACCAGGCCCATTGCAAGTTGCTGTACTCTGTCGTCTACTCTAAGCCATCCTAGGTTGTCAAAGTGGGCAGGGGTGAGGTGGGTTCTAGGAGTCAGGTCAAGTAGTAGTCTGACTAGCTTGTTTTGAGATGTTTGTAATTTGTTTTTTAGTGCCTTTGAGGTGCTTTGGTACCATGAGGTGCAAGCATAGTCGTAATGCTGGTCACTGTAGAACGGTAGCCGCACGATACACTATACATATAGACTATTACTGAAATAATAGAATAGGTCGAACTCGACGGTACAGCGTCAAACTCTGACACTTCAGCTATCAATTCGCACGCGGTCTCAAGGCTCTAATTTGGGGCAAAACGGGCCCACTTCACAGCACGTTGTATCGTGGTGTGAGGCTTCAACTTATTGGGTAACTCTACTTCTGTATTCACCTGCGCCGTATTTATACGTTAGGTGAACAAACTAGTACCAGCCTTATTTCTGTCTCGTATTCTTGCGCAGAGCCGGTCATGTCCAGGCATGTCTTTGGCGGTGACTTTGAACTAGACATTGGGGGTATGGCAGTGGCGCCTAAGGGACCGCTGTCCAATAGGAGAACGAAATATTATGGTCTGTACTAGGTAAAGGGATATTCCGTGTATATGTACAAAGAATATACAAGGGATATCAGACGATATACAAATATTATACAATATATCTCAAGTAATAAATATATATATTCGGTTTAATCTGATCCTTCGTAAAAAACTACTACTACTACTTGTATTATAGGTGTTCATATTTACAGGCAGAGAACACTACTGCAGGTCTGCAGAGGGCTGTCAATGAGAAGCGGAAACAGAGGGGAGGTGATTCACATCACACAGCTGACTCGCGTATCGCCAGTGGAGTTCATATTCAATCTTTCAAATGGATAGAACACACGCAGCTCGTCCCCTAGGGTGTTACGGGGGAAATGAGACAACAGGCAACAGAGTGTCGGCACAATCAAAACTCAGCCCGCGCCGTAGCTCAGGATAGCTTTCATCCAAAGAGAAATACACTCAGCCGCCCTCCTTCTCCCCACCAGATTCGATTGAGGTCTCCAAAAGGCTCGGGACCGACCGTTGCACACTATGAGGCATAAATGATGCCATAAAAGCGATGGCATTTCAAACAATCAATAAGTGAGGATTTTTGTGTCACGCTGATTGCACAGAGCTGCAGTTCAGTTCAGGGTGAGGAACCACGGTCATTAGCAGTAGTGCATTGCCATTTACAGTACTGACTTCACAGCGCGCTTTGGAAATTGTACATTCTCTGGAAATCGTTATCGAGTGATAGGTTTAATTTACCTGCAGGACACTAAAACTAGGGTTGCAAAGGGTTGGAAACTTCACAGAAAGTCTCTGGACATTTTCCATGGGAAATTAAAGGGGCACTTCACCATAAAAACAATGCAGATTTATTTTGACATAATCTCACAGATAATCCCAAGGCTCTAAACTGTTTTGCACACATTCATTTAGTTTGACAGTTATTCAGAGTTAATGAGTTTGAATATCTCCTTCCATGATGTCATCAGAGGACACTGAATTATTGTGTTGTGTTAATTACAGCTCAATGAAATTATGTAGATGGTAAAAATTTGGATAAGGATTGCAATAGGTGTTACGAAGGATCAGATTAAACCGAATATATATATTTACTACTTGATATATATTGCATAATATTTGTATATCGTCTGATATCCCTTGTGTATTCTTTGTACATATACACGGAATATCCCTTTACCTAGTACAGACCATAATATTTCGTTCTCCTATTGGACAGCGGTCCCTTAGGCGCCACTGCCATACCCCCAAGGTCTAGTTCAAAGTCACCGCCAAAGACATGCCTGGACATGAACGGCTCTGCGCAAGAATACGAGACAGGAATAAGGCTGGTACTAGTTTGTTCACCTAACGTATAAATATGGCGCAGGTGAATACAGAAGTAGTTCGAGTTACCCAAGTGAAGCCTCACCCCACGATACAACGTGCGGTGAAGTAGGGCCCGTTTGGCCCCAAATAGAGCATTGAGACCGCGTGCAAATTTATAGCTGAAGTATCAGAGTTTAACGCTGTACCGTCGAGTTCGACCTATTCTATTAATTCAGTAATAGTCTATCTATGTATAGTGTATCGTGCGGCTACCGTTCTACAGTGACCAGCATTACCAACGCTTCCTCGTACCAGCTAGTGTGCTCATCCAGGCTGGGCGGCTTAACCTGGTGCCGTCATCCGAGGAGCCCTAGACGAGGACCGTGTGGATATGTACACTGGATAACCTACCCGACGACTACATAGCCCTTTTCGGCTGGATTATATTTGCTTTGGTCCTGTAGCTGATGGAGCGGAGAATCGTCTACACCCACAATTGTGTGGGATTTACCCTGTGAGGAGCAACGTCGAGCCCGCCTCTAAGACGCCTGAGGCTGGCTAGCTTTCTTCCATGCGGAGCTGCATGCCGGAGAATAGCTGTTATTCGTCTGCGGATCAAGAGATTATTGCACCGTCTCCTGTACCTGGAGTCTCCTTATTCTTCGTTGACCCAGACTTTCGTTACCGACAAATCCTCTCCCCTTGCTGGCCTACAACCGGAGGGACCCTACTAGTATCTCCCGCTGCCCTACTAGTGTACCATAGATATAATTCCTAAGATACAGGTGGTATTCATTATCTCCTGCGTAATATTCTAATGGACTTACGCTCTTGACTTACTCACGCACATTCTTCGCCTTACAAGCGCGACTCTAAGTAAAGTAATGTAATCTACTATTATTGCTGCTAATAAATATTATTCTAACCAAGATTTGTGTGGAACCGTGTCATTGTGGAAGTGTTCATATACCTGTGTACTGTATGGCCAGTAGTAATGTACATAAGACAGTAGTGGTTTAATGATACCATACTTATTTAATACAGTCAGGGAATTGTACCCCTCAGTTACAATAGGGATTGCCATTTTTTCATCTACATAATTTCATTGAGCTGTAATTAACACAACAAAGGGATCTAGTGTCCTCTGATGACATCACATGAGGAGATATTCAAACTCATTACCTCTCAAACTAAATTAATGTGTGCAAAACAGTTTAGAGACGTATGGAGCATACAAGCATATGGAGGAGGATCAGGATAAGAGGGCAGGGTTTGAGATAGGTACATTTAGTATAATTTTGTTTTTGGAGGGGGGGTCATAGAGAATATTTTTTGTCGTTGAGTCAACTAATTTAATTCAAGTTCAACTCATGACTAAATTGTTGATTTCTTTTTTTAATTTCTTAAGAAATGTTACATTTTAAAATGTAAAATGTGTAATTATATCTGCTTATGTTATGATAAAAGGTTTATATTTCCATCTGCTTAAGGGCGGCTACGTGGCGTAGTGGGCAAGGCACTCGCCACGAAATGCTGAAGACGCTGGGCTCGTCAGTTCAAGCCCAGCGCTCCACATTTGCTTTCAGTTTAGCTGGTCGTCCACAGTAATACACATTGGCCGTATTACGGGGAGGGAAACTGAAGGGTGGGGATCGGGCGTTGTGGACAGCGACTCCTACAGGTCGGTTGGTTCGCCTGCGCAGTAGAATCAGGAAGTGTCGGGGGCAGCGTGAGCCTCCCACGCGTTACTCCTCGCGACTGAGAGATCGAGCTGCGCAGGTGAAAAGATGCGACTGCTGTTACCTCAAGTACCGGAGGGGACTTGTGCTATGTATGACTTAGTCCACATTGCAGCCGGCTTGTGGGAGGCAAGAAACAGCGTCCGTGACAGGGGAGGGTTTAATTGGATGATACGA